>NW_026942444.1:0-330520 GCF_024139115.2 Armigeres subalbatus
TTGTTTATTCTCCCGAGGTAGGCACATTCGACTATCAGCGAAAACGATGTCTGTCTTGATGTTTGTCGACATCTGTGACGGTTCGGTTGCTGAGATACGGATAATAATTGGCTGATGATTAATAATAAACCAAAAATTTCGACGAGGTTCAATTTTTAATTTTACTGAACTGAACTAAAGCTTTATCCGATTTCACCACCGGGAATTTCGAGAGGAACTTCTGGAGAAATTCCTGGAGGAACTTTTGGAGAAATTCCTGGAGGAACTTCCGGAGAAATTCTTGGAGGAACTTTTGGATAAACTCCTGGAGGAACTTTTGGAGAAATTACTGGAGGAACTTCTGGAGATATTCCTGGAGGAATTTCTGGAGGAATTCCTGGAGGAACTTCTGGAGAAATACTTGGAGGAACTTCGGGATGAACTTCCGGAGGAATTTCCGGTGGAATTCGCGGAGGAATTCCCGGAGGAATTTCCGGAAGAATTCTCGGAGGAACTTTCGAAGGAATTCCTGGAGGAACTTCCGGAGGAACGCCTGGAGGCATTCCCGGAAGAACATCCGAAGGAACTTCCAGAGAAATTTCCGGATGAACTTCCGGTGGAACTTCTGGAGGAACTTCAGGAGAAAATCCTGGAGGAACTTTTGGAGAAATTCCTGGAGGAACTTTTGGAGAAATTCCTGGAGGAACTTCTGGAGAAATTCCTGGAGGAACTTCTGGAGAAATTCCTGGAGGAACTTCTGGAGAAATTCCTGGAGGAACTTCTGGAGAAATTCCTGGAGGAACTTCTGGAGAAATTCCTGGAGGAACTTCTGGAGAAATTCCTGGAGGAACTTCTGGAGAAATTCCTGGAGGAACTTCTGGAGAAATTCCTGGAGGAACTTCTGGAGAAAAAAAACCTGGAGGAACTTCTGGAGATATTCCTGGAGGAACTTCTGGAGAAATTCTTGGAGGAACTTCCAGATAAACTTTGGGAGGAACTTGCTGTGGAATTCCCTGGGGAACTTCCGGAGGAATTCACGGAGGAACTTTCAAAAGAATTCCTGGATGAACTTCCGGTGGAACTTCCGGAGGAACTTCTGGAGGAACTTCCGGAGAAACTTCTAGAGGAACTTCCGGAGGAACTTCCGGAGAAACTTCCGGAGAAACTTCCGGAGAAACTTCCGGAGAATCTTCCGGAGGATCATTCGGAGAACTTTCGGAGCAACTTTCGGAGAACTTCCGGAACAACTTCCGCAGGAACTTCCGGTGAAACTTTCGGAGGGACTTCCGGAGGAACTTCCGGAAGAATTCCCAGAGGAATTCCTGGAGGAATTTCTGGAAATATTCCTGGAGGAACTTCTGGAGAAATTTTTGGAGGAACTTCCAGATAAACTTTGGGAGGAACTTGCTGTGGAATTCCCTGAGTAACTTCCGGAGGAATTCACGGAGGAACTTCCGGTGGAACTTCCGGAGGAACTTCTGGAGGAACTTCCAGAGAAACTTCTAGAGGAACTTCCGGAGAAACTTCCGAAGGAACTTCCGGAGAAACTTCCGAAGGAACTTCCGATGAATCTTCCGGAGAAACTTCCGGAGGATCTTCCGGAGAACTTTCGGAGCAACTTTCGGAGAACTTCCGGAACAACTTCCGCAGGAACTTCCGGTGAAACATTCGGAGCAACTTCCGGAGGGACTTCCGGAGGAATTGCCGGAGGAACTTCCGGAGGAATTCCCGGAGGAATTCCCGGAGGAACTTCCGGAGGAATTCCCGGAGGAACTTCCGGAGGAATTCCCGGGGGAACTTCCGGAGGAACTTCCGGAGGAACTTCCGGAGGAACTTCCGGAGGAACTTCCGGAGGAACTTCCGGAGGAACTTCCGGAGGAACTTCCAGAGGAACTTCCGGAGGAACTTCCGGAGGAACTTCCGGAGGAACTTCCGGAGGAACTTCCGGAGGAACTTCCGGAGGAACTTCCGGAGGAACTTTCGGAGGAATTCCCGGAGGAACTTCCGGAGGAATTCCCGGAGGAACTTCCGGAGGAATTCCCGGGGGAACTTCCGGAGGAATTCCCGGGGGAACTTCCGGAGGAATTCCCGGGGGAACTTCCGGAGGAATTCCCGGGGGAACTTCCGGAGGAATTTCTGGTGGAACTTTCGGAGGAATTCTTGGTGGAACTTCCGGAAGAATTCATGTTGGAACTTCCGGAGGAATTCATGTTGGAACTTCCGGAGAAATTCGGAGGAACTTCGGAGGAATTCTGGAAGAACTTCCAGAGGAATTCTGGAGGAACTTTCGGAGGAATTCCTGGAGGAACTTTCGGAGGAATTCCCGGAGGAACTTTCGGAGGAATTCCCGGAGGAACTTTCGGAGGAATTCCAGAGGAACTCCGGAGGATTTCGGAGGAACTTCCGGAGGAATTCCTGGAGGAACTTCCGGAGGAATTCGGAGGAACTTCCGGAGGAACTTCCGGAGGAATTCCCGGAGGAACTTCCGGAGGAATTCCCGGAGGAACTTCCGGAGGAATTCCGGAGGAACTTCGGAGGAATTCCCGGAGGAACTTCCGGAGGAATTCCCGGAGGAACTTCGGAGGAATTCGGAGGAACTTCCGGAGGAATTCCGGAGGAACTTCCGGAGGAATTTCGGAGGAACTTCCGGAGGAATTCCTGGAGGAACTTCCGGAGGAATTCGGAGGAACTTCCGGAGGAATTCCCGGAGGAACTTCCGGAGGAATTCGGAGGAACTTCCGGAGGAATTCGGAGGAACTTCCGGAGGAATTCGGAGGAACTTATGGGAGATATTGGAGGAACTTCCGGAGGAACTTCCGGAGGAATTCGGAGGAATTCGGAGGAACTTCGGAGGAATTCCCGGAGGAACTTCCGGAGGAATTCCCGGAGGAACTTCGGAGGAATTCCCGGAGGAACTTCCGGAGGAATTCCGGAGGAACTTCCGGAGGAATTCCCGGAGGAACTTCCGGAGGAATTCGGAGGAACTTCCGGAGGAATTCCCGGAGGAACTTCCGGAGGAATTCGGAGGAACTTCCGGAGGAATTCCGGAGGAATTCGGAGGAACTTCGGAGGAATTCCCGGAGGAACTTCCGGAGGAATTCCCGGAGGAACTTCGGAGGAATTCGGAGGAACTTCCGGAGGAATTCCCGGAGGAACTTCCGGAGGAATTCTGAGGAACTTCGGAGGAATTCCCGGAGGAACTTCCGAGGAATTCCGGAGGAACTTCCGGAGGAATTCCGGAGGAACTTCCGGAGGAATTCCCGGAGGAACTTCCGGAGGAATTCGGAGGAACTTCCGGAGGAATTCCCGGAGGAACTTCCGGAGGAATTCCCGGAGGAACTTCGGAGGAATTCCCGGAGGAACTTCCGGAGGAATTCCGGAGGAACTTCGGAGGAATTCCCGGAGGAACTTCCGGAGGAACTTCCGGAGGAATTCGGAGGAACTTCCGGAGGAATTTCGGAGGAACTTCCGGAGGAATTTCCGGAGGAACTTCCGGAGGAATTCCCGGAGGAATTCGGAGGAACTTCGGAGGAACTTCCGGAGGAATTCCCGGAGGAACTTCGGAGGAATTCGGAGGAACTTCCGGAGGAATTCCCGGAGGAACTTCCGGAGGAATTCCCGGAGGAACTTCCGGAGGAATTCGGAGGAACTTCCGGAGGAATTCTGAGGATTCCCGGAAGAACTCGGAGGAATTCCCGGAGGAACTTCCGGAGGAATTCTGGAGGAACTTTCGGAGGAATTGAAGGAACTTCCGGAGGAATTGGAAGGAACTTCCGGAGGAATTCGAAGGAACTTCCGGAGGAATTCCTGAAGGAACTTCCGGAGGAATTTCGAAGGAACTTCCGGAGGAATTCTGAAGGAACTTCCGGAGGAATTCCCGAAGGAACTTCCGGAGGAATTCTGAAGGAACTTCCGAGGAATTCGAAGGAGCTTCCAGAGGAATTCTGAAGGAACTTCCGGAGGAATTCCCGGGGGAACTTCAGGAGGAACTTCCGGAGGAATTCGGAGGAACTTCGGAGGAATTCCGGAGGAACTTCCGGAGGAATTCCTGAGGAACTTCGGAGGAATTCCCGGAGGAACTTCCGGAGGAATTCCGGAGGAACTTCGGAGGAATTCCGAGGAACGCCCGGCGGACGTTCCGGAGGAATTCCCGGAGGAACTTCCGGAGGAATTCCCGGAGGAACTTCCGGAGGAATTCCCGGAGGAACTTCCGGAGGAATTCTGGAGGAACTTCCGGAGGAATTCCCGGAGGAACTTCCGGAGGAATTCGGAGGAACTTCGGAGGAATTCCCGGAGGAACTTCCGGAGGAATTCGGAGGAACTTCGGAGGAACTCCCGGAGGAACTTCCGGAGGAACTCCCGGAGTAATTCCCGGAGGAACTTTCGGAGGAATTCCCGGAGGAACTTTCGGAGGAACTTTCGGAGGAATTCCCGGAGGAACTTCCGGAGGAATTTCCGAATGAACATCCAGAGGAATTTCCGGATGAACTTCCGGCGGAACTTCCGGAGAAACTTCTAGAGGAACTTCCGGAGGAACTTTGGGAGTAACTTCCGGAGGAACTTCCGGAGGAACTTTGGGAGTAACTTTCGGAGGAACTTACGGAGGAACTTACGTAGAAACTTCCGGAGGAATTCCCGGAGGAACTTACGGAGAAAAATCCGGAGAAATTCCCGGAGGAACTTCCGGAGAAATTCCCGGAGGAACTTCCGGAGAAATTCCCGGAGGAACTTCCGGAGAAATTCCCGGAGGAACTTTCGGAGGAATTCCCGGAGGAACTTCCGGAGGAATTCCCGGAGGAACTTTCGGAGAAATTCCCAGAGGAACTTTCGGAGGAATTCCCGGAGGAACTTCCGGAGGAATTCGGAGGAACTTCCGGAGGAATTCCCGGAGGAACTTCCGGAGGAATTCCCGGAGGAACTTCCGGAGGAATTCCCGGAGGAACTTCGGAGGAATTCCCGGAGGAACTTCCGGAGGAATTCCGGAGGAACTTCCGGAGGATTCCCAGGAGGAACTTCCGGAGGAATTCCCGGAGGAACTTCCGGAGGAATTCGGAGGAACTTCCGGAGGAATTCCCGGAGGAACTTCCGGAGGAATTCAGGAGGAACTTCCGGAGGAATTCCCGGAGGAACTTCCGGAGGAATTCCCGAGGAACTTCCGGAGGAATTCTGAGGAACTTCCGGAGGAATTCGGAGGAACTTCCGGAGGAATTCCCGGAGGAACTTCCGGAGGAATTCCCGGAGGAACTTCCGGAGGAATTCGGAGGAACTTCCGGAGGAATTCGGAGGAACTTCCGGAGGAATTCCCGGAGGAACTTCCGGAGGAATTCCCGGAGGAACTTCCGGAGGAATTCCCGGAGGAACTTCCGGAGGAATTCCCGGAGGAACTTCCGGAGGAATTCCCGGAGGAACTTCCGGAGGAACTTCCGGAGGAACTTCCGGAGGAACTTCCGGAGGAATTCCCGGAGGAATTCCCGGAGGAACTTCCGGAGGAATTCCCGGAGGAACTTCCGGAGGAATTCCCGGAGGAACTTCCGGAGGAATTCCCGGAGGAACTTCCGGAGGAATTCCCGGAGGAACTTCCGGAGGAATTCCCGGAGGAACTTCGGAGGAATTCCCGGAGGAACTTCCGGAGGAATTCGGAGGAACTTCCGGAGGAATTCCCGGAGGAACTTCCGGAGGAATTCCCGGAGGAACTTCCGGAGGAATTCGGAGGAACTTCCGGAGGAATTCCCGGAGGAACTTCCGGAGGAATTCCCGGTCCCGGAGGAACTTCCGGAGGAATTCCTGGAGGAACTTCCGGAGGAATTTCCGTTGCAATTTTCGGAGGAATTCCCGGAGGAACTTCCGGAGGAACTTCCGGAGGAATTCCCGGAGGAATTTCCGGAGGAACTTCCGGAGGAATTCCCGGTCCCGGAAGAACTTCCGGAGGAATACCTGGAGGAACTTCCGGAGGAATTCCTGGGGGAACTTCCGGAGGAATTTCCGTTGCAATTCGCGGAGGAACTTCCGTAGGAACTTCCGGAGAAATTCCCAGAGGAACTTCCGGAGGAATTCCCGAAGGAATTTCCGGAGGAATTCTCAAATGAACTTCCGGAGGAATCTCAAAATGAACTTCCAGAGGAATTCCTTACTTCCGGAGAAATTCCCGGATAAATTCCTGGACGAACCTTCAAAGGGATTCCTGGCGGAACTTTCTGGCGGAACTTCCGGAGGAATTTCTGATAGTACTTTCGCAGGAATTTGTGGAGGAACTTAATTATTTTCAAAAGGTCATTCAGATTTTTATGGAAGATTTTGCTTCCTTTAAAGCAACTTTGACATTGAAAGTAAACCAAACACATTCTTATTATTATTATTAAAATCTTTATTAAAGAGGTTTTCAGCCCAAGGCTAGTTCACCTCCGAAAATACATTCTTCATACTTTTATGAAACAGTTAGATATCATAACATTGAAATCTTACCAAGAAAGGTTTCAAAACCATAATCATAAATTAGACGTTGTTTTCGTCACACCCACCAGCCACAAATACGTGTATCGAAAATCAGATAAGCCTTCAATTTACGAACTTGCCATTCAATATAATGTGCGTCTTCTAATCCTCCATGGACAAACGACGACGACGGTCAATTACCCGTAAAGATTGAGCCAATGCAAAAATATGAAAATCTGCAATAAATGAGCCGCAGCAGCAGCAGGCAGTGTGGGCTTAGTGTGGTGGAAAGTCATATTAAGTACGTACACGAGCGTCTCTGTTTTTTTTTTTATTATTATTATTTGAAGCGCACCCGAGTCTACAAGAAGACATTATTAACCCAAAATGGCATCACTTCACCACCGCAACAACCGCCACAAACTTTCCAACAGAAAATGGGGCCATCTTCTTCAGCTATCAACGCTGACTGGCTGCTGCTGATGCATAATGGCACTGTGGATTGCATTAGCATACGCGTACGCAAACGCGTACGTTTGCAGGGCGCTTAGATTTTAGATGGGCAACCGCGAAGGTGTACACTTAATTATAGTTTTACGCGACAAAAGCATATAAAGACTAATGGAATGGAAATTCGTATGAAGCTTGCTTAGTGTAATATTTTCCAATCGGTTGGATCTATATTCTGGTTCTACTTGAAATGTGTTTATTTCGACGATTACTATGAAATAGTAACTTGTAATTGTATTGCTACTGCATTTATACTACAGAAATAAGATGAAACAATTTAAAGCAATTCAGATATAAATCAAAATAACTTTATTTGTTTTTCGAATTTTAGCTAAGGTGCCAGACGGCTTTGTCACCTTTATTTTAATTATTGATAAGATGTGTTTAATCAACAAATATTCCAAATGAACCACATGACAGAACTCCTTAGAAGTGCACATCGGTGCTTTAAAGTTGACAAATTGACAACATCATTTTGTCGACAGAACGTATTACATAATCTAAAACACATTCTACCACTTCAGAGTCAATGATAAATGGATTCCCCGAAAACCGGTTACGGGGATTTGTTTTTGAAAAACACTATCATGCCACATATCGGACTCGACGGCTTCAAAGGCAACCCATTTATGAGAACGAGGGAAACATTTGGCATCTTTGAAAGTCAATAAACAGGATTGCAATGAATTTATCCCGGAAAAGCAAACAAATCTCGGGTACTTATTCAAAAGGACGTATGTGATTTTGTAAACAAAGATTCCAACGTCGATTTGTCCAATCTGATGGCTCTCCCACGCAAGCCGACACCACTAACAGGTAGCCGAAGGCTTCCTCTACCTGTCTGTGGTGATGGTTTGCGTGGGAGTGCTATCAGATTAGACAAATCGACGTTTGAATCTTTGTTTACAAAATCACATACGTCCTTTTGAATAAGTACCCGAGAAATCGCATATTATTTTTCTTAACCTCACAGAGATGAAAAGACATCTTTTCCAAAAAGACTAACAATTCAATTTAGTTTCCATCGGAGTTTATCAAAACGTTTAATGCGTTTCAGCAAACGTCAACCTTGAGAAGGTTTATAGATAAGTTGATTCCGGTATGAAACGTTCTTATCGTGTATTCAAAATTCACCAAACCACAATCAAATACCAAACCGCGTAAAAACTTAATGAGTGTACGCGTCCCGGGAGCAGTGGAAAGTATCAACTCGTAGCACCACTAATAAAATATCAGAGATTTGCATTAAAATCAACGCTAAAGTGGCTTTCCAGTTCCGAAGGCTAATGCAGTTAATATAATAAAAGGGCAGTGCGCGAGGGGAGCGGCGTACATATATGATGCTAATTACCTGTTTCTCTCTTGCGTTTGGTCGATGCTGCCGCTGCTACTGCTGTTGTCTTTTGTGGAGGCGGCGGCGGCGCTGGATATTTTATATGACCACTACCAACACTACTGTTGCTGCTATTTTCAGCCTGTTGCTGCTGATGGCTCCGGTTATTATAATCGGAGCTTGTTGTGGCCTCCAATCGTCGACTTAGCTGCTGAGGCTGACTGTGGCGTTGCAAAATTTCGTGGCTGGTGCTATCGATGGCAACCGCCGCTGTTGATTGCGCCGCTTTCGATTGGTGGTGCGAATGGTTCTGTCGATGAGAACTCAATCCACCATCATGGCGCAACGACGATGATGATGATGAAGATGACGTTTCGTGGATGACAGTCGGGCCGGCCAGCAACGTGTGTCCACCGTCAATAACAACCGCACTCGATCGGACGACTGCTGGCGGAGGGGCTGCTTGATCTGCAGTAGGTTCTTCTTCTTCGCCAGGATAGATGTTCTGGCGTCGTTGATGGTACACCACTCTCGGGCCCGGAGCTGGGCTTTCGAACTGTTTTCTCGCTACTAGAACCGGATCGTCGTGGCCGGTTTGGACCGCGGACTGCTTCCCGTACAGATGGTGAGGCTGTTGTTGCCGAACACTAATGGCAGCGCTGTCACCGGGGAAATACTGCAGATCTGCGGGAAGTGATAATGAGAAAAGAAACGGTATTAATTAGAAAGTCATAACTGCGACGGCTACAGCCGGATGACTAACGTTGTGGTGGCCATAAAACTTATCGAATAATAACTCTATTAACCATCGAATGGAGTGACATGCAAAAATGATAAAACCATAAAAAAACGATTTCCGTTGAAAAAAAGGTCAGTCGGCGCCAGCAAACCTAATTTCGTGACCTGGCTCATTTGCGAAAATTGAATAAAAAATAAATTGAACCACCTAACCTTGAAATATGTCTTTCTTGAAAACTTTGAAAAAAGTTCGTAAACCAATTAATCAAAATTAGTTTATATTAAATGAGAAAATAAAAATGTATTTTTCGAGGAAGCAAATTCTATCAAGAAAACCCAATAACATGAGTGACTGGTCCTTCGTAATTCTTAGCTTCACCCGAACATTACCATTTGATCTAGTCAAAGAAAGCTCCCTTCTTTCCAATTATCCAGCTGCAAGAAAAATAAACACCAGCAAACCGACAAACGCGATTGTCTTCGAGGCGACACAGTGCCACTTTCTTTCTTCGCGACGTTATCTTCGCGCGGTTGCCCCGGTTCGGAGTTTCTCCACGGTCAATCAATTAGAGACACCACCACCACCAGCACCAACACCAATCAGAAGATGAACGCCACCGCGAGCGGATACATGAACTGCAAAATGGTTGGAAATTTATGGACGACCGGGACAGTAGTCATCGGAGTCAGGGGAGGTATCCAAATGAAATAAGTCTGACGACGACGGTGCGGCGGCGGGATGAAGGGCGACTCTAATCTGGGAGCAATTTGGGCCGGCCGACTCGAGACTCTCTAGCTGGCTGAGCTAGCTCTCGGCTAGATGTTGGAAGATGATGACGGACGGTGATGACATGACGGGAATTGGTCCCGTTCCTTCATTAGAATTGACGCATTTTGACGGGTGCTAATAAACGAAATGGTGTTGGAACATCCGATCTAATTATTAACGTTTTATATGAGGTATATATTTTTTCGGAGAATATACTTTCATATTTTTTCATTTATTTAGTTAACATCTAAACAGATAACACTGAATCAACAATTTGACGCCACAATGCACGGTTCGAGGCCGCATCTCTCCATCCTCGGATACGCCCCACGCTCGCCAAGTCGTTCTGCACCTGGTCTGCCCATCTCGCTCGCTGCGCTCCACGCCGTCTCGTCTATACTTTCATATATGAGGTTTATATAATCGGAACATTTCCATTGCACCAGTGGATAAAATGTTACAATTTAAAACTATTTAAACTATTCACTAATTTTATGAGTAAAAACAGTTCAGTCGAGTCAAGTACGAGACACTGAGGACGACCTTACTGTTGAGGTCGAAATACGTATCTGTACTGGCGGAGGCAGAGGTGGGGCACCACACGATGCAATCACACCATTGTTTTCAACGGCTATTATTCTTGCATCAAGCGGTGTCCCACCAAATAACAAAAGTTAGCTCCGCCAGTGCGTATCTGTCAAAGGTACAATAAAGTAGTGGAATTAAATGGAATTGTACAAACTCTTCTTATGACAAGTAAATACATTCCACTGAAAGCTTAAAATAATTTTCGTATCAGTTCAGTAGTGTCAATAGGGTTTTAGGGGTGTTGATATTATGACAAATCTCGTATTCAGAGTTTGCAGCAATCGCTCTCATTAGTTGGACGTCAATTTCTTCACCTCCGGTTAACTCTTAAGCGGTGCTTACCCATCTCGGGATCTGTGGAAAATACAAAGTTGCCGTCATCTACGATGTTGTTCGAGGAATGGAAACCAGTATGTTGAGAACTAGTGTATGTGAGAGATCACTTAGGTTCGATATCTCGGGATCTTTGGGAATTGAAAATTTCGCTGGGGGGGGGGAGGGGTTTCTGTGGGATTTAGAAATTTGTCGTCATTTACAGTTATTAGGGAAGGCAGGAGGCCGTGGCTTCAATCTCAGGGCCGTTTCATTTTCCTAGTTTGTAAAGTTTTCTATCTTTTTCATGTTCTTGCAATCGCTAGAACAGGAATTAGATTTTCATACCGTTTCCATTTATATCCTGTACCTTCAGTTTGACTATCCTAGCAGTAACTGTTAGAATTGGAAAAACACGTTTCCCACATCCAGTGTTGTAAAATGTCATTTGCATTCGTTTATATAATTTTTCCAGAACTTGTTCAGAAGTTAGCTATCGGCTCCTGAGGTATGTCAAACTTATAGCCCTTTAATGTGCCTACAACATTGTCTAATAAGACATTGCTGTAAATATGTAATCAGGGGCGTGGGAGGCAAAATGTCATTCAAATGTAAATGGTATGTCAAACTTATAGCCCTTTAATGTGCCTACAACATTGTCTAATAAGACATTGCTGTAAATATGTAATCAGGGGCGTGGGAGGCAAAATGTCATTCAAATGACATTATGTCAAATGACACGTGACATTTTGGAAAGTTTTCACTCTCCAGCCTAAGATGTTATATTTAGAGCAATGTACCCTTGGGCAAAAATATAGCCCTACTCAAACGTTATGAGTACATCCAAAAATATGAAGTAAATTAGGCTTCTGAAAAAAGTTATGAACAAATTAGTCAAATGACATGCAGATGACATTTTACAAGCCTGCCCACATCTAATAGAAATTCCGTCTTTTGCTTTCCTATCGCATTTGCCATCCGTTATTATTATCGAAACATCAGTATCAACAAACTGAGCATAGTAGCTAGGATTCAAATCGAATTACAGATTACAGTACATCGAGTAAGGCACTGTATGTAGCTTTATGAGCACTTAAAGCTGATACATATTTTTCCGCTTACCTTATGGATGTATTCAAAAGCTTTTGAACTTACTTTTTTGATTAAGTAATTCGCGCAACCAAAAATTATATCTGATTGCACGTCATTATAGAAGGACTGGTTAAAAGTCCCTTCACGAATTACGTAACGCTGTAGGGGGAGGGAGGGGGTCAGACCGAGCGTTACGATCCACAAAAAAAATAAACCTTCCATACAAAAAGTGTTACGAAAGGGAGAGAGGGGATGCAAAATCTTCAAATTTAGCGTTACGTAAATTTTAAAAGAAATCTCAAAACATAATGCGATCTCAAATTAACAAACAGTAAGTTAGAACTTTAGTAACATAAATGTCATCTTCTTGTGAATAATTAATATAGCGCGTCTTAGGGGAAAATAATACAAGGTTAAAATACTTCACTGTTCCATTTACTTCCGCTATATTTACTTTTATATCAACAGATACGTATTTCGTTGTCTACTTGAAAACTTCTTCAGTGTAACAAAACAATACACTGAAGAAGTTTTCAAAAACACTGAAGAAGTAACAAAACAATACACTGAAGAAGTTTTCAAGTAGAAAACGAAATACGTATGTGGTCGTTCAATAATGACGGCATAGGTTTCAGGGGGGAGGGGTCTAAGATTTTGTGACAGTGCATATACTAGTTATACAAAGATGCGTGACAGAGGAGGGAGGGGGTCTAGAAATCTCAAAAAGTGATAGTGCGTCATATTTGAATCGACTCTATCTGTTGACACAAAAAAAGTGAATATAGCGGAAGTAAATGGAAGTATTTTAACCTTGTTCTTCCTCAATGGCTCTACATTCCAACTGGAACTTGGCCTGCTTTTCAATTTAGAATTCTTTAAGCACTTCCTCAGTTATTAATTGAAAGCTTTTTTATTCTCGCCATTGCATTAGTATCAGCACTAAGAAAACCCCCTCGGTGGGGGCCACCTTTCCGAATCAATTTTTTTCCAACTTGTATACAAGTGCGATACAGTAATATCGCGATTTTATCAACCCCCCCTGGTGAATTTTGGGGTGATAAAACAGGGTATGTGACAAAATCGAAAAAAAATTATTTCCATTTTTTTTAATTCGTTCCACAAATACGAATAATGTTATGCCTTGAAAAGGCAAAATGCGTGAACGGTACCCGTTATTTCTTGTCGAAAATGCTTACAGAATCCTGCACAGGTACTCAGAAATCTTATTTAATAAACTACAGGCGGTGAGAGTTATTTCATGAAAATCAATGTTGTTTGCGGTATTATTATTTTTTTATTTTTCAATTTTTTTTTGAGTGACAAAATCGGGTCGAAAACGTGATAAAATCGGGAGTAGACAAAATCGAGGAGGGACAAAATCGGATCAACACTGTAGTTTTGTTTTCATGGCTTGTTATGATTAGAAGAGGTTTTTGAATCTCCTTTATCGTTGTTCGTTATCTATTGAGAGCAATTTTTGCAATCCCTGATCCTACGCCTTTTCTCGCAAGGCTACTGGAAACCCCATGTATCGATAACATTTATAACGCCTTCATGCGTTACTTTAAAATGCATTGTTACAAAGGATTGATAAAAATCTTCGCATGGCAGCTGCCGCTGGAAGAATAATAGTATGAACTCTTCGTTCTTGGATGTCGTCATGACGATTTGGTTGCACGACGAAAGTTAACATCGTGCGCGTCATCGATGATACGTTGAGTAGCAATAAAGACACTACAGCTCGTCACTACTGTGGCATTTCGTGCTGCGAAGATGACTATTGTCATCCATGGAAGTGACAATATAAATGACGGCGATCATGGTAATAAAAAATCCATCTACAAAAACGGCGATAAGCTGGATTGTAGCAACTACCGCGCATTCACATTGCTGAACGCCGCCTACAAGGTACTCTCTCAAATTTTATGCCATCGACTAGCACCAATTGGAAGGGAGTTCGTGGGGCAGTACCAGGCGGGTTTTATGGGCGAACGCTCCACCACGGACCAGGTGTTCGCCATTCGGCAAGTACTGCAGAAATGCCGCGAATAAAACGTGCCCACACATAATCTATTCATCGACTTCAAAGCCGCATATGATACAATCGATCGGGACCAGCTATGGCAGCTAATGCACGAACACGGTTTTCCGGATAAACTGACACGATTGATCAAAGCGACATTTACGGTATGCTATAACTTAATTATCGCCTACGGGGGTGAGAATGGGTCATCGCTCTCACCGGTAGTCTGGAGGTCGTAGAGCAAAATTGTTTAAATTGTTCTTATATTTTAGTCTTCAATCTATTCTACAAGCATTCTAAGTAGTTGAAACAGTGACCCATTCTCACCCCCATTTGACCCATTACACAGTGAGGAAAATCCGACCCAAAAAGGTACCTATTTATTGCGGCTACTTGCTGCGCCGGAAAAATACCTTTCCTAAAGGCAAAATCCAAGACAAATTAAGTGGTGCTATTTTCATGCGCCGGGAATTATGAGAACTGGCTGTTTTACCCCATTATCCCTAAAAATTATTTATTTTTTATGACAGCTACAATTTAAAGTCGATTGCGGCTAACTATTTCTATGTTTTCTGTTGCTAATTAAGTAGAAAATACGAGTGGTATCTATTCCGACCTCAAACCATAACTGTAAGTGGCTGTTTTGCCCCATTTACCCCCAGAATCGTATTTTTTCTATGACAGCTCCGATTTAAAATCAATTGCGGCTGTCTATTTCTATGTTTTCTGATGCTTAGTCAGTAGTAAATACGAATGGTATGAATTCTGGCCTTGAAAAATGACTGGAAGTGGCTATTTTGCCCCATTTACCCACGAAACCGTAGTTTTTCTATGACAACTACATTTTAAAATCGATTTAGGATAACTATGTCTATGTTTTCTGATGCTTAGTCAGTACAAAATACGAAGGGTATCTATTCCGACCTTATACCATGACTGGAAGTGACCGTTTTGCCCCAGTTACCCCTGAAATCGTATTTTTCTATGAAAGCTACAATTAAAAATGAATTGCGGCTAACTATTTCCATGTTTTTTTATGCTAATTTAGTAGAAAATGGTCTAAATTGTATATAACCTGCCTTGGACTGTCACTAGCAATGGCTGTTTTGCCCCCTTTACCTCTAAAAGTCAATTTTTCATATGATCGCTAAGACTTAAAATCGATTTTGGCTAATTATTTCTATGATTCTCGATGCCAATTCAGTAGGAACTACAAATTATGTACAGCTACTTTTTGAAATCGATTGCGCCTTACTATTTCCATTTTAATTATTGAGAAGAGCGGAAAATCTTCCTGAGGTGTGAGGCTACTTTAAGCATCAGAAAAATGGCCACTTCCAGTCATTTTCCAAGGTCGAAATTTATACCATTCGTATTTTCCACTTAACTATAAAACACATAGAAATAATCAGCCGCTTTTGATTTTAAATGGTAGCTGTCATATAATAATACAATTGCAGGGATAAATGGGGAAAACGGAATAGTTTACACTATTTTTCTACTAAATTAGCATCAGAAAACATAGAAACAGTTAGTCGAAATCGATTTTCAGTTGTAGCTGTCAAAGAAAAACATCAATTTTCGTGGGTAACTGGGGCAAAATAGCCACTTCCAGTCATGGCCGGAATTTATACCATTTGTATTTTCTTCTAAACTAGCATAAAAAACAAAGAAACAGTCAGCCGAATATGATTTTAAATTGTAGCTGGCATAGAAAAATACGATTCTAGGGGTAAATGGGGCAAAACGGCCAATTCCAGTCATGGTTTAAGGTCGGAATAGATACCATTATTATTTTCTGCTTAATTAGCATCAGAAAACTTAGAAATCGTTAGCCGCAATCGATTTTAAATTGTAGCTGTCATAGAAAAAATATGATTTTGAGGGGTAAACGGGGCAAAACGGCCAGTTCCCATAATTTCCGGCGCATGAAAATAGCACCATTTGATTTGTCGTGGATTTTCCCTTTAGGAATGGTATTTTTCCGGCGCAGCAAGTAGCCGCAATAAATAGGTACCTTTTTGGGTCGCATTTTCCCCACTGTGCATTGTTTCCCCCGACGACGGTACTATGTTTCATAATTATTTTAATATTTAGATTATTTTTTTGGATTGCGCAATCATTATGAAATTTAAAAGCGATCAACTACATACGCTTTATACTCTGTCGAATGTAACGTGTTGTGAAAGAATCGGTTTAGAATTACTATGTGAAAAATTGGCTCATGTTTTTTATGGCACATGGGTACGCACACACACATACACACGGACAGACAGACATTTAATAAATTTAACTATTCTCATTGCACCGGGTCGGGCTGGGCACGGGACCCGTGCGGGAAAAGCTTCCATATCATTACATGCTTTTTCTATGCAATCGTTCACATCGAACCGCCGTGCCGTGCCCGGGGCGACGCCGGGGTTATCAAAAAAATTTCTTGCCCCCGATATTTTGTCAGCCCGGTGGCGGCACGGTGGGCAGCATATTTTTTATTCGTGTATGTAGTAGTGATATTTTCGATGCGCGATGAAAGCGATGAACAACGAGCGGAGCAGTCAGTGGCAGTTTGTTTACTTTAGTTTACTCTTTTTTGTAAAATAGCTGAATCCGGCTCCCGAAGAATCGCATATTAAATATTTATTTCTTCGGTTTCCGCATATTCCTGACCAAGTAGGGAATCGATCCCAGCTCAAACAAGAGGTAAGGCAATTTTAAGATTATTTAATGCCTCAATTAATGTCATCATTTTGCATCAATAATTCATGCATCAATTGATCTATCGTTTGTTTGCGCCCGAAGAAAATGCTGGCCAACTGTGACGATAAATTCGACGGATGAAACTGATTATGCCCTAGCAGAGCACTAGCAACCAGACTCGACCAAGTACATATTCGAGTCCGAATAAACAGGAGGTAATATAACTAGTTCTTGATGCCTGTTTTCGATGACTACTTGTGAAGCGATGAATCCTTACAGCATATCAGGTATAAAATTTTATAGTAATTTTGGCTGTCCTTCCAGTATTCTTTTCACACAACGAGGGTTGGCTCACCGGAATCATGAAGCGGCCAACGATTGACGGTTACAATCAGAAGGATAGTGGTTCCGTCTCGGATATACGGAGTGCATATTCTGCTGCTAATTGATTGCCAACCTCCAACACGATATATGCCAGACAAAACCAAATCCCCCGCGATAGCCGACGCTTTGAAAACCAGGTGTCGTACAAGGAGTAGATCATAAACTCGGGATTTGCTTTTATCGATGATCTGGAGGGAATGAAAAATGTGGCCAACGAGAAGATACTGAGAAATGACCAGTTCATCGACAAACTAAGCTGTGCCACTGACGAAACGGAAAAGAGGAATTTATCGGCGTATCGCTGACCTGCGCCGCAATGGTGACTTCTGGGGAGCTCGGTTTCCTGGATTCCAAGATTCAAGTCACTATCATATATGCATGTGCTTCATCATATTTATTTAATAAATCGGCTATGTTTTAGTAACATCTACTTGCGACGTATATTCCTCGTAAATTGAAATTTTATTTATTGTTTAGGATGATGTGACCGGGACGCTGCATTTTTCAACTTCTTTTTACAATATAATTATTACATTCCATACAGCCTGACAAATATTTTTGCATTTTTTTGGGCCAAAATCTATGCGAAATGTACTTTTGGAGAATCCATTTTCAAGCCAGTGACGCAATCCAGATAGGCGTCCTGCGTTTCGCAGTACGCTTGCTGGTCACATTAGTTTAGAAAATGTAAGAAAAGATGTTTTTTTTATCAAAATGTGGTATATTTTGATTTACATGACATACTTCAGATCAACATTATTCTAGCATTGACTATATTATGCGTAAACAATATGTTTCTTCTGGACATCCGCAGCGACTCCAAAGTTACCTCTATACTGCTGAATGATGATATGCAAATTTTGACGAAGAAAACTACGGAAAATTGTCCTTGCAAGTCTGTAGAGGTCATGCGTACGATATTCCACTTAGTTTTGCCGAAACCAGATGTTCTAGGTTCTCTAAATCGTTCTGGAGTTTGGATCAATTACTCTATCAGGTCAACTGCGCTCAATACAACTTTGTCATTAACCAGTCATGTTCATACTAGTCCGTAGAGCCCATGAGTATGATTTGTAATACAGTTATACCAAACCAGATGTGCTAGGTTCTAAAAACGGTTCAAGAAATTTGAATCAATCGGTCTACACGGTCAACTGCGCTTCATACAAGTCTAACAGCAATCAGCCATGTCCTAACAAGTCCGCAAAGCCCACGCATATGATTCGCAACTCAGTTACACCAAAATCAGTTGTTTAAAGATCTACAAACTTTTCTGGAATTTGGACCAATTGGGTCAATACAACTTTGACATCAAACAGTCATTTAGAGCTCATGTATATGATTTGCAACTTATTTTTACCTGAACCAGAAATTAAAGGTTCTCCAAACCGTTCAAGATTTCGTATCAATTGGTCAAACCAAGTATAACATAAACGAGTCATGTTAATACAAGTGCGTAGTAGACCGCCGATTATATTCATGCCGCCGTTCCTGGTATAGCTTCCGGAAAAATTCTTGATGCAATTCTTGGAACAACTTCTGGAGCAATTCTTGGAACAACTGCCGGAGGAATTCTTGGGATAACTTCCTGGAGGATCTTCCAGAAAAAAATCCTGGAGGAACATCCGGAGGAATCCCTAGAACAACTTTCAGAGGAATTCGTGGATGAATTTATGGAGGAACTTCCGCAGGAATTCCTGGAGGAACTTCCGGAGGATTTTCTAGAGAAACTTACGGATGAATTCCGGAATGGAGGAATTCCTTCCGGAGGAATTCCATTATGAGCTTCCAGAAGAATTCCAAACAGAACTTACGGAGGAATTCCAGAAAAAAAAAGACCGAAGGAATCCCAGAAGGATCTGCGGGAGGAATCCCAGAAAGAACTACTGGAAAATCTCACAAAGATCTTCCAGACCAGAGGAATTCCAAAAGGAACATCTGGAAGAATTCTAGAAGTAGCTTTCGTAAGAATTCCAGAAGGAACTTTAGGAAGAATTTTATTATAAACTTCCAAAGGAATTCACGAAGAATTAAAAAAAAACACCGGAGGATTACGAGAAGGAACTTCCGGAGGAATCACAGAAGGAACTTAAGAGGAATTTTAGAATGAACTTCTGAAGGAATTCCATTATGAGCTTCAGGAGGAATTGTATTATAAACTTCCAGAAGAATTCCAAAAGAAACTTACGGAGGAATTCCAAATTTCAAATTCCGAAGGAATCCAAGAAGGAGCATCCAGAGGAAATTCTGAAGGAACATCCAGAGGAATTCCTGCAGGAGCTTCCGGAGGAATTCCTGGAGGAACTTCCGGAGGAATTCCTGGAGGAACTTCCGGAGGAATTCCTGGAAGAACTTCCGGAGGAATTTCTGGAGGAACTTCCGGAGGAATTCCTGGAGGAACTTCCGGAGGAATTCCTGGAAGGAACTTCGGAAGAATTTCTGGAGGAACTTCCGGAGGAATTTCTGGAGAAACTTCCAGAGGAATTCCTGGAGGAACTTCCGGAGGAATTCCTGGAGGAACTTCCGGATGAATTCCTGGAGGAACTTCCGGATGCAGTACTGGAGGAACTTCCGGTGGTATTCATGGAGGAACTTCCGGAGGAACTTCGGAGGAATTCCTGGAGAAACTTTCGGAGGAATTCCTGGAGGAACTTCCGGAGGAATTCCTGGAGGAACTTCCGGAGGAATTCCTGGAGGAACTTCCGGAGGAATTCATGGAGGAACTTCCGGAGGAATTCCTGGAGGAACTTCCGGAGGAATTCCTGGAGGAACTTCCGGAGGAATTCCTGGAGGAACTTCCGGAGGAATTCCTGGAGGAACTTCCGGAGGAATTCCTGGAGGAACTTTCGGAGGAATTCCTGGAGGAACTTCCGGAGGAATTCCTGGAGAAACTTCCGGAGGAATTCCTGGAGGAACTTCCGGAGGAATTCCTGGAGAAACTTCCGGAGGAATTCCTGGAAGAACTTCCGGAAGAATTCCTGGAGGAGCTTCCGGAGTAATTCCTGGAGGAACTTCCGGAGGAATTCCTGGAGAAACTTCCGGAGCAATTCCTGGAGGAACTTTCAGAGGAATTCCTGGAGGAGCTTCCAGAGGAATTCCTGGAGGAACTTCCTGAGGAATTCCTGAGGAACTTCCGGAGGAATTCCTGGAGGAACTTCCGGAGGAATTCCTGGAGGAACTTTCGGACCAAATCCTGGGGAAACTTCCGGACATCATCCTGGAGGAACTTCTGGAGGAATTTCTGCAGGAACTTCCAGAGGAATTCCTGGAGGAACTTCAGAGGAATTCCTGCAGCAACTTCCAGAGGAATTCCTGGAAGAACTTCCAGAGGAATTCCTGGAGGAACTTCCAGAGGAATTCCTGGAGGAACTTCCAGAGGAATGGAACTTCCGGAGGAATTCCTGGAGGAACTTCCGGAGGAATTCCTGGAGGAACTTCCGGAGGAATTCCTGGAGGAACTTTCGGAGGAATTCCTGGAGGAACTTCCGGAGGAATTCCTGGAGAAACTTCCGGAGGAATTCCTGAAGGAACTTCCAGAGGAGCTTCCAGAGGAATTCCTGGAGGAACTTCCGGAGGAATTCCTGGATGAACTTCCAGAGGAATTCCTGGAGGAACTTCCAGAGGAATTCCTGGAGGAACTTCCGGAGTAATTTCTGGAGGAACTTCCGGAGGAATTCCTGGAGGAACTTCCAGAGGAATTCCTGGAATAACTTCCAGAGGAATGCCTGGAGAAACTTCCGGAGGAATTACCAGAACTCCCGGAGGAATTGCTCTTGAAAGGAATTCCCAGAGAAATTCATGAAGGAATTCTCGGAGCAATTCTCAGGAAAATTCCCAGAGTAATTCCAAGAAGATTACTTGGAATAATTCTCGGAGAAATTCTCGGTTAAATTTCCAGAGTAATTCCTTGAGGAATACTCTGAGGAATTCCCGAAGATGTGCTTAGAATAACTCCCGGAGGGATTCCCGAAAGTATTTTTGGAACAATTCCCTAAATTCTCGGTTTTGTCAACAGTTTTTGTAGCCATTCATTGCGGCTGTGGTCTACGTAATACGATAATATATGCGAATAAGTGGAAGTAATGGAATCAATCTCCCTATCTTGGCTTATATGCCTTCGACGGTACATTGTATAATACTCGAGAAAGGCACAATAGCCGTTAGGTGGATTGATAAGGGTTTTTTTTTGTTTCGTTTTGTTTAGTTTGACGTTTCTCAATTATTATTGTGTGTGAATTCAGTTTACCTGGCGCGATGTGAACTGGCAAAAAAATCCAGCATAAAAACGAGAGCTTTTCGCCCCCGGCGCAATGAGAATAGGCCTTTACTCAGTTCGTCGAGCGTAGTCGATTAATATATTACACTATGGATCTCTGAGCTTTCTATAAAAAGTTCGATATTGGAGTGAAATGAACTTTGTTGCACAAGAAAGGCAAAAACAAATGAAATACTGCATAAATTTCCAGACAAATTTCTAGAAGAATTTCTGCAGTATTTTTGAAGAATTTTCGGAGGAATACTTTGAGAAATTTCAAGAGGAATTCTCTTTTGGAGGAATTTGTTTTTTGGAGGAATTCACAAAGAAATTTCCAGCGTAACTCCTTGTAGAACCTCTGGCTCTGGATTCCCAAGATATTTCTAATGGAATTTTAATGGAAATCCTGATAAAACTTACAGAAGAATTCCTAGAATAGCCTTCGGAGGAATTCCTGTAGGAACCTTTGAAGGTATTCCTGAAGAAACTTCAGGGGGAATTCTTGGATGAATTTCTGGAAGAACTTCCGGAGAAACTGCTGGAAGGACTTCTCGACGAACTTCCGGAGAAATTCTTGGAGGGACTTCCGGGGATGTCTTCCTGGTTGAACTTCCGGTGGTGAATTCCTAGATGAACTTCCGGGGATGACTTCCAGGATGAACTCCTGGGGATGAATTTCAGAGTAAACTTCCTGGATCAACTTCCAAGGATGAATTTCTGAATGAACTTACGGAGATGAATTCCACGAAGGGATGTATATCTGGATGAACTTTCGGGAATGATTTCTTGGATGAACCTCCGGTGATGGATTTTAAAATAAATTTCCGGGGATAACTTCCTGGATGAACTTTTGGAGGGATTCTTAGACAAATTTCCGGAGTAACTCTCGGAGAAACTTCCGAAAAAAAATCCTGAAGGCCACCGCTGGCTGAAAATGATCTTTCACGCCGCCACCGATACAATTTCTATCGGCGCACAGGTCTAAGGGGTACACTTATTACGTAAGCAATTTTTCCGGGTTTTTCGACCCTCCCTCCCTTTATGTGAGATTTTTTTATATGGTTGGTAAGACTGATCACCCTCTCCCCAAAAGGGCTTACGTAGTATGTGTACGGCCAAATATATATTCAAACGAAATACTTTAGAATTCTTGTAGGAATTTCAAAGATTAAAAGGCTGATGGAAAAACACCGATTAATCCACCTAGCGGTAATGGTGCCTTCCTCGTGCAACAAAGATACTGAAAAATATGAGTGAGTGTTTTTAGCGTGTTTTGCGCATAGAATATAGTATTTTGACCACAACTTCTGATCCCATAGTCCAATATGGCCAATTTTCAATAGCAAACAATGGAACAGGATTCTCAGTCGAATGGAACTTGGTTATTCGGCCAATGCTAAGTTCAAAAGACATCACCTCAATTCGTCGAGCTGAGTCGATTGATATATAACACTCCGAGCCTTCTATCAAAAGTTTGGTTTTGGAGTGATCATATAGCCTTGACGTATTAGTATACGAGAAAGGCAAAAATATGTTTATGTTTAGTTTAATAACAAGGAATATAGTAGCCAAATTGTCCTTACACAGACATCCCACAACGTTTTTTGCACTTTCTGAACCAGAAATCAGCTCCACGCTTGTTCTAGTTATGAGTCCTATGATTTTGATTTATAGACTTTATTTGAATTGAGAATAAAATGTGTATAATTTTAAGTATTATGAACTTGACTGAAAATTCAGGATGTCGACAATCAATTTGTAATACAGCTCGAACTGAACTTAACAGTAAAAAGGTTTTCTTGAAAATGTATTCCAAGCCCATTATCTTACTGCTTTAATAGCCATAGGCGTGGTAAAAAATATTCGGCGGCGTGGTAGATTTGCATTCAGCAGGAACTGAAATTTTCTAAACGCCAGAATTTGGCATCAAATTTATTCTTCATACAGCAGTACTTTTTTTTATTTTTCGTTTTCGATTTTTGAAACATTTATAGGCGTAAAAAAAGGTTTCTTGGCAAGAGTTGACCCTAATAAAATAAAATAATCTACTTAGACAATAAAACGAGATATTTTGCGGAGAGAGGTTGTAAGCCGAAAAATGTAGGCACAGGTTTTGTACAAAATTGAATGAGTGCATTTAAAAAAAATCCAAAATTTGGATGTGTTGAAGAATTAAAGTAAAATAGTCGTACGCAAACCAAGTTTACATATTATTTTTCAGTCTCTGAAAATTTCATGACAATAAGTTGAGAGACTAATTTTTGGCAAGTATTTCTTCACAGTGATGTAATTTAACTTTATTACTTCATTGGCACCCAAGGAGCAAAGACGTATAAACACAAACAGGTGGATGAATTCAATAACTAAATTATTATTGCCGCTTTTTTTTTTATTTTAAATCCTTTAAGTTGGTGCTAATTTAGGTTTTTTTTTTATATTTGAAAATCATTACATTTCATTCCGACAGAAAATACCAGCGATTGAAATCATCACATCGAACTACATCATTGAAAGGCACTTACGAAAAAGTAAATCAAATTGATGACAACACACCCTTTGGCTACTTGCTAGGCTACCAAAAAAACATCGAAGAAGAACGGAAACAAACGAAACGTGAAACAAAAAGCAAAAATGTTGGACCACAACACGGAAAACACAACTCAATCAAACCCAAAATTCGACAGACAGAAGAGCAAAAGAAGCCAACCGAACGTACGTGCCGAAGCCAGCCGGCAACAATCTGTTTTTACCTTGATAGCAGCTAACCACTCTCGACGTCGGGTGTTGTTCTTTCTGTAGTGGTGTTGGTATCGGACCCGCTACGGCAGCCGACAGGAATTGATTCTCCCGTCGGGATAGAGGCGGCGGCGGAGGAGGAGAGCTCGATGATGACACGGCAACAATCTCCCCGATTTTTGGCAAATAACCTTCGCCGGTGTTGCTGGCGTCGTCGTTACTTTGTTGCTGTTGCTGCAGGTGCTGGGCACTATCGCCACCACCACCACCACTAGAACCAGTTCGGTGGCGTTGTGGATGTTGTTGATGTAGACCGCCGCTTCTTCCACTTGGATCGAAATGTTCTTCGCGGATCGGACGTTGGTCAATTTGTGGTGACGAACAGAACGACGAAGATTGCTGCCCGATCGGTAGTTCCGGTTCCGGTTGAGTTTGCTGCCCCTGCTGCTGGTGGACCAGCAAGGACGACGACGCAGGCGAAGACGACGACGGCGGCGGAGAAACTACTGCAGGTGGCCGACCGGAAAAGTCGAAGTTCGATTGGAAATGCGACGTTTTCATTTGCGGCCACACGCGGCTGGTGGTTTCGGACGAGCTAACTATCTAGGCCACGAGTCGCATTTTTTTTTCAGTTTTTCGCTTCCAGCTAAACCGGTTTTGCGAGTTCTTCCAACAAGTGGGCTGATCCAAGCAAGGAGAACTTTTTTCGCGTTTATTGGTAGTCTGTTTTCCGATTTGTGTTTTTTTGTTTTGGAGTTGCGTCAAATTCAAAATGTATTCAATCACTGTCACACATCACATCGGATAAAATTGCGAATCGAAAAGTTTGATCACCTGTTGACGACTCGAATCGCAGTTGTTCAGTTTTTAAGAGAGGAATGATACGCGTTTCGGTTGTCACTTTGTCGTAATTATTTTTCATTTTCACCTACTTTTCAACAATCACTTCAGTAGTTGTTTGAAATAATGTAGTTTATTAATAATTGGTCACTGAAATCGATGTTACGATGAGACGGACATTATTAATTTGTCACCGATGAAGATTTTGCACATTTTATCGAGTCGCAACATGAAGAGATACATGGCAGCATATCATTCTAGAAAAACGAAACTATATTTCAACTTGAATTTGCATTTTCAACCAACAATTGCATCAATTAATGATTAACGAATCAAAGACCAATCGTTAATTATTAATGGAAAGTATCGTTTCTTTGCAATGATATGCCGTCATGTATTTCTTCATAATATGGGTCCGTGACTCATAACATACAAACAACAGTTTTTCAGATTTTGATGGCCATGTGATCGGGATCGATTTTTATCCAACTCGGTCAACATTTCTCCAGAGCCACATTTCTTTTCAGTTTTTGCATGAAATGTAAATTGTGAATCAGTATTCAAAAAGCTTGTATGGACGTTGGCACAAAATTAGTGCAGCCTTATATTAAATTTATTCCCTCGTGAATTCTTCTCTACAGTTTCAATGTTTCATGTATAAAGTTGGTTCAACTGAGCCAACCAAAAATATCTTCAAAAAATTCTGGAGCAGATATCAACAGACGATTTCTAAAACATAATTCAATAGAATTAATTAAAAGGACTAGGTATATGAATTGAATCTGGATTAGATATGGGTTGGATTTGGTTTGGATGTGGTTTGATTTGAATTGGGTTTTGACTGGAATTGGCATGGATGTGAACTAGGATTCGATTTAATCTGGATTTGGATTAGTTTCGAAGTAGATTTGAGTTTGAATTTAATTTGGATTGATTAGATTTGAATTGCATTAAAATAAAATTTTATTTGAATCTTGACTGAATTTGGATATTTTAATAAGATTTAGATCGAAATTGGATTGAATTTTTTAATAGATTTAGATTGGATTTTGATTGAAATCGAATTCAGACTGGTTTGAATTTGGATTAAATTTAGATTAGATTTTTAATAAATTTGGAATGGATTTGAAATAGATTTGCAATGAACTTGGATGGATTTGAATTAGATTTGGACTGGATTTGGATTAGATTTGGATTGGATTTGAATTGCTTTTTGATTTAATTTGGATTAGATTTGAAATGGATTGGATTTGAATTGAGTTTGGATTAGATTTGGATCCGATTTGGATTTAACTTGGATATGATTTGGATTAGATTTGGATTTGACGTGGATTGAGTTTGGATTAGATTTGGTTTGGATTTGGATTAGATTTGGATTGCATTTTTATTCAATTTGGAAAGGATTTGGATTAGATTTGAAATGAGTTTGGATTGGATTTGGATTACATTTGGATCGGATTTGGATTTGACTTGGATTGAGTTTGGATTAGATTTGGATTGGATTTGGATAAGATTTGGATCGGATTTGGATTTGATTTGGATTAGATTTGGATTGGATTTGGATTAGATTTGGATCGGATTTGGATTTGACTTGGATTTGATTTGGATTGGATTTGGATTAGATTTGGATCGGATTTGGATTTTACTTGGATTGAGTTTGGATTAGATTTGGATTGAATTTGGATAAGTTTTTGATTGGATTTGGATAGGATTGGGATCGGATTTTGATTTGACTTGGATTGAGTTTGGATTAGATTTGGATTTGTCTAGGATTGAGTTTGGATTAGATTTGGATTGGATTTTGATAGGATTTGGATTTGATTTGGATTGGATTTGGATTACATTTGGATCGGATTTGAATTTTACTTGGATTGAGTTTGGATTAGATTTGGTTTGGATTTTGGATCGGATTCTGATAGCATTATGATTTGGATTACATTTGGTTCAGATTTGGATTTGACTTGAATTTGATTTGAATTTGGATCAGATTTTGATTGGATTTGGATTAGATTTGGATCGGATTTGGATTTGATTTGGATTTGGATTACATTTGGATCGGATTTGGATTTGACTTGGATTTGATTTGAATTGGATTTGGATTGGATTTTGGATCGAATTCTGATTGCATTTTGATTTGGATAGAATTTGGATCGGATTTTGATTGGATTTGGATTAGATTTGGATCAGATTTGGATTTGACTTGGATTTGATTTGGATTGGATTTGGATTTAACTTGGATTGAGTTTGGATTAGATTTGGATTGAATTTGGATAAGATTTGGATCGGTTTTGGATTTGATTTGGATTGGATTTGGATTGGATTTTGAATCGGATTGTGATTGCATTTTGATTTGGATTGGATTTGGATTACATTTTGATCTGATTTGGATTAGATTTGGATTGGATTTTGAATCGGATTCTGATTGCATTTTAATTTGGATAGGATTTGGATTAGATTTGGATTGGATTTGGATTACATTTGGATCGTATTTGGATTTGACTTGGATTGAGTTTAAATTAGATTTGCATTGGTTTTTGGATCGAATTCTGATTGCATTTTGATTTGGATAGAATTTGGATCAGGTTTTGATTGGATTTGGATTACATTTTGATCGGATTTGGATTTGACTTGGATTGAGTTTGGATTAGATTTTGATTGGATTTTGAATCGGATTCTGATTGCATTTTGATTTGGATTACATTTGGATCGGATTTGGATTTGACTTGAATTTGATTTGAATTTGGATCAGATTTTGATTGGATTTAGATTAGATTTGGATCGGATTTGGATTGGATTTGGATTACATTTGGATCGGATTTATATTTGACTTGGATTTGAATCGAATTGGATTTGGATTAGATTTGGATCGGATTTGGATTGGATTTGGATTACATTTGGATCGGATTTGGATTTGACTTGGATTTGATTTGAATTGGATTTGGATTGGATTTTGGATCGAATTCCGATTGCATTTTGATTTGGATAGAATTTGGATCAGATTTTGATTGGATTAGATTTGGATTGGATTTGGATTACATTTGGATCGGATTTGGATTTGACTTGGATTTGATTTGGATTGGATTTTGGATCGAATTCTGACTGCATTTTGATTTGGATAGAATTTGGATCAGATTTTGATTGGATTTGGATTTGATTTGGATTGGATTTGGATCGGATTTGGATTTGGCTTGGATTTAGCTTGGATTCGATTTGGATTGGATTTGGATTGGATTTTGGATCGAATTCTGATTATATTTTGATTTGGATTGGATTTGGATTACATTTTGATCTGATTTGGATTAGATTTGGATTTTGAATCGGATTCTGATTGCATTTTAATTTGGATAGGATTTGGATTAGATTTGGATTTGACTTGGATTGAGTTTGGATTAGACTTGGATTTGATTTGGATTGGATTTTGGATCGAATTCTGATTGCAATTTGATTTGGGTAGAATTTCGATCAGATTTGGATTGGATTTGGATTACATTTTGATCGGATTTAAATTTGACTTGGATTGAGTTTGGATTTGATTTGGATTGGATTTTGGATCGGATTTTGATTGCATTTTGATTTGGATTACATTTGGATCGGATTTGGATTTGACTTGAATTTGATTTGAATTTGGATCAGATTTTGATTGGATTTGGATTAGATTTGGATCGGATTTGGATTTTATTTGGATTGGATTTGGATTACATTTGGATCGGATTTGGATTTGACTTGGATTGAGTTTGGATTAGATTTGGATTGAATTTGGATAAGCTTTTGATTGGATTTGGATTAGATTTGGATCGGATTTGGATTGGATTTGGATTACATTTGGATCGGATTTGGATTTGATATGGATTGGATTTGACTTGGATTTAGTTTGGATTAGATTTGGATTGAATTTGGATAAGCTTTGATTGGATTTGGATTAGATTTGGATCGGATTTGGATTTGATTTGGATTGGATTTGAATTACATTTGGATCGGATTTGGATTTGACTTGGATTTGATTTGGATTGGATTTTGGATCGAATTCTGATTGCATTTTGATTTGGATAGAATTTGGATCAGATTTTGATTGGATTTGGATTAGACTTGGATCGGATTTGGATTGGATTTGGATTACATTTGGATCGGATTTGGTTTGACTTGGATTAGATTTGGATTGGATTTTGAATCGGATTCTGATTGCATTTTGATTTGGATAGAAATTGGATCAGATTTTGATTGGATTTGGATTATATTTGGATCGGATATGGATTTGATTTGGATCGGATTTGGATTACATTTGGATCGAATTTGGATTTGAGTTGGATTTGATTTGAATTGGATTTGGATTGGATTTTGGATCGAATTCTGATTGCATTTTGATTTGATTTAAATTTGGATCAGATTTTGATTGGATTTGGATTACATTTGGATCGGATTTGGATTTGACTTGGATTTGATTTGGATTGGATTTTGGATCGAATTCTGATTGCATTTTGATTTGGATAGAATTTGGATCAGATTTTGATTGGATTTGGATTAGATTTGGATCGGATTTGGATTTGATTTGGATTGGATTTGGATTACATTTGGATCGGATTTGGATTTGACTTGGATTGAGTTTGGATTAGATTTGGATTGGATTTTGGATCGAATTCTGATTGCATTTTGATTTGGATAGAATTTGGATCAGATTTGGATTGGATTTGGATTACATTTTGATCGGATTTGGATTTGACTTGGATTGAGTTTGGATTAGATTTGGATTGGATTTTGGATCGGATTCTGATTGCATTATGATTTGGATTACATTTGGATCGGATTTGGATTTGACTTGAATTTGATTTGAATTTGGATCAGATTTTGATTGGATTTGGATTTGATAAGGATTGGATTTGATTTGGATTGGATTTGGATTACATTTGAATCGGATTTGGATTTGACTTGGATTGAGTTTGGATTAGATTTGGATTGAATTTGGATCAGATTTTGATTGGATTTGGATTATATTTGGATAGGATTTGGATTGGATTTGGATTACATTTGGATCGGATTTGGATTTGACTTGGATTGAGTTTGGATTAGATTTGGATTGAATTTGGATAAGCTTTTGATTGGATTTGGATTAGATTTGAATCGGATTTGGATTTGATTTGGATTGGATTTGGATTACATTTGGATCGGATTTGGATTTGACTTGGATTTGATTTGGATTGGATTTTGGATCGAATTCTGATTGCATTTTGATTTGGATAGAATTTGGATCAGATTTTGATTGGATTTGGATTAGATTTGGATTACATTTTGATCGGATTTGGATTTGACTTGAATTTGATTTGAATTGGATTTGGATTGGATTTTGGATCGAATTCTGATTGCATTTTCATTTGGATTGGATTTGGATTACATTTTGATCTGATTTGGATTAGATTTGGATTTTGAATCGGATTCTGATTGCATTTTAATTTGGATTTGATTTGGATTTGATTTGGATTGGATTTGGATTTGACTTGGATTGAGTTTGGATTAGACTTGGATTTGATTTGGATTGGATTTTGGATCGAATTCTGATTGCAATTTGATTTGGGTAGAATTTCGATCAGATTTGGATTGGATTTGGATTACATTTTGATCGGATTTAAATTTGACTTGGATTGAGTTTGGATTAGATTTGGATTGGATTTTGGATCGGATTTTGATTGCATTTTGATTTGGATTACATTTGGATCGGATTTGGATTTGACTTGAATTTGATTTGAATTTGGATCAGATTTTGATTGGATTTGGATTAGATTTGGATTTTATTTGGATTAGATTTGGATTACATTTTGATCGGATTTGGATTTGACTTGGATTAAGTTTGGATTAGATTTGGATTGAATTTGGATAAGCTTTTGATTGGATTTGGATTATATTTGGATAGGATTTGGATTTGATTTAGATTTGATTTGGATTGGATTTGGATTACATTTGGATCGGATTTGGATTTGATTTGGATTGGATTTTGGATCGAATTCTGACAGCATTTTGATTTGGATCGAGTTTGGATTAGATTTTGATTGGATTTGGATTATATTTGGATCGGATTTGGATTGGATTTGGATTACATTTTGATCGGATTTGGATTTGACTTGGATTGAGTTTGGATTAGATTTGGATTAAATTTGGATAATCATTTGCCTGGATTTGGATTAGATTTGGATCGGATTTGGATTTGACTTGGATTGAGTTTGGATTAGATTTGGATTGAATTTGGATTAGATTTGGATCGCATTTGGATTTGATTTGGATTGGATTTGAATTACATTTCGATCGGATTTGGATTTGACTTAAATTTGATTTGGAATGGATTTTGGATCGAATTCTGACTGCATTTTGATTTGGATAGAATTTGGATCAGATTTGGACTAGATTTGGAACGGATTTACATTTGATTTTGATTGGATTTGGATTACATTTGGATCGGATTTGGATTTAACTTAAATTTGATTTGGATCGGATTTGGATTTGACTTCGATTGAGTTTGGATTGGATTTGGATCGAATTCTGATTGCATTTTGATTTGGATTGAATTTGGATAAGATTTGGATTGGATTTGGATTACATTTTGATCGGATTTGGATTTGACTTGGATTGAGTTTGGATTAGATTTGGATTGGATTTTGGATCGGATTCTGATTGCATTTTGATTTGAATTACATTTGGATCGGATTTGGATTTTACTTGAATTTGATTTGAATTTGGATCAGATTTTGATTGGATTTGGATTAGATTTGGATCGGATTTGGATTGGATTTGGATTACATTTTGATCGAATTTGGGTTTGACTTGGATTGAGTTTGGATTAGATTTGGATTGGATTTTGGATCGGATTCTGATTGCATTTTGATTTGAATTACATTTGGATCGGATTTGGATTTGACTTGAATTTGATTTGAATTTGGATCAGATTTTGATTGGATTTGGATTAGATTTGGATCGGATTTGGATTTTATTTGGATTAGATTTGGATTACATTTTGATCGGATTGAGTTTGGATTAGATTTGGATTGAATTTGGATAAGCTTTTGATTGGATTTGGATTAGATTTGGATTTGATTTGGATTGAATTTGGATTACATTTGGATCGGATTTGGATTTGACTTGGATTGAGTTTGGATTAGATTTGGATTGGATTTTGGATCGGATTCTGATTGCATTTTGATTTGGATAGAATTTGGATCGGATTTGGATTTGACTTGAATTTGATTTGAATTTGGATCAGATTTTGATTGGATTTGGATTAGATTTGGATCGGATTTGGATTTTATTTGGATTGGATTTGGATTACATTTGGATCGGATTTGACTTGGATTGAGTTTGGATTCGATTTGGAATGAATTTGGATAAGCTTTTGAATGGATTTGGATTAGATTCGGATCGGATTTGGATTTGATTTGGATTGGATTTGGATTACATTTTGATCGGATTTGGATTTGACTTGGATTGAGTTTGGATTAGATTTGGATTGGATTTTGGATCGGATTCTGATTGCATTTTGATTTGGATTAGATTTGGATCGGATTTTGATTGGATTTGGATTAGATTTGGATTTTACTTGGATTGAGTTTGGATTAGATTTGGATTGGATTGGATTTGGATTGCATTTTGATTTATTTTGGATAGGATTTGGATCGGATTTTGATTGGATTTGGATAAGATTTGAATTGGATTGGATTTAAATTGAGTTTGGATTACATTTGGATTTGACTTGGATTTGATTTGGATTGGATTTGGATTTGACTTGAATTGAGTTTGGATTAGATTTGGATTGGATTGGATTTGGGTTGCATTTTGATTAATTTTGGATAGGATTTGGATTAGATTTGGATCGGATTTTGATGAATTTGGATTAGATTTGGATCGGATTTTGATGAATTTGGATTAGATTTGGATTACATTTGAATTGGATTTTGATTGAGTTTGGATAAAATTTGGATTGGATTTGTATTAGATTTGAATCGGATTTGGATAGGTTTTGGATTGGATTTGGATCGGATGTCGATTTGACTTGGATTGAGTTTGGATTAGATTTGGATCGGATTTGGATTGGATGTGGATAGAATTTGAATTGGATTTGAATCGTATTTGGATTGTATTTTTGGATTAGATTTGAATCGGATGTGGATATGACTTAGATTGAGATTAGATTTGGATTGAATTTGGATTGGATTTAGATTTGATTTGAATTATATTTGGATCGGATTTGGACTGGATTTAAATTCGATTTGGATCGGATTTGGATTCGATTGGAATTCCATTTTTATTGCATTTGGATTGGATCTTGACTGGATTGAACTTGGATTGGATTTGGACTTAATAATTGAGTTTAGATTGGATTCGGAGTGGATTGTGTTTGGATTAAATGCAGATGAGATGTTGAATAAATTAGGACTGGATTTGAATTAGATTTGCTTTCGAATTTGATTAAATTTGAATATGACTCGGATTGAGTTTGTATTCGATTTGGATCGGATTGGAATTTATTTTCCATTGCATTAATTTGGACTGGTTTGAATTTGGTTTAGTTAAGGATTGAATATGAATTGAATTTGAACTGAATTGGACTTGGATTAGATTTTGATTGGATTTGAATTAATTAAATTTTGATGATAAAATAGATTGGATTTGGATTATAATTTATTTGGATTTGAACTTGATTTGGTTTGCATTTGAATTGTATTTGGATTCGATTTGGAATTGATTTGGATTGAATTTGAACTAGTTTTGATTGGATATGGATTGAATTTGGATTCTATTTTAAGTTGATTTTGATTCAAATTCGAATTAGGATTTTATCGGATTTGAATCGTATTTAGATTGGATTCAAATTGAATTTGGATCAAATTTGAACTGAATTTGGATTAAATTTCAATTTGATTCAGATTGGATTTTGAACGGATTTGTAATGAATTTCATTTTTATTAGTGTTGATAGGATGGAGTTTGAATTGGATTGGGTTTGAACTGGATTGGTTTGATTTAGAATTGACTTGAATTTAGATTAGATGTGAATTGAATTAGGATTGAATTGGAATTGGATTAGATTTTTATGGAGTGCATCTTTCGAATCGATTTGGAGCTGGATTGGAAAATTTGTCATATATTTTTGTGTTATAATTCAAGAACGCCTTAAAGACCCGAATTTCAAAAATTTCGGGGCTTCTTATCCGAATAAAACTGTTTCCAAAAGTTTGGCATATTTCGGTTTATCTCGCCAACATTTTTGCCACTCTCTCAATGGACTTAACACCTAATCTAGCAATAATTGCGCTTATTAAAACTATTTCGGGCCTCTTACATGAACGACTTTGCTGCTGCCAAATCGACAAAGACGTTGTCGGACTGTCTTCGCTGCTTCTCTTGCTGGTGCTGGTGTTGATGTTCCACTCGGTTATTGTTGTTATTCAGCGCAATGGAAACATCGGCCATCATCCGCCGAACCAACAACAATAATAATTGCACCACCACTACTGCTGCCAGCAAGCAAACACCAACACTGCGCAACAACAAACGTCGCCGCTAATCAACCGCCGACGGACGACGGCTGCTTTTCAGAGTGAATCAAAAGCCACTAACACAAACACAGCGGAAGTGGATTAATGAAACTGCGCCACGATTTCACAGTATTATTATTATTACTTCCACGCGCGCACACCGCGAGCAAAACGTCCGCGGAGGTGTCTGTTCTGTGTTTAGAGCCAGACGAAAAAGTGACGTTTCCAAACACTTTACGCACACGGCGATCCACTTCTCGCTATCTCGTTTCGCCTCGTCACGCACCCTGCATTCGCTTTCTCGTTCGCACTAACTGCCAAGAAAAACTTTGTGGTTGGAATTTATTACCGAGCAAAAATTTTACAATCACCTATTTTCTTGATTTTCTTCCTCGCGTCGCGCTACTGGCTGAAAATTTTCACACGGAGTTTTACTCGAGGAAAAACTCAACCGAACCAAACGAAAATTTCAACGACAAAGGTCGCTTCTTGGTTCGCATATGGCTGCGGGATTTTCTGCTTCCAGCTTGCTTGGGAAAAACTTTCTCTGACGTTTAGTTTTCCACTCTTTTCATCATTAATTTGTCGGAGAATAGCAGTTTTTCCTTTCCCAATGGAAACTCGCACCAAATCTTCGGTCTTTTTTCTGCACAACACCCACCCAACGAATGGCTTTTTCAGGGTTTCAATTTCTTCACGAGCCACTTCCAACCTGAGGTGGAGAAATCCTTCCCATAGAAAAAAAAAATCCACTTTACCTTCAACACTTTGTCCCCGGCACCATTTTCGGGTTGGTCTGCTGCCTCACAGAACGACTGCCGACGACATCAAAACCCCACTTCGGCATGCAAATAAGACTTTCCAGCTTGACAAAAAATCACTCTTCCACAAAAAAAACAATCCTCACTCCCAATAAAAATTTTCAATAGTCACTCACGGGCAGAGCAGCCGACGACGGATTTGCTCGAATCGAATCGATGACGCGACGAAGGCAACCACCAAGGGTGCGTTTTTTTTTCTTATCTTTCCACAGTTAGTGCACAGAGCAAGTATCTACACTTTTATTATGATTCGGTAGTAAATGCCACTCACTACAAGGTAGTAATAATGCAACTATGTAGGTACTAACTAATAATCCAAACGGACGACGACGAAACGCGACGACGCGTCGATGCTTGTTGAAAGTCGCTTGATGAATGAAGACAGCACGGCGGCCGAAATTGCTTCCCTTCACAGAACGGCGGCTGAAAACGACGTTCCACAACTTGTTCCACATTTGACGTTCCAGGGTTGGACTGCAAAAACGTCATCTTTCGTTTTGTGTCAGTTCAGATGCCAGCCCTGCAATCTGTCAAACACGCGGAACAATACAAGCATAATTTTACATAACGACGTATGTAACAATTATGAGGATTCGAGAAATCCTTTGCAGAAAGTTGGCAAAACTTTTTCTAAAATTGTTTTAAAACTAAATCTTTTTCAATACGTTTTTCAGCTGGCATGCGTCGTTACATGACACGTAATAGGCGTGCTGCACATCAAATCTCAGTTCATTCAAATTCACTGTGAAAAACGATAAAATTATACATACACCGGTATGCTGCACGCACGTCGGTGTACATTGGTCGGTTTTCCATAGTGCACGATTGACGCAACTGCAGTTTTGTTTTGTTTTGCTTTTTTTGGTACATAGGTCGCTCTTAGTTCCCATATGTTAAAGCGACGTATGTAACAGTGAGACTTCAAAAATTGATTTTGGACATACGTCGATTCGTAAAAAGATTGAATTAAAGAATTTTAAGAGCTGAAATCAGTAAAATCGATGCGTATTATATAAAGCCGCGTGTGATTGTCACGTTGTATTAAAAACCTCGTTTTGTTTACTTTTGTTACATACGTCGTTATGAAAAATTTTGCTTGAATAGGCCTTTTCATGTGACACTGCCGAGACTGCACTTGTTTACAACCGCTGAACAGGCCCGCAACCCCGAAGCTGTCACTTTCATAGAAGAACTGTCAATTGACGGTAAAATCAGCTGTTTTAAAACGTCTCGTGAAAAGGCCCATATTCTCGGGTACTTTGGGAATGTTAAAAAATTACGTCAATCGTTTTTCGGCATTTTCAAACCCCCTCCCCCTGTACGTACAACTTATAGACGAGACCCCTCCCCTCTCCCACTGTCACAAACTGTCACAAATTCTAGACCCCTCCCCCTCAAACCTTGGATGTAATTTTTGAACGTCCCCTTTTTCAAAGGGACCTAATTCAATGAGAATAAATAGAAGGTGAGGAAGAAGACCAAATGCAAGTGTATTAGTGGATGATGAAAAATGAAAACAGCAAATGGTGACGTACACGCAGAAAAATGAATTGTAGAAACAACAATATTCTGGGTTGAATTCAACAATAAATATTGTTAGCTCAGGGCTAATAATAATTTCTGTTTGAATCAAACCATAATATTGTTGTTTCTACAATCAAGCATTTGGTTGAGTTATTGTAAAAACAACAATATTATTGTTGAAATAATTGTGATTTAATTGTTGATTTAATGTGTGAATACGATTGATTCAACAATAGAATATTGTTGAAATAACCATATATGTATGTATTTATATAATTTCTATTTTCGAAAGAAATCAAAAACAAATTTATACTCAGTAAGCATTTATTTTATCATTTTATTAGAATATTTATACCATTTATGTTAGTCTATCTGTTGTTGTTTATAATGTTGTATGGAATAAGAGGTTGCACATGACTGCAAAAAAGCCTGAAAATAAATAATATACTTTTTTAAACTCTAGTTTCTATTTTGTTATTATTACGTTTGATTTAGATTGAAAACGTAAGTAAGAAAAATATGACTTCATACCTGGTCTTTTCGCCATCTGTTTAGTCGGATACATGGAGGAGGCTAAGGTAAAGCCAGTAAAACAAAAGTTCCACTCAATGGACGCCTCGATCGATGGACGTAGTGGCAACAAAGGTAGCCGTAGCACTTTTCTGGTTCTGCCTTCCCTTTTCTGGTTCTGGACTCGGTTCTGAAGCTGCATTCTGAAAATGTGACAATTCTGTACAGAAATTCGATAATTATTTGTATACTTTGAACTTACCTACACATATGTTTACATCACGACGTTGCTGAATTTTCCTAGCAATGATTTTCCTATAACGGGGAAATCTTTTTATAAAATTTTCAACCAACGGCTTCTATTTATTTTAGGACTGGTGAAAAATTGAAAAATATAAAATAAAAACATAAAAAAATACACACTTATTCCCACTACCGCAAACTAGAGAAAAATAAAATCGTTTGAAATAAAAATAATATTGTTGTTTTAAACACACAATATTGTTAAATCAACATTCAAATCTTTTTGTTTCAATGATCAGGTATCAGGTATCAGAACGTCGGCTCAGGAGGCACGTTCCCCTCAATTTGGGAGATTTGTGCCATCGTTTCACTGGCCTTTCTCATCATTTACCTGACGGAAAAGGAAGTGAAAAGGGGAAAGGAAGAGGAAGTGAAGTTGGAAAAGGGAATGGAACCATTTATAGAAAAGCCAATTATGTAGACTCACACGCATTCAGCTAGGGACTAAAGAGAGGTGTCACAACAGAGGACGTAACAATGGACGAACGTCAAAGACGAAACACAGAGTGCACTATGAAAAACGCATAATGCGAATCCATATAGGTGACAATCACAAAGTACATTGTAAAAATCGCATAATGCGAATCCATATAGGTAACATACACAAAGTACATTGTAAAAAAAACACATAATGCAAATCCATATAGGTGACAATTTGTTGAAAACTAAGTAAAACACATATTCATAACCCCACTCTTATTTAACCTCACGTTGAGATTGAACAAGAGTAACCGAAGCAGAACGTCAATGACGAGACACAGAGTACACTGTGAAAAACGCATAATGCGAATCCATAAAGGTAACATACACAAAGTACATTGTAAAAAAAATGCATAATGCGAATCCATATAGGTGACAATTTGTTGAAAAAAAAAAACATTTTCATAACCCCACCCTTATTCAACCTCAAGTTGAGATTAAACAAGAGTAGCTGAAGCCAAACATCAAAGACGAAACACAGATTACTCTTTGAAAAACGCATAATACGAATCCATATAGGTGACAAACACAAAGTACATTGTAAAAAAAACGCATAATGCGAATCCATATAGGTGAAAATTTGTTGAAAAACTAAGTAAAAAACATATTCATAATCCCACCCTCATTCAACCTCAAGTTGAGATTAAACAAGAGTAGCTGAAGCCGAACGTCAAAGACGAAACACAGAGTACACTGTGAAAAGCGCATAATGCGAATCCATATAGGTGACAAACACAAAGTACATTGTAAAAAAAATGCAAAATGCGAATCCATATAGGTGGAAGTTTGTTGAAAAACTAAGTAAAACACATATTCATAACCCCACAATCACGATGAGATTGAACAAGAGTAGCTGAAGCCGAACGTCAAAGACGAGACACAGAGTACACTGTGAAAAACGCATAATGCGAATCCATATAGGTGACAATTTGTTGAAAACTAAGTAAAACACATATTCATAACCCCACTCTTATTTAACCTCACGTTGAGATTGAACAAGAGTAGCCGAAGCCAAACGTCAAGGACGAGACACAGAGTACACTGTGAAAAAACGCATAATGCGAATCCATATAGGTAACATACACAAAGCACATTGTAAAAAACGCATAATGCGAATCCATATAGGTGACAATTTGTTGAAAACTAATTAAAACACATATTCATAACCCTACTCTTATTTAACCTCACGATGAGGTTGAATAAGAGTAGCCGATTATCTCGGAGAAGTAAAAAGTCAACTACGCCATAGCTCCGGTTAGCGCAGCGAGGGCTAAAATACTGTGAAGGGGCCCTGGTGCTTCACAGGCTCCGTTTGCGGTTAGGTTCTTATTAGACCCCCCTAACCATTCATTCGTAGGCACGGTAAGCATAAAGCCGCATCACACCGAAAATTAGGGGTCACCTGTATGGTGGACTTTTACCACTGGAACAGGCAATCCGTAATGTTATTCTTAGCCAGATAACCAGCTGCCGACACCACACGGCTATCTAGGCTGTTCGTGGAGAGAAGTTGACATTGGCTTTACGTCAACTCTCAATGTGGCCGAACAGCCGTTCAACTTAAGCCTTTGAACTTACCTACACATATGTTTACATCACGACGTTGCTGAATTTTCCTAGCAATGATTTTCCTATAACGGGGAAATCTTTTAATAAATTTTTCAACCAACGGCTTCTATTTATTTTAGGACAGGTGAAAAATTGAAAAATATAAAATAAAAACATAAAAAAATACACACTTATTCCCACTACCGCAAACTAGAGAAAAATAAAATCGTTTGAAATAAAAATAATATTGTTGTTTTAAACACACAATATTGTAAAATCAACAATCAAATCTTTTTGTTTCAATGATAGGTCGATTGTTGGAATCAACAATATACTTTTTTAGTTTAACCATACAAAATTTAGTTGCGTGTACATATTTGCACGGCTTCTTATGGGAGCTCGTTCGAATGTAGTAGTGAAAGATTTTTCGCCATACACAAAAGGCACGCACACAATATCAAGGGATTTTTTTCAAATGGGCGAATGTAACAAATGTAAACAAACTGAGTTTTTACCATTACATGATCACTTTCTTCTTTACACGTTGATATATTTTAAACTCCATTGAAAATACGCAAGAATTCCGCTTAAAATTGAATTTTTCATAAGGGCGTCATTGTTTGTTGTTTAGTTTCACATGAGAGTGTAATTTCGCCTGTTTACCTGTATATAAATAAATTGAGACATAAGGGCTCAACTGTCATGAGCTTTTTATTTTCTTCAATACAGAGAGTTTGGTAAAAAACATATTTAAATATTATGAAATATTGTAAAAAAAAATCGCTAACTATTCCCGTGACTATCTGCAAGTTTGTACATCATTAGTCGTACCTTGATGTAGCAGGCAACCGGTGAAATCCGCAGAATAGCTGGTACTTGGCTCTATTGAGCACCGTCTACCAACCGGAAGAACAAAGTCACTTGTCAAATCGACAATGGACTTTACCAGATATCACCACAATTTTGGTAAGTTCTACATATGGTATTATCGTTATGAAAGATTTTACCTGGTGCAAAGTCAATTTTAAAAGCATAAGTAATGAAAAGTTTATGTAATTTCATACTTCTGTTTTATAGGTGTCCCACATATACCAGGCCAATATGGACAGCGATGGCAAAGGTTTCCGTATGATTATGAAGATCATCCAAGTTCCCAGGAATCTCAAAATGCACATTCGCAGCCTACATCTGATCCTTTGGCTATCACAATGTATACAAATTCACAGCCAACGTCTGACCCTTTGGCTATTACAACGTCATATGATCACCTTTCCTCACAAAGTATTAACAAAACATCATCGCAACTCTACCAACCGAAAAACGATCCACTTGCAATCACGTTGACTGCTTCGGAGAACTTTAAAATTATGGATTCCGAGGTCACGCGTCAGTCATCTGATCCTCTAGCTTTTTTCAGGTAGCGTCTTCTGCATTGTTGGTCATGTTCAGTTTTAACATATTCTTTTTTAGGCCGTGGTTGGAGGACAGTTCCAAAGCAACTGGGGAATATAATGTGCTAAATGTATCCGCTCATACAACGAAGGACGTTTCTTTTGGATTACCGTACCATGAACAACATACCGTCGAAAATAGTCATTCCACAACTGTTTCTGGGTAACCTATTAAAATCCTAATTGATATGCGCCATCCAGACTCTATTGCTTTATATCAAGTGATATAGGTAACTCGTAGTCTGGACGGAAATACTTTAAGTGAGCAGAGACAGGGGCAATATGAATACATAACTCCAACACTTTGCGTCCTAAAATATGTTACAATGACAATTATATACTAAAAAATCTATATATTATTTTTAGATCGATGCACAGCAATACTCCTATGGTAACAACTTCGAACAACAGATCTGTCGTTACTAATTCTATTACTTATGCGAGAAACGACTCGAAGCAGATCGGGCTATCCATCTGTACCACAGATCGTGACCAGTCATTTTCTCAAGAACAGTTCATCTCCAACAAGCGCCATTATGAATGCCTTCTGGAAGAAAGAGCCCTCAAAGATTCGGACATAAGTAAATTATCATTCAAAAACGTTACCACCTCAACTCCGAAAAAAGCTCGATTAACGAATGAGATTGAAAGCAATCAACTCTCCATTGGACAAAAATCTTTGTTCAGGTAATTGGGACTTCATAAATCGTAATAGCTGTTTATTTTCAAATTAAATTCTTTTTTTTCAGACCATTTGAAACAGAAAACTTAGACCAGAATTCTTCTCCGCATAATTCACTTTTATCGATCGAAAACGTGCCAAACGATCAGATTCAAAATAAGAAAGCATATCCGCAAAATATACAACGGTAGTGATTAAGACCTTTATTTTAAATGTTTTGTAATAAATGAGCAAATGATTATATTTACAGTTCATCGTTCAAGGAAAATGTTCTTGCCAGTTCCATATATTCTGGCGACACAAGCCGAACTGTGTCATGCATCAGCAGCTATTCTAATGTGCATAGAGATACTGTTGGTCAACAACAATATTTATCGTTCAACCCAGGAGAAAATTCAAAGAACTTGGAAGACACTGAAATTATTTTGTCACGACGCAAGAAAGTTGCTAGCACCCGTTATAGTCATCAGTCTTCAGTTCCAAATTACAAGTTGTCAACGAAACACAGATACGAAGGAAGCGTATCTGCTAAGTATCATAGTAATATTCACAGCGGTTCTCCAGCTCACTCTGGCCATGTACAGTTTAATAAAAAGGTGTCGTCAAACCAATTAGTTAAACACCCTAACGAGAAAAACAGTTCTGCAGACGATATTTCGTTGGATAACAATCATCGAGCCCTACCATACAACGATCGAAACGATGCAAGTTATTCGTCATCTATGCTTCGGTCTCGGAATAGCAATCCATGTGGATCTACAGAATTTTCCCTGACTTTCACGCTCTGGTAGTGGCCAGGCTTTCAACAAAATATTCAACCAACACAACATGATCAAAGGTGGCGTGGAGGAAAGTTCCATTCGTCATCACCTACGAGAAGTCCAGAGCAGTAACTTGAGTCAAAATCATCGAACATTAGCACACATCGATCAACCAATAAGGTACGTATTTGATAATACTTTCCATACTATGCAAATGATTTATGGACAACCAAATGTTTTAGGTCTCAGATTAGCAATCCTTACGGATCCTCAGATTTGTATATGTCATCGAACAAAACACCAAAGCAAAAAGCAAACCATGGTGAATAGTGGTGCTAACAAATATGCAGAACGGGGAGAAGTACATCTGAAGGAAGTGCAAAGTAGTTTCATCAATCAAATTCGTCACACAACATCACCCAATTCAAGTGGATCTCTTGATCACTCTCGCAGTAGAATCTCCGAAAACAATAAGTCCTCCTATGAACTAATCAAACAATCTGAAATGAGAAGCGGCGATAAGAAAAGCAACACAACTTACCAGCATACTGAAGAAGTAAACAGCTGTTCCGTAGATTCCGAAAAACGAACACTATCAAAAACGATCATCCGAAAAATATCAAACCCATCAAATGATTGCGCCTGATTCAAATTATTTGTTGTCTATGAGAAGCATGACAATCAGGTCACAGCTAATTAATCCCTACGATTCCCTGGATCGATCGTCTAATCGTACTCGTGCATCGTCTAACGAAAATATGTCCTCGGATGAACGCATCAAGCAACGTGAACGTGAATATCAAACACTATCAACCGTCAGTCAGCCAACAGAGTGTCAAACTAATCAAATAAAGTACGATGCCAAATGTTCGTTGCCTATGAATCGTACGACAGTTAGGTCCCAGAGTAGTAATCCATATGGACCTCCTAGTCATTTTCGTCAAGTCCTGTTGAACAAAGAACAACAATCGACCCAACATATCATGAATAGTAGCAGGTTGGAGACAAGTCATTTAGATCATCGTCATGGGGAAGCACAGGATCACAATTATCAAATGCTCACGAACAGCGAAGAGCCAGCAAAGTATCAAACGATTCCACATGATGCATGCAGTCCATCGCCTACGATAAACATGTCGGTTGGGTCTCAGAGCAGTAAACTATTTGTATCACAGGATAACTCCCGCCGAAAGCTCTATGATAATGGCCAGTCTTCTAATAAGCTTTTAAAGCGGTCCAACATAAATCGCGGTGATGTAAATAGAATATCAATCGAACAGCACCGAAGTCCCGTAGAACATGAAAACATTGAGGTTTCATTCTTGCATCAAGATCAGCGGCCACTGTCGGAAAATAATCAGCCAACAGTAGTGGCAAGTGTGGTAAACAGCTCAGCTATCTTGGAGAATAACGTTAGCAGTAGTTCTTCGAAGTATCCTTACATTATGCTGTCTAGCGTAGACAAATCAGCCGATAAAGTACAGGTTAATAACGATGAAGATAATTCAAGGGATTTTTTTCAAATGGGCGAATGTAACAAATGTAAACAAACTGAGTTTTTACCATTACATGATCACTTTCTTCTTTACACGTTGATATATTTTAAACTCCATTGAAAATACGCAAGAATTCCGCTTAAAATTGAATTTTTCATAAGGGCGTCATTGTTTGTTGTTTAGTTTCACATGAGAGTGTAATTTCGCCTGTTTACCTGTATACAAATAAATTGAGACATAAGGGCTCAACTGTCATGAGCTTTTTATTTTGGCAATACAGAGAGTTTGGTAAAAAACATATTTAAATATTATGAAATATTGTAAAATAAAAATCGCTAACTATTCCCGTGACTATCTGCAAGTTTGTACATCATTAGTCGTACCTTGATGTAGCAGGCAACCCGGTGAAATCCGCAGAATAGCTGGTACTTGGCTCTATTGAGCACCGTCTACCAACCGGAAGAACAAAGTCACTTGTCAAATCGACAATGGACTTTACCAGATATCACCACAATTTTGGTAAGTTCTACATATGGTATTATCGTTATGAAAGATTTTACCTGGTGCAAAGTCAATTTTTAAAAGCATAAGTAATGAAAAGTTTATGTAATTTCATACTTCTGTTTTATAGGTGTCCCACATATACCAGGCCAATATGGACAGCGATGGCAAAGGTTTCCGTATGATTATGAAGATCATCCAAGTTCCCAGGAATCTCAAAATGCACATTCGCAGCCTACATCTGATCCTTTGGCTATCACAATGTATACAAATTCACAGCCAACGTCTGACCCTTTGGCTATTACAACGTCATATGATCACCTTTCCTCACAAAGTATTAACAAAACATCATCGCAACTCTACCAACCGAAAAACGATCCACTTGCAATCACGTTGACTGCTTCGGAGAACTTTAAAATTATGGATTCCGAGGTCACGCGTCAGTCATCTGATCCTCTAGCTTTTTTCAGGTAGCGTCTTCTGCATTGTTGGTCATGTTCAGTTTTAACATATTCTTTTTTAGGCCGTGGTTGGAGGACAGTTCCAAAGCAACTGGGGAATATAATGTGCTAAATGTATCCGCTCATACAACGAAGGACGTTTCTTTTGGATTACCGTACCATGAACAACATACCGTCGAAAATAGTCATTCCACAACTGTTTTTGGGTAACCAATTAAAATCCTAATTGATATGCGCCATCCAGACTCTATTGCTTTATATCAAGTGATATAGGTAACTCGTAGTCTGGACGGAAATACTTTAAGTGAGCAGAGACAGGGGCAATATGAATACATAACTCCAACACGCGTCCTAAAATATGTTACAATGACAATTATATACTAAAAAATCTATATATTTTTTTAGATCGATGCACAGCAATACTCCTATGGTAACAACTTCGAACAACAGATCTGTCGTTACTAATTCTATTACTTATGCGAGAAACGACTCGAAGCAGATCGGGCTATCCATCTGTACCACAGATCGTGACCAGTCATTTTCTCAAGAACAGTTCATCTCCAACAAGCGCCATTATGAATGCCTTTTGGAAGAAAGAGCCCTCAAAGATTCGGACATAAGTAAATTATCATTCAAAAACGTTACCACCTCAACTACGAAAAAAGCTCGATTAACGAATGAGATTGAAAGCAATCAACTCTCCATTGGACAAAAATCTTTGTTCAGGTAATTGGGACTTCATAAATCGTAATAGCTGTTTATTTTCAAATTAAATTCTTTTTTTTTAGACCATTTCAAACAGAAAACTTAGACCAGAATTCTTCTCCGCATAATTCACTATTATCGATCGAAAACGTGCCAAACGATCAGATTCAAAATAAGAAAGCATATCCGCAAAATATACAACGGTAGTGATTAAGACCTTTATTTTAAATGTTTTGTAATAAATGAGCAAATGATTATATTTACAGTTCATCGTTCAAGGAAAATGTTCTTGCCAGTTCAATATATTCTGGCGACACAAGCCGAACTGTGTCACGCATCAACAGCTATTCTAATGTACATAGAGATACTGTTGGTCAACAACAATATTTTTTATCGTTCAACCCAAGAGAAAATTCAAAAAACTTCGAAAACACTGAAATTATTTTGTCACAACGCAAGAAAGTTGCTAGCACCTGTTATAGTCCTCAGTCTTCAGTTCCGAATTATAACTTGTCAACGAAACTCAGATACGAAGGAAGCGTATCTGCTAAGTATCAGAGTAATATTCACAGCGGTTCTCCAGCTCACTCTGGCTATGTACAGTTTAATAAAAAGGTGTCGTCAAACCAGTTAGACCTAACCCTAACGAGAAAAACAGTTCTGCAGACGATATTTCGTTGAATAACAATCATCGAGCCCTACCAGACGACGATCGGAACGATGCATGTTATTCGTCCTCTATGCTTCGGTCTCGGAATAGCAATCCATGTGGATCTACAGAATTTTCCCGACTTTCACGCTCTGGTAGTGGCCAGGCTTTCAACAAAATATTCAACCAACACAACATGATCAAAGGTGGCGTGGAGGAAAGTTCCATTCGTCATCACCTACGAGAAGTCCAGAGCAGTAACTTGAGTCAAAATCATCGAACATTAGCACACATCGATCAACCAATAAGGTACGTATTTGATAATACTTTCCATACTATGCAAATGATTTATGGACAACCAAATGTTTTAGGTCTCAGATTAGCAATCCTTACGGATCCTCAGATTTGTATATGTCATCGAACAAAACACCAAAGCAAAAGCAAACCATGGTGAATAGTGGTGTTAACAAATGTGCAGAACGGGGAGAAGTACATCTGAAGGAAGTGCAAAGTAGTTTCATCAATCAAATTCGTCACACAACATCACCCAATTCAAGTGGATCTCTTGATCACTCTCGCAGTAGAATCTCCGAAAACAATAAGTCCTCCTATGAACTAATCAAACAATCTGAAATGAGAAGCGGCGATAAGAAAAGCAACACAACTTACCAGCATACTGAAGAAGTAAACAGCTGTTCCGTAGATTCTGAAAAACGAACACTATCAAAAAACGATCATCCGAAAAAATATCAAACCCATCAAATGATTGCGCCCGATTCAAATTATTTGTTGTCTATGAGAAGCATGACAATCAGGTCACAGCTAATTAATCCCTACGATTCCCTGGATCGATCGTCTAATCGTACTCGTGCATCGTCTAACGAAAATATGTCCTCGGATGAACGCATCAAGCAACGTGAACGTGAATATCAAACACTATCAACCGTCAGTCAGCCAACAGAGTGTCAAACTAATCAAATAAAGTACGATGCCAAATGTTCGTTGCCTATGAATCGTACGACAGTTAGGTCCCAGAGTAGTAATCCATATGGACCTCCTAGTCATTTTCGTCAAGTCCTGTTGAACAAAGAACAACAATCGACCCAACATATCATGAATAGTAGCAGGTTGGAGACAAGTCATTTAGATCATCGTCATGGGGAAGCACAGGATCACAATTATCAAATGCTCACGAACAGCGAAGAGCCAGCAAAGTATCAAACGATTCCACATGATGCATGCAGTCCATCGCCTACGATAAACATGTCGGTTGGGTCTCAGAGCAGTAAACTATTTGTATCACAGGATAACTCCCGCCGAAAGCTCTATGATAATGGCCTTCTAATAAGCTTTAAAGCGGTCCAACATAAATCGCGGTGATGTAAATAGAATATCAATCGAACAGCACCGAAGTCCCGTAGAACATGAAAACATTGAGGTTTCATTCTTGCATCAAGATCAGGGGCCACTGTCGGAAAATAATCAGCCAACAGTAGTGGCAAGTGTGGTAAACAGCTCAGTTATCTTGGAGAATAACGTTAGCAGTTGTTCTTCGAAGTATCCTTACATTATGCTGTCTAGCGTAGACAAATCAGCCGATAAAGTACAGGTTAATAACGATGAAGATAATTCTTCCGTGCATGTGCCTCACGCTCTCCCTATAGAATATGATCGACCCACTCGACAACGACATTTTCCTGACAAGCAGACTAATCATGCTGATGTCCTTGGAAATTTATATGATTCTGAAGAAGAGGATGCACTGAATCATTTGGACGAATTTGGTAATGATATTGAGAAAGGTGATGATACAAATTTGAACAATTTCTCAGTCAACGATTTTTTTTTAAAGTATCGAAATATAACATTACTTAATGATGATGAGCCGAACATTATGGAACGGAACTAAAGTGGTTCGGTAAAAAATGGTAAGATTGATTTTTTTTCTGATAGATCAGAGATTCCCAAACAAACACACACACACTCACTCACTCACACACGTGCCTCATAGTTTGAGAAATTCTGGAAAATTCATGCTTTACGAATGATAATTTTAAATTGTAGGAGATCTCGGATTCAAGGAACTGGACGATGGACCAACAAAACCTAAAAAAAATAACCTAAGAACTATAAACCGACTAGCTAAAATGAGGGGTGAGAGCTACAAACGATCTGATGGAACCATTGTTCCAGCTAGATGCATAAAACCTGCATGCTCATGTGTAAGGCTGAAGTGTTACGAGAAGTTCACTTGTGATACGCGATCTAAAATTTTAGCATCATTACTTCAGCTATCGTCTTCTGGACAAAATCAAGTCATTAGCAGTAACATGGGATTGAAAGTTACAACTCGCCCAACGGTAAGATTTTAGCATTGATAAAACTATGCTTATTCTGCGTCTCTTATGAGGTGTAAGAATTGCTGATATCCCCTATTGAATTACACGGTCATCTTACGTAAGACGTGTCGATAACGACAATTCTAGAGTCATTCGAGACGCAGAATAAGCACAAGTATTTTTAATAAATCTAATATTCAACTTTATCTAGGTTCTTAATTCTCGGAGAACTTATACACGGTCGTATCATTTACCTGCTCTAAATGGAAGAGTTCAGGTATGCAAGCCTATGTTTATGGCTACCTTTGACGTGAAAGACAAGAAACTACGTGTGTTGGCGGCTAAACAGCTAGCAGGTATTGGGATAGCATCGGATGATATGAGGATAAACAATAGAAATCCTCGGATGATAACAGAAGATCATCGGCGATATGTATTGGAACATATTCAATCATTTCCGGCGTATTCATCGCATTATACCAGGAAAGCACTTCAAAAAGTACCTCAGCAGCGATCTCAACATTGTAAAATGTATAAGCTATACAAAGTGAAATGTGCGAATGACGGCTTAGACCCTGTACACTTGACAACGTATAGAATTCTGTTCCGTACTCAAAACTTGTCGTTCCGGACACCGAAAGCCGATACGTGCAACACTTGTGATAAATTATCTACACGATTAAAGGTTGCGAAATCCGAAACAGAAAAATCTGAAATCGTCGAGGAACGAGATAGGCATCAGCATTTTGCTCAAAGTGTATATGATACAAAAAGAATGGATGTGCAAGCCGCTAAATCAAGTGAAAGCATTCGGACAGTATCTTTTGACCTGCAAAATGTTCGCCAACACCACATTTGCAATGCGGTACAGCGTTCTATTGTCGACAACTCTACACATTGAACTTTACCGTGTTCAGCTCTGAAAAGTCTGGAAATTCAGTTACATGTTACATGTGGGACGAGTCAAAAGCGCCGCGGCTCCCAAGAAATGAGCTCCTGTATTTTCGATGACCTCAAGAAAATGCGACCCGCTGTTCGCGAAGTGAACTATTATTCCGATAGATGTGCCGGGCAAAATCATAATTTTATTTTGTGCATGATGTTTAGCTTCTTCATGTATCGTTGCAGTGCCGAAAACCGAAGTATGACTGTGCGGCATAAATTTATGACTTCAGGGCACAGTCATATGGAGGTTGATTCGGTGCATGCTTGCATTGAAAAAGCGAAAAAAACGATCCACGATAAATATCGAAACACCCAGAGATTGGGTAGTTTTCGTCTCATCCATTGAACGAAAAGTACCTTTTGTAGTGCACGATATGGAGCAAAGGGAGTTCCTTGCATTTAAAGCATTAGAGGATAATTTCAAAAGCCGAAGTGCAATGTTCACGGTGAACCAATCCGTTTCAAAGAAGTATCGTGGTTCGAGTATCGTTCTGACAACCCCGGAATAGTGTACTATAAATACACGCTACAGGACAAAGAATTTCTGCAATTTGATATACGTCTACATGGTACCGAGCAACCGTATTACTTGCCACAAGACCTTCCTCCAATATCAAATGATCCCCTACCTCTTTCCAATGAAAAGCTCGCCGATCTGCGAAAATTGATGGATTTTGTGATCAATAAACCATATTATGCTGCTCTATTAGGACAACTTGCGCCGGGGAAAAGGGGACTGAAAAGTGATAAAGACATGGAGGATCATTTTGAAGACGACCTTAATATAGATATCGATGATCTAGAAACGGGTACCAACTGAGTGTACATTGAAGTATCTGTATGTGAACATTCACGAATAAGAGTAATAAACTGTTAGTATTTAGCATAACTATTTTGGTTCAAATTTTATTTTTCTTGGAGAAACTCTATTTACTATATTCACTCGATAATCACTTATGTGAAACCCGGATTTATTCATAGTGGCGATGCCTTATTTGTAAGTAACTAAAACACTAACCGAGTTTTTAAACGAGGAATCTGTGCTGATACACGCCAGCGAATCATGGTGTGTATCAACGGAGAACACTTAACGACTGCAGGTGTTTATCAACAGATGCCTGTGATACATAATTCGGGCTTGGTGGCCTCACAACTGGATCTTGTCGTTGTCAGCAAAACCGATAGCAACTAAATTTTAGGATCGAAAATTTGGTTTTCCTCGTCGAAATTGTTGGGAAGACGATTCCTCCTACATACTGCAAAAAATCGGACAACTACGATGAGCTTGGTATGATAGTGTGAACTCTGTTCTGGTTGATACTGGCAATGTGCAGACGTACAAAGAACAGATTGGATTTTGTGGAAATGAAGAATCCGAATGGCAGTAGTTTCCTGTCCAAGGCATTATTCGATGCGATCCTAGGCTGTTCAATTCCATCTGTTTCGAAATAACCGAGGAAATAACACTGTTAGACAATATAGTATTTCATATTGCTTAATTTTACTTACATTTTCTTTCAACAACTCCAAAACTATTCCATTTCCTATTCTTCCAGCAGAAAGGCGCAATTGAAATACTGATTATGCAGGAAGGCTCTGTCAACAGGCGAAAATGACATCTGATTTTCCAATAAGAAAGAGTCAACGGGCGAAATTGAATTTATATTTGACATAAGGAAAACATTCTGAAGGGCGTTTATGGAAACACATAAACTAAAGGGTGTATTTCTATTTTTCTTCAATTACAATATGAAAATCGATTTATATATTAGCGGTAATTAACAGTAAGATGGAAGAAGTCAACATTAAGAACCTATGATGAAGGGCACGATAAAAAAGCTATTTGTCGTAAATAGAGAATATTTTTTTGAACTCAAATTTTCATCTTTCGATTTCTCGTTTTGTCCTCGACGCTAGTATCGCCTATTTGAAAAAAATCCCTTGAAATCTTCCGTGCATATGCCTCACGCTCTCCCTATAAAATATGATCGACCCACTCGACAACGACATTTTCCTGACAAGCAGACTAATCATGCTGATGTCCTTGGAAATTTATATGATTCTGAAGAAGAGGATGCACTGAATCATTTGGACGAATTTGGTAATGCTATTGAGAAAGGTGATGATACAAATTTGAACAATTTCTCAGTCAACGATTTTTTTGAAAAGTATCGAAATATATCATTACTTAATGATGATGAGCCGAACATCATAGAACGGATCGAAAGTGGTTCGGTAGAAAATGGTAAGATTGATTTTTTTTTTCTGATAGATCAGAGATTCCCAAACAAACACACACACACATACACTCACTCACTCACACACACGTGCCTCATAGTTTGAGAAATTCTGGAAAATTCATGCTTTACGAATGATAATTTTAAATTGTAGGAGATCTCAGATTCAAGGAACTGGAAGATGGACCAACAAAACCTAAAACAAATAAACTAAGAGCTATAAACCGACTAGCTAAAATGAGGTTCCAGCTAGATGCATAAAACCTGCATGCTCATGTGTAAGGCTGAAGTGTTACGAGAAGTTCACTTGTGATACGCGATCTAAAATTTTAGCATCATTACTTCATCTATCGTCTTCTGGACAAAATCAAGTCATTAGCAGTAACATGGGATTGAAAGTTAAAACTCGCCCAACGGTAAGATTTTAGCATTGATAAAACTATGCTTATTCTGCGTCTCTTATGAGGTGTAAGAATTGCTGATATCCCCTATTGAATTACACGGTCATCTTACGTAAGACGTGTCGATAACGACAATTCTAGAGTCATTCGAGACGCAGAATAAGCACAAGTATTTTTAATAAATCTAATATTCAACTTTATCTAGGTTCTTAATTCTCGGAGAACTTATACACGGTCGTATCATTTACCTGCTCTAAATGGAAGAGTTCAGGTATGCAAGCCTATGTTTATGGCTACCTTTGACGTGAAAGACAAGAAACTACGTGTGTTGGCGGCTAAACAGCTAGCAGGTATTGGGATAGCATCGGATGATATGAGGATAAACAATAGAAATCCTCGGATGATAACAGAAGATCATCGGCGATATGTATTGGAACATATTCAATCATTTCCGGCGTATTCATCGCATTATACCAGGGAAAGCACTTCAAAAAAGTACCTCAGCAGCGATCTCAACATTGTAAAAATGTATAAGCTATACAAAGTGAAATGTGCGAATGACGGCTTAGACCCTGTACACTTGACAACGTATAGAATTCTGTTCCGTACTCAAAACTTGTCGTTCCGGACACCGAAAGCCGATACGTGCAACACTTGTGATAAATTATCTACACGATTAAAGGTTGCGAAATCCGAAACAGAAAAATCTGAAATCGTCGAGGAACGAGATAGGCATCAGCATTTTGCTCAAAGTGTATATGATACAAAAAGAATGGATGTGCAAGCCGCTAAATCAAGTGAAAGCATTCGGACAGTATCTTTTGACCTGCAAAAATGTCTGCCAACACCACATTTGCAATGCGGTACAGCGTTCTATTGTCGACAACTCTACACATTGAACTTTACCGTGTTCAGCTCTGAAAAGTCTGGAAATTCAGTTACATGTTACATGTGGGACGAGTCAAAAGCGCGCCGCGGCTCCCAAGAAATGAGCTCCTGTATTTTCGATGACCTCAAGAAAATGCGACCCGCTGTTCGCGAAGTGAACTATTATTCCGATAGATGTGCCGGGCAAAATCATAATTTTATTTTGTGCATGATGTTTAGCTTCTTCATGTATCGTTGCAGTGCCGAAAACCGAAGTATGACTGTGCGGCATAAATTTATGACTTCAGGGCACAGTCATATGGAGGTTGATTCGGTGCATGCTTGCATTGAAAAAGCGAAAAAACGATCCACGATAAATATCGAAACACCCAGAGATTGGGTAGTTTTCGTCTCATCCATTGAACGAAAAGTACCTTTTGTAGTGCACGATATGGAGCAAAGGGAATTCCTTGCATTTAAAGCATTAGAGGATAATTTCAAAAAGCCGAAGTGCAATGTTCACGGTGAACCAATCCGTTTCAAAGAAGTATCGTGGTTCGAGTATCGTTCTGACAACCCCGGAATAGTGTACTATAAATACACGCTACAGGACAAAGAATTTCTGCAATTTGATATACGTCTACATGGTACCGAGCAACCGTATTACTTGCCACAAGACCTTCCTTCAATATCAAATGAGCCCTACCTCTTTCCAATGAAAAGCTCGCCGATCTGCGAAAATTGATGGATTTTGTGATCAATAAACCATATTATGCTGCTCTATTAGGACAACTTGCGCCGAAGAAAAGGGGACGAAAAAGTAAGAAAGACATGGATGATCATTTTGAAGACGACCTTGATATAGATATCGATGATCTAGAAACGGGTACCAACTGAGTGTACATTGAAGTATCTGTATGTGAACATTCACGAATAAGAGTAATAAACTGTTAGTATTTAGCATAACTATTTTGGTTCAAATTTTATTTTTCTTGGAGAAACTCTATTTACTATATTCACTCGATAATCACTTATGTGAAACCCGGATTTATTCATAGTGGCGATGCCTTATTTGTAAGTAACTAAAACACTAACCGAGTTTTTAAACGAGGAATCTGTGCTGATACACGCCAGCGAATCATGGTGTGTATCAACGGAGAACACTTAACGACTGCAGGTGTTTATCAACAGATGCCTGTGATACATAATTCGGGCTTGGTGGCCTCACAACTGGATCTTGTCGTTGTCAGCAAAACCGATAGCAACTAAATTTTAGGATCGAAAATTTGGTTTTCCTCGTCGAAATTGTTGGGAAGACGATTCCTCCTACATACTGCAAAAATCGGACAACTACGATGAGCTTGGTATGATAGTGTGAACTCTGTTCTGGTTGATACTGGCAATGTGCAGACGTACAAAGAACAGATTGGATTTTGTGGAAATGAAGAATCCGAATGGCAGTAGTTTCCTGTCCAAGGCATTATTCGATGCGATCCTAGGCTGTTCAATTCCATCTGTTTCTGAAATAACCGAGGAAATAACACTGTTAGACAATATAGTATTTCATATTGCTTAATTTTACTTACATTTTCTTTCAACAACTCCAAAACTATTTCATTTCCTATTCTTCCAGCAGAAAGGCGCAATTGAAATACTGATTATGCAGGAAGGCTCTGTCAACAGGCGAAAATTACATCTGATTTTCCAATAAGAAAGAGTCAACGGGCGAAATTGAATTTATATTTGACATAAGGAAAACATTCTGAAGGGCGTTTATGGAAACACATAAACTAAAGGGTGTATTTCTATTTTTCTTCAATTACAATATGAAAATCGATTTATATATTAGTGGTAATTAACAGTATGATGGAAGAAGTCAACATTAAGAACCTATGATGAAGGGCACGATAAAAAAAGCTATTCGTCGTAAATAGAGAATATTCTTTTGAACACAAATTTTCATCTTTCGATTTCTCGTTTTGTCCTCGACGCTAGTATCGCCTATTTGAAAAAAATCCCTTGATATATGGATTTCCATACCTTAGTATTTATTTACATTGGACCTAATTTGCCAAAACTGTGTTATTTATCACTGCGTGCACGTAAAAAAAACTCATAAATATTACGGAGAAAAAGAACTTGGATAGCTCCGCAGAAATATTTAACGCGCAGAGGGAAATCTCCTCATAAAATCAGCCATATGGGCCAAACACAATTGGTACGTTTGCGTGCGTTTTGACAGTTTTCCCATGGGAAAACTGTCAAAACGCACCGTTAAATTGCGTTCAATCATACAAATCAACTGTCATGAAGCCCACTAATTTGAATGGCGTGGGCCTACACTTGACATGGAAATATTCAATAATTTAAATCAGTTTTACCATAATTGTGTCGAATATACAGTGGCCTATTAGATAAGCAAGCATTCGTATAATTCCATGTCGTAAATGTTGTTCATAAATAATTATTAATTCCACAGGCGTGCGCAAACTTCCTATCTCGCCTGGAGCATCGTCTGTTCCCATATTATGACTAGCGCTATTGCTCTTTCAGTGGCACACGGTCGGTTAGATAGGGCCTGCTTGCGGATTCCGGCATATGTCTATGGAAGTTTAACAGAGTCCACTGTTAAATCCTATCATATCTTTAGAAAACACACAATTCGCAGTGGCCAGGGAGAGGTCTTTAAACTCTTGGACATAGCTGTGGTGGTGATTTTACTAATCAAATATTAAAAACTGTGCTTTCAAGTTGTTATGTCTTTAAAGCGAATATATTGAAATTGTTTTATAATTGGGATACGGAATATGTTGTATTAAGTATAATAAAAAATATATAATAATTAATACTAAGATGCAATCGACACATACTTTATGGCAAAAATCCATATATTTTGAAATATGCATATCATACGGCGACACATACTTAATTGCATACAAATACACACATGGATACTATGACCCACATGGACAGTATGTGTGAACACTCATGTAATGCATGCGGGCGCATGGAATATTATGTGTCGAAAATATGGAATCCATTTCGCTACCCCCATTGCAAAAATCCATGTGTGAACTCATGAATATAATGCGGAGTTTTTTGTCAGTATATTGATTCAGGAAGTTGAGATAAGGGGTCGTTCAAATATTACGTCCAAGGTTTAAGGGGGGGAGGGGGTTTGAGTTTTGAGACAGTTTGTGACCGGGGAGGGAGGGGGGTTCGTCTTATGTGACGTCCATCCACAAGAAAAAAAATGAGAGCATTTTGGGAACAATTTGCATTTCAAAAACATAATCAAACTTTTAGTAAAGGACATGATTCACTAAGATATTGGAAAAATTGTGTACGAAAAAGAAAAACTAAAACAATCGCTGAAATATAAAATAAACATGTACGTACAGGGGGAGGGAGGGGGTCAATGATTTGTGACAGTTTGTGACACGAGGGGAGGGGGTTGAAAATGCCGAAAAACGATGGACGTAATTTTGAACGATCCCTAACGTTCTTAAAACTGTATCTGCTTTGAGTAGCTCGTCAATATCGAAAAGTCATATGACAAAATCATGCCACCTTCACGAAATGTATGGGCCTTTTCACGAGACGTTTAAAAACAGCTGATTTCATCGTCAATTGACAGTTCTTCTATGAAAGTGACAGCTTCGGACTTGCAGGCCTGTTCAGCGTTTGTAAACAAGTGCAGTCTCGGCAGTGTCACATGAAAAGGCCTATTCACGACTTTTCCCCCACACGGATAAACTCAGAAACTCATTAATGAGTAAAAAAGTACTCATTTTGAGTTCATGTATGTAGCTGCCAGAAAATGGGGAAAATTTTACAACTTTAAATGTGTGAAAAAACACCCATTTTGAGAATGTTGTTTCAGTTACAAATTGATTATCTTTTACTCCTAAATGGGTGAAAAAATACTTAGGAGGTAAACTGAGCCCATCATAAAGTAAAGTGTCTTTGGGTTATATTCCCCGTTATAATCTACATTTTATTCGATTTGAGTTGCTAGAACGTCCGGTAAAGACATGAAGGAGCTAGTACGTGCAAAAGTAAGTTTGAACTTGTTTTTTTTTTCATTGTGATTTTTATTTCTACTGTTCGATAAAATTTGTTTCAACATGCAGAAGCCTCGGGAGCAACATGATAGCAACATGGAACCACATGATAGTTCAACACGGAGCCTACTACCGCATTTTCTACGAAAACCAAGGGGAAAGACAAGTTTTTCAAGTCGAAAAATCCAGAAAAAGGCGGCACATTCCACAAAAAAGACAACAAAACCCGCATAAGGAATGATGCGTTTCTGTTCTGGATTTTTCGACTTGGAAAAACTTGTGTAGTTCCCTTTGACGAAAATATATTTTAATGTAAATATCCGAAGAGATCGTAGTAGTCAAGGCTCAAGAACGGAAGTGTTTCTTTTTGACAGCATTTTTTTCCGCCTCCAATAAAATGTTTTTTGAATTGTTTTATGAGGCTAATTCAAGTCGGTGACCTCCCATCAAGACCAGTGTATGCTGAAAACGGCAGCAATAGAAGACGGCCTATAAATATGGCGCCAGATTTGGATTCTACTGGACAATACGATAGATGATGTTGGCGAATCCGATCTGCGGAGTACGGCGAGGTACCGGAATAGACGACCAATGGACGTGGTGAAATTGCTCAGCGAAGTGCTGGACTTAACGGCAGTGGTGGAAATCTGCGAACATTACTCACAAAACAAGAAGTAGGCAATGCAAAAGACTCGCGAACATTTGTTTTGCCTTTTTCTTGCCTACCTACTACTCGCAGAGAAAACAAAAAACGAACCCCGAAAAATGTTCGTGAAGCTTCGCGAGTCATTCGGGTTAATTTGCTAAAAGTCATAAAACAACCTCGGAACTTATTTCTCACTGATGTTCGAGCAAGAACATAATTGTTTATTGTTATTGTGTTTATGTCAAGTCAAATCTATCCATTGTATTCGAAGTAATCACAAAAACTCGCGACCGTGTTTTTACTCCCGAACAAAATACAGCCCGGCTTTTTGTTTTTGCTCTGCCCGTACTCGCGAACAAAGCAAGCGCCAGAAAATGCAGGCAGTAGGTTCGCGCGAGTGTGGCATTTTGGTAGGCTCCATTACCCTCTTTACTTACTCGTGCAGCGAGTAATTCCCGCACTGCTTAACGGTCGAAAAACTTGGTCATGGTTTGACAGGTCGTAGAGATAGGTAAGTGAACAATTAGTTCCGACGAGAGGACGAGAGTGCACACTAGTTCAACGGCGACTCAGATAAAAATACGGTGATACATATTTATATCCAAGCCCTTATTCAATTATTTCAATTAATCCATCTTCTTCATTTTATTCATTACTTTCATTCATTCATTATTCCTCTATACATTTCGTTTATTTTTCATTTTAAAATTATACAGTGAACCCTCTCCTACTCATATTTTTTTCATCTTTCATACAATATGAAGGTATTTTCTGTGATGATCGTTTTCTTTTATGTACTTCCTAACCCGATGGTCCCTTTAATAGAGTATTAATCCTATGAGCTGTGCCGTATGATGTAAAGTAATTTGATGTGATACGTTATATACTTTATTCCCACTAAAAATTATAAAGGGGGACTGCTTGGGCGGTGCCCCTATTTCCGTCCCTTACGTCTGTTGCTCAGGCGCATTGTTGCCGAATTGATTGGTTCTAAATAGGGAAAGCAGTTGAACCATGGGGCAAAAAGGCCTCACTCATGAAATCATTTAATTCTTGCAGGAAATTTATGAACGAATATTAGTGTACAAGTCAATATTAGTCATTTATTATTGAGCTGCAATGGAAAAAAAAACAAAATGCCCTCATATTCACTTACAATTAAACAATTTGCGATTCTTTCACCTTATTCGTAAGATTGTCGTTGAATCGATATCATAGTTCATTATCTTTACATATTTTTATATTATTATGTTTACATTATTATATATTCATATTTCCATATTTTATGTATCGATATTCTCATAATAATATAGTTTCATCTTTTTCTTCAATATATTCCAATATTCCAACTAGCTAATAACGGCGCCAGATTTGGATTCTACTGGACAATACGATAGATGATGTTGGCGAATCCGATCTGCGGAGTACGGCGAGGTACTGGAATAGACGACCAATGGACGTGGTGAAATTGCTCAGCGAAGTGCTGGACTTAACGGCAGTGATGGAAATCTTTGAACATTACTCACAAAACAAGGAGTAGGCAATGCAAAATACTCGCGAACATTTGTTTTGTCTTTTTCTTGTCTACGTACTACTCGCAGAGAAAACAGAAAAATGAACCCCGAAAAATGTTCGTGAAGCTTCGCGAGTCATTCGGGTTAATTTGCAAAATGTCATTAACAACCTCGGAACATTATCACGGATGATCGAGCAAGAACACATTTGTTTATTGTTATTGTGTTTATGTCAAGTGAAATTTATCCATTGTATTAGAAGTAATCACAAAAACTCGCGACCGTGTTTTTACTCCCGAACAAAATACAGCCCGGCTTTTTGTTTTTGCTCTGCCTGTACTCGCGAACAAAGCAAGCGCCAGAAAAATGCAGGCAGTAGGTTCGCGCGAGTGTGGCATTTTTGGTAGGCCCAATTACACTCTTTTCTTACTCGTGAAGCGAGTATTTCCACCACTGCTTAACGGTCGAAAAACTTGGTCATGGTTTGACAGGTCGTAGAGATAGGTAAGTGAACAATTAGTTCCGACGAGAGGACGAGAGTGCACACTAGTTCAACGGCGACTCAGATAAAAATACGGTGATACATATTTATATCCAAGCCCTTATTCAATTATTTCAATTAATCCATCTTCTTCATTTTATTCATTACTTTCATTCATTCATTATTCCTCTATACATTTCGTTTATTTTTCATTTTAAAATTATACAGTGAACCCTCTCCTACTCATATTTTTTTCATCTTTCATACAATATGAAGGTATTTTCTGTGATGATCGTTTTCTTTTATGTACTTCCTAACCCGATGGTCCCTTTAATAGAGTATTAATCCTATGAGCTGTGCCGTATGATGTAAAGTAATTTGATGTGATACGTTATATACTTTATTCCCACTAAAAATTATAAAGGGGGACTGCTTGGGCGGTGCCCCTATTTCCGTCCCTTACGTCTGTTGCTCAGGCGCATTGTTGCCGAATTGATTGGTTCTAAATAGGGGAACGCAGTTGAACCATGGGGCAAAAAGGCCTCACTCATGAAATCATTTAATTCTTGCAGGAAATTTATGAACGAATATTAGTGTACAAGTCAATATTAGTCATTTATTATTGAGCTGCAATGGAAAAAAAAGCAAAATGCCCTCATATTCACTTACAATTAAACGATTTGCGATTCTTTCACCTTATTCGTAAGATTGTCGTTGAATCGATATCATAGTTCATTATCTTTACATATTTTTATATTATTATGTTTACATTATTATATATTCATATTTCCATATTTTATGTATCGATATTCTCATAATAATATAGTTTCATCTTTTTCTTCAATATATTCCAATATTCCAACTAGCTAATAACGGTGGCATATGAGTCAATTCCCCGTATCCATCGAATCCTACTTTAGCAATATTTCACATCTTTTCTCTCTACCCAACTATGTGCATCGAAATTGAACAACAGTCGATCGCGTTTGAATCACAAACATGTGCTTCTGCCTGTCGTATTGAGGCGGTATCGTTGTGGTGGATACTTTTTCCCGCTACTTGCACGTCATTGAATTGAAGATCACGGACGCTAAGCACACGAACTCTGCGCTCTGTAAGATATTCAGTACCTGGGGACTACCGTTAGTTATCCAGAGCGACAACGGTCCTCCTTTCCAAGGAAGTGAATTTATAGAATTCTGGGAAGCTAAAGGCGTACGAGTGCAAAAAACAATCAAATTATGTCCCCAAACAAACGGATCAGTGGAACGTCAAAACCAAGGCATAATTAAAGCTGTTGCTGGAGCTAAAAAGGACGGTAAAAACTGGAGGAATGCACTAAGTTTTGAAGTTTGGAGATTTCAGGTATCGCCATTTCGAATCAAAATGTATCCCTGGGCTTTTTCTGGCCCATTTGTTGTCCCGCATAATTCTAAATCATAAGCAAACCATTTCCTGTACTATCCTAATCCTACCCATTCGCAATCCCAACCTTTACATATAACATTGCTTGTAACTATAACCTCACAACGGTTTTGACCTTTTGACAAATGATTATAGACCAAATAACTGTGTGGGCAACAATAAAAATAATAAACATTCTTATTTAATCTTTTAGAAGAAAAAACAAACTAACATAATAATCTGGGTGCTGCGAATAGAGACGCTTTTCTGCGCTCAAGCGAGTAGAGGAATATTTTGAAATCACTACCATGAACAAAATTATTTTGCAGTTACTTGGCTGTCAAACATTTCCCGCTCTTCGAATTTCTCTTTCCACGCTGCATGAAGACGTACAAATGCGCTAGACTCTACATGACTTTACGATTGTTTACATACATTCCTGCTTCAATCAGCTGCTGAATCTCGTGAAATTTCTAAACGAGTGCCTTTTAGTTGCATTCTTACTAATTTTCCACTCGAAATATAATGTGAAAATATTTGTAACAAAGAATACAAAACTCAAACTAAGTTTATTTATATTTTTTCCCCAAATAATAACAATACTTCTCAATATTAGATCAGAAACGAACATAACCACAATCTTCAATGTTTGGCTCCGGCACAATAGAAAATTTTGGCTTCAGTTTGACAACCAAATCGATTCTATTCGCACCACCCAGATAATAATCTAGAAAACCAAAATAAACTAAATAAAGTATAAAGCCATACCTATATACTAGCGAACGATTTTCTCAAAGTTATACTCCCCAGTATTTTTGGAACGAATACGAATTTGGGGTCAACCAGGCGAATATCCATTTAGAATGACTTTTAATCTATTTAGTATGAAAAAATGATTTGATACTTTTTCCGGCCTTCCAATAACTACCGATTTTTCAACAATCAAGCTACCGATTTATTAAAATTTATAATCTGGCCACCCTGGACTGGACGTATTTTTTAACACCACTTTGACGCAAACCGCAAACGCTTGAAGCACACGCAAACGCATAAAGCGTTTTCCACAAAACAAAAACAAAAATTTAATTCACGCAAAAATGGCAGCCAAAGTTTGTTCGGATCGGAAGTAATCTCCGCTAAACAGTTGAAAAATCATCCGCGTTTGGTTTGTTCCGTGATAAAATTACTCACAATAGAGTCGCGTTAACCATCCGGATTTGTTACTGAGGGCAACATCAGGAAATTTTCAGTGAATTTTGCGGAAAAAATCAATGTGTTGTGTCTGACTTCCTGGAAGCTGCAGCAGAGACATGAGCGAAGATTCGACGCCGAAAAATCAATAAAAAGTGTACCGAAACTTGCCCCCCTTTCTGTGGATTGCTGTTCAATGAAAATTTCAATTGGTTTGTGCTGAAGTGTGCTAGATTGCAACGTGATTTGAAATTGCAAATTTACATCAAGTCTTAAGCATAATGTCTCAAAGTGCTCCTCGAAGACATCCACCCAGCGGAGGCAATCCGGAGGTCATGTCGGCGAAATTCGGTGACACCGAATGGGAAGCACGAGAGGTAAGTGCACCCTTTAGAAACGCCATATTTTGAAATTTGGTTTATTAATTCGCAAGACCTGTGTCCTGTTGTCCTGTTAACAGATTGCTGCACACTCAAAAATGTTAACTTTAGTTCAAAATCATAAGAATTTGTTTACAGTTATTGTTTTTATTTGTAATTTATTGTAGGAGTCGAGTCGATTCAAGTACGAGACACTGAAGACGACCTTACTGTTGAGGTCGAAATACGTATATGTCAAGGTACAATTAAGTGGTGGAATTAAATGGGATTGTACAAACTCGTCTTATGACAAGTGAAGACATTCTACTAAAATGCTCAAAATAATTTTCTTAACTTTTTATAATTGACCATTCCCGTAAAAAAAATAATCTCTTTTTATTGTCTCAGTCGATTCTTTGGCTTATTTAAGGTCAACTTTTCCGAAGAACCCATATTTTTTTATGTCTCTAACTATTTTAAAACTCAAAAACAAAAATCGAAAAAGTTGGATTTCATTTGTAGAAGGTCAGATAATATATTCAACGAAAAACAACATCGACAATACGAAGTGTCCTCTTTATAAACTGAACAGACCGAATTCCGTTGGTTTTGTAAAATATTACAAAAATCGATACTATGCTGATGTCATATTAGAAATTTGGAGACAGTACTCGTCGATAGAAAATCCTTCCGCACGCGATGGCATATGAGCAAATCAAACCACCTTCCTTTTACCAGTGGACATATATCAGCTTCCACACTGATATCCTTCCTTCCCCCTTCATACGGGAGTTTGGCAGAAGGAAGGTCGTGCGATACGTGCCATAACAAATATTGCCCTCCGCTCGCTTTCAAATCGACTTCTATAAAAACATTCTTCATGCCTGCCGTATCCTAACGGAACCATCAATTCTCTAATTTCGCCTCTAATTATTCTATCATAAACATGTACGTCTAAGTTTGGAAGATGATATTAGCATTTCCATTCCATATCATTGTAAATCGATACTATGCCGTGGAAAATCTATGTAGAACACCCGCAAACAACAATGATTTTCAATTTTTCATGAAATAATTTCCATCGCCTGTGGTTTATTATGAATCGGAGTACCTGTCAAGGATTCTGTTAGCCTTTACGACAAGAAATACAGATATGTTCCGCTTTTATCAACACGGTCCTTGAGTCTCAGTTGATAAAATCGGAACAGTGACAAAATCGGAATAATTTTCTTAGACGATTTTTTTAGCTAGAGTTTTAGTAAAAATGATTTATTGCTGGGAAAATGTAAGATTTTCAGATTCTAACATTTTTAAATGCCAAGGGACTGTCCATAAACCACGTGAACATTCGAGGCAAGGGTTAGTGAAAAGACATAGGAATGATGTTCCTGGCAAGTAAGGAGTGCATCAAGGGAACGTCCATAAATGATGTTACGCCAACGTTAATTATGTTCAATCCTTCCACCCTTCATTGTTCAACTTTTTGTATGAAATTTCTAATAAATTGATATGAATAGTCACACTTTTAGAAACCCTCTCCTTCCTACTAACAGCGTGACGTAATTTATGGACGTTCTGTAAAGTGACATCCGTTGATAACGTAACAATAAATTTTTAAATATTTGACCTCCTTAACCCTTTCGGGACGATTGGGTCATATAAAGCTTGATCCCCTTAGAATTTGGCCGCACGAAATTAGACATTTCGTTGCCGAAAAAGTTCATAAAAAGGTGGGTCAAGTTTTATTATACAGGGAATTTAATAAACTTTGAACGAAAAAATATCAAAAAATGATTCATTGGCATTTTGGATGAAATCTCGGCCTTTTCTCTCAATACCACTCGTTATTTTTTGCACAGTAGAACGGTCAACTCAATCTGTCATTTTTTCACATCACTTCTCCATATAAGACGGTTTTCTGATTGTTTTGCACCATTTCTTAAGTTTCTCTATGATAATTGCCTAATATTTTTCGTTGGGACGAAAATTTGGGCATTTTAGTGGGTTGATAGTTTTTTCATTTCATTTCATTTCATTTTTATTTTTCTTTACATAACGGTTACATTGCAGAGTTTTGATATATCTTGCAGCTGCATCATAAGTTCATTATACACTGTCTTGGAAAATAGCTTTTAGTTTACATTAATTGAGCATTACACTGATAGGAAAAAGTTTTGACAAAAAAAAACCTAAAAGTCAGAATCTGTTTCTTAAACTATCTATGCTATTATCACAGTCTTGGATTTAATGCTTCAATCAGAGGATTTGAAGAAGTTTGACAGGAAGTCCGAAATCTGGCTGATGTTCTTTCGATGAATGTTGTTAACGGTTCCACCTCAGCTATATTATGCAGTTCATCCGTTCGGAAATGCGGAGGCAAGGCGAAGATCATTTTCAACAGTTTATTTTGTTTTGTTTGTAGTCGTTTAAGGTGACTTTTTGCGCAGTTTTGCCAAACCGGCGATCCATAGGTAGCACTGGTCGAAAAATGCATTTGAATAACAGTAGCTTGTTGGCTGGTTGCAGAGCTGATCTTCTATTGATGAGTGGATATAGTGACTTTACCAGACCGTTTACCTTAGCTATACTTTGGTCGATGTGCTTAGAAAATAGTAGTTTCTGATCTAGGGTTAAGCCTAGGTATTTACCTTCCTTCGTCCATGTGACTGGAACTCCATTAATTTTTACCTTTGTTGAGGGAAAACGATGGGCAGCCCTTCTCTTAGTGAAAAAGATAACTTGGGTTTTCGCTGGATTGATTTTAATCTTCCACCGGTGTTGAAACTGCTCCAGTTTGTTTTGTGCGTGCTGTAGTTTAGTAGTCACTATCTTGGCATCTTCATCACTACTAAGGTACCCAGTATCATCAGCAAAAAAGAAATAGGAAACGTCTTCCACCATGTCGACCCCAGACAACCACACATCGCATAAGAATGCACGATCAAAATCGTTTACCGATCCAAGTTTCATCAGATTCGCATTGTTGTGCAAAGCTCATCAGTTTATTTATAAATTTTCCCGCACAGTAGGCTATTTTACGAGTTTATTCCAGCTTCATTTGTTGACATCGCATATTCCTGCAATCAAACTCACATGAAATCGGATTATCTGTCAAACAGAGTTTGTTATCACAAACTACATCGCAATGCATAACGAACAAACTCGCATAAAAATCGTGCACATCGCATACACTTCCGTGCAACGTCGGATAAGAAATACACTTATATCGCCTCCACTTTTGTACGTAAAAAGTGTTTTCGCGACTGGTAAGCGATGAAATTTGTGCGCATAGGCATCGCATAACAGAAAAACAATTCTATTATGCATGCATTCTGGTTGTCTGGGACGTCACTAGTGAACACGTTGTACAATGTTGGGCTCAGGACCAGGGCTGTGCAATGTCAGGATGCTCTTTGTACATTCATAGAAAACTTAAAATGATACTCTTTCTATATGGCTAACCATCATTGCACAAAGAGCGTCCAAGACAACCAAATGGAACGACGCTCGTGCTGATGAACAGCATGCGAAAATGTGTATCCCCGCTGCTCAAGATATTGTGTTCTATGCTTTGCATTAATTTTCACACGATTAGCTTTATATGTGTGCACGGCCCAATGGCAATACAACTGCAAAATGATGGTGATGAGTATCTTTTCGAAGGCAAGTGAAATGATGGTCCTGTATCGTGCCACTCTTTTATATTTTGGAGAATGATGGAAGAAGCAAATCCGATCATTTCAATAGGCATGTCACAATAAATAGCTTTGTGTTACTATGATGGTTGAAGAGAGTGTGTAATGCAGAAGAATAAGCGTGTCTATATCAGGGTGTTAAAAGGTGTTGATGGTGATGGTGCACAGCACTGCTCAGGACTGACCCCTGCGGTAGACCAAAAGGAATATCGTGACCATCCGAAAAAGTTCCATTCAAATGTACACGGTAGCGCCTGTTTGTAAGGAATGATTTTACAATTTTGCTTAGGTATGTTGGGCAACCGGATAAGTGGAGCTTGTGTATCACAGCATCGTGCCAAACGGAATCGTACGCTTTTTCGACATCTAATAAGACCACTCCAGTCGATTTTTTCCCTTCAAATCCGGCTTCAATTTGTTTGGTCATCCGCATAAGTTGATGATACGTCGAATGTCCAGGTTTGAACCCAAACTGTTCATTGGGGACAATTTGAGAGCTATCTAGATGGGTGTTCAGTCGTTTGAGAATAATTCTTTCCAGGATTTTGCTGACTCCGCTTAATAGACTTATTGGTCGATAGTTATTTGGTAGAGTTATATCCTTATTCTGTTTAGGAATTGGTACGACTGTAGCGGTTCTCCAAACTTCTGGGAAGTATCCAATCTTTAGGCAAGCATTGAATACTTTACAAAGGAATACTAATCCTTTGCGTGGCAAATGTTTGAGCTGTACATTTCTTACTCCGTCTTGCCCTGGTGATTTCCGGCGCTTCAGATTTCGGATAATAGTGCTAATTTCACGAGGCTTGCAAAAAGTTGAGGGGTCTTCATTATTGTTGTTCATACCTGTGATTTCCATTATCGATTGGTTTACTTCAGCGGTCGTGTCTGGATCTCCACCCAGGGTATTGTTGTGTGATTCAGCAAACGTTTCTGCCAGGACTTTTACTTTTTCAGCGTTTGTCACCACCAGCTTGTTTCCACTCTTCAACGGAGGTTGATATTTTACAGCATTTCGCAGGCTTCGGCTTATACTCCAAAACTTATCACTACTGTTGGTTAGGTTGCGAATTGTTGTGTCAAAGTTCCTGTACTTGAATAGCGCACATTCTTCTCGAATTCTGATGTTCAGCTCATTGACTATCGACCGTAGATACGGATCTCTACTTCGATAGTATTGGCGGCGTCGTATGTTCCTCAGTCGAATAAGAAGTCTGATGTTTTCTGGTAGTTCTTCTTTGCGTGTGGTCCGTGCCAGCAGTGGAACTGAAACCCTCTCTGCTTCTGCTAGTGTGGTGGAGAAGATTGTTATGGCATCGTCGATCTGCTCTTCGGATTCTAGGTTGTTGATTAGGGTTGTTGTGACGTCTAAGTTTTCATATACGAAATTGGAGAAGTGACGCCAATCAGCTTGACGATAATTTCTGTACTTCACAGTTTCAAAGCAGAACGATGAATTTGCGTTTAGAGTAAAAGTTACAGGTAAGTGGTCCGAGGATAATTCTTCGAATACTTCAGGCACCGTCATTCCAATTCGATTGTTTGAGAGCACCAAGTCAAGAGTAGATGGGCTACCCCTACCTTGTGGGATACGAGTAAACTTCTCAGGATAGTGAATGTACACATTCCGGCTTTCACATTCATTGAACAGCAAGCGGCCGGCTTTGTTCATTTTGCTGCAATTCCATGATCTGTGACGAGCATTTAAGTCTCCAATAACAAAAAATGGCTCATCAAACGATACAAGTCGACGGATATCCCTTTTGAATTGATGTAGTGCTTGACTATTTGAAGATCCCGGAAAATATGTGGCAATTATATGCACTTGAACGGTGTCAGTCTTGACTACCACGCCTGCGGTTTCTACGATTGTAGTTTGGATTTCTAGTTGTTTAAACTGAATACCCTTACGAACGAACTGTTTCTATCAACTCTAATACAAGCAAATTGGTCATTATATATTGGAATCACTGGAGATAGCCATGTCTCAGTAACAACAGCAACATCTATTTCGTGTCTGTCAAGAAAGTCGAAAAATTCAAATGTTTTACCACGTATGGAACGACTGTTCCAGTTAAGTACTTTAAGTGTGGTTTGATTATACATTGTTATACACATATTTCAAGGTAACCTCAGATAGAGCTGCGAATTGCATTTCCTTAGTGCGGCATTCCGAAAGCCGGACGAACAGTTCTCTTGCCAGGTTTAGAAACTCAATAAGAGTGGAGTTGGCTTTGCGTTGATGGAGTTGGATTCAATTTCAGGGCTTCAGCATAGTCGTATGATGATATGAATGACCGGCTCTTTCCTAGAGCTGGGTTAGGATTCCGATTCGCCATTCTTTCCTTTGTTGCAGTGCTTCGATGTAGCGTTTCCTTTGTGGGAATCCTTTGTAGTTTGCAATATTATTTTGACTGCAGTTTGCGCAGTTTCTCTTGTTTGAGGGGTGTTGGTGTCTAGATCTTTCCTCGATGATAGTAAGCACTCACTAGTTCGATGTCGTTCTCCACATTTAACACATTTCGCTTCCATATTGCAATGTCGCATTCCGTGGCCGAACTGTTGGCATCTGAAACATTAAACAGCGTCCGTGGTTTTACGAGAATAATGTTGCCATCCAACAATCACGTGACCAGCGATTCTTGCAGCCGAATGGATCCTTTAGCGAATGACAGAAGATAAAGCGCGTTTTCTCCGGTTTTGGAAGCGTGCAACACCTTCACATTTAACGGTGTTATTCCTTCAGTTTCCAATTCTGTTTGAATTTCACTCAAATCGAGAAGCGGCAACCCAAAAAGCACAAATTTTACCGGTATTTCATCGCTTGTTCCATGAGTGTAGAATTGGATATTAGCGGTTTTTATTGCATCAATCACAGTAAGAAAGTGTTCCTTGTTGATCATTTGGATCCTGATGGTACCATCTTTTATCCGCAATTTGTATTCGGAACATTCGACACTCAACGACACCATGATGTTGTTGATGTCCATAACACTCTTCCCATACACTATGATCGGTGGACAACGTATTTTAATCCTCGGGGGGGATTGAACATTTGCAGCATTTGTAGCATCAACAGCAGCACCATCACCAGCAACAGCAGCAGCAGCAGCGGTATTTTGCGTGTTTTGATCCATGGAGAGTAGATCAAATTCATTTTGTGTAGGCACATTCACCACGGTGCTATCATCATTTATTGCCATCTCGACGATTGATTGTACGTACTGCGGTGAATGCATGCCGCTATTCTTCCTTTGTTGGATGAGGTTGTCTTGCACATGTCCATGCGGTGTCAACAAGCTATTGTTAACCATAGTGTTGATTTCATTTGACGAAAGTCGCATTTTATTTTTTTCGTAATTCCTCCGAATCATGGTGGAGGACGGTCCAGATTGCACATTCGCGACGTTCGCGACATGACTCTGCTTTGGTTTACCCAGGATGTGTCTAGGCGATAAACTTGGATGAATACGATAAAATCGAGTGTGTAGAAAAAACGAAGTCTGTACCACTTGACGGTCTGACTTGTACTGATAGTTTTTTCAATAACATCATTATCATTCGGTTTATACCATTCTATAACATCCCGTCTGTAATGGCAGCTTTTTTTTTTTTTTTTTTTTTTAACTAATTTTATTTGCTACTTATCTAATACATGCATTCATCTCTTAGACTAGGTGTTCCGTGTTTTCTTAACACTATCATCCTTATTTGCTATGTTACGCTTTTAGTTATTATTAATACATTTCAATTGCCTCTGGCAGTTAGGTTTTTTCCTCTAGTTAAATTGAACCATGTAGGAATTACAATATTTTAAACTTAAACTAAACTTAACCTATTTTATACTAAGGGTACAAGGAGTTAATCGTTGCACTAGAAGATTGCAACGATTTTTGTCTAAAATTGGAAATTATTTTGTTGGACATATGTTGCAATGTCTCAATATTAGAAATTCTATGAAGTTCATTGGTACTATACCACGGAGGCAACTTCAGAATCATTTTCAAAATTTTATTTTGAATCCTCTGGAGTGCCTTCTTTCTGGTATTGCAGCAACTAGTCCATATTGGCACAGCATACAACATGGCAGGTCTAAAAATTTGTTTGTAAATCAAAAGTTTGTTCTTAAGACAAAGTTTCGATTTTCTGTTTATAAGTGGATATAGGCACTTAATATATTTGTTACATTTGGCTTGAAGGCCTTCAATGTGATTTTTAAAAGTTAATTTTTGATCTAGCAGAAGTCCTAAATATTTAGCTTCGCTAGACCAATTAATTGGAACCCCATTCATAGTGACAATATGTCTGCTAGAAGGTTTCAAATAAGAAGCTCTCGGCTTATGTGGGAAAATTATAAGCTGAGTTTTGGAAGCATTCGGGAAATTTTCCATTTTGCAAGTAAGTGGAGAAAATATCCAAACTTTTTGCAATCTACTACAAATGACACGAAGGCTTCGCCCTTTGGCTGAAAGGCCCGTGTCATCTGCAAACAAAGATTTTGACACCCTGGTGGTAAATCAGGTAAGTCAGAAGTAAAAATGTTATACAATATGGGCCCCAGTATGCTGCCTTGGGGACACCAGCCCTTACAGGTAATCTATAAGATTTAGTATTCTGATAGTTTACCTGCAGTGAGCGATCTGATAAATAATTTTGGATCAGTTTAATGATGTACAGAGGAAAATTAAAATTAATCAATTTTGCAATCAAACCTTCATGCCAAACACTGTCAAATGCTTTCTCTATATCAAGAAGAGCAACTCCAGTCGAATATCCTTCAGATTTGTTGAGCTGAATTAAGTTCGTAACTCTTAATAACTGATGAGTGGTTGAATGCCCATGGCGAAAACCAAATTGCTCATCAGCAAAAATAGAATTGTCATTAATATGAACCATCATTCTATTTAAAATAATCTTTTCAAACAGTTTGCTTATTGAAGAAAGCAAACTGATTGGGCGATAACTAGAAGCCTCAGCTGGATTTTTGTCCGGCTTCAAAATTGGAACAACTTTGGCGTTTTTCCATTTATCTGGAAAGTATGCCAATTGAAAACATTTGTTAAATAAATTAACCAAAAGGATAAAGAGCTCTCAGGAAGTTTTTGATAAGTATGTAGAAAATACCATCATCACCCAGGGGCTTTCATATTTTTAAATTTTCTAGTAATAGATCTCACTTCATCCAGATTGGTACCCAACGAAGGGTCAAAAACATTCTCTTGATTGAGAATGTCGTCGAAGCCCCGTGTAACCTGATCCTCAATTGGACTAGTGGGTCCTTGATTAAAATTATGGGCGCTCTCAAACTGCTGAGCAAGTTTTTGAGCCTTTTCGCCATTTGTTAATAAAATTTTATTTCCCTCTTTAAGCGCTGGAATTGGCTTTTGAGGTTTTTTAAGAATTTTTGTCAATTTCCAAAAGGGTTTCGAACTGGGATCCAACTTCGAGACATTATTCTCAAAGTTGGTATTTCTCAGAATAGCGAAACGTTTTTTAATTTCATTTTGCAAATCTCGCCAAATAACTTTCAACGCGGGATCGCGAGTTTTTTTGGTATTGCCTTCTTCTCACATTTTTAAGACGGATCAGTAGCTGAAGATCGTCGTCAATAATAATGGAGTTGAATTTAACTTCACATTTCGGAATTGCAATGCCTCTGGCTTCGACAATTAAATTTGTCAAAGATACGAGAGCATTATCAATATCACTTTTGGTATCGAGAGGAATATCAACATCAAAATTCCTATCGATATACGTTTTATATAAATCCCAATCAGCTCTATGATAATTAAAAGTAGAGCTGATTGGATTATAAATGGCTTCTTGTGAGATTTCAAATGTCACAGGAAGGTGATCAGAGTCAAAGTCAGCATGAGTTACCAATTGGCCACACAGCTGACTTGAATCCGTTAAAACTAAATCAATTGTAGAAGGATTTCGACTGGAAGAAAAACAAGTTGGTCCATTGGGATATTGAATAGTATAATATCCCGCAGAACAATCTTCAAATAAAATTTTACCATTGGAATTGCTTTGAGCATTATTCCATGAACGGTGTTTGGCATTGAAGTCACCAATTACGAAGAATTTTGATTTGTTGCGAGTCAGAATTTGAAGATCAGCTTTCAACAAATTCTTTTGTTGCCCATTGCATTGAAAAGGCAAGTAGGCTGCAATGAAGGAAAATTGTCCAAAATTTGTTTCAACAGAAACTCCCAAGGTTTCAAAAACTTTGGTTTCAAACGAAGAAAATAATTTATGTTTGATACGTCTATTAATGACAATGGCGACCCCACCACAGGCGCTGTCAAGACGATCATTTCTGTAGATAAAATAGTTTGGATCTCTTTTAATGGAGAGTCCTGGTTTTAAATACGTTTCAGTTATAATGGCAATATGCACATTATGAACTGAAAGGAAGTTGAATAATTCATCTTCCTTACCCTTTAGAGAGCGGGCATTCCAATTTAGAACTTTCACACAATTATTTGGATCCATTGAAACGGAGTCCGATAACAATTTTTGTGTGTACTTTATACCAACCTGAACAGCTTCAGGAATGGTATTTGCTTTGAACATTGCATCAATCATGTGATGCAATTGTTCAGTTAAAAAATCAAAATCGGAAGCAGTCATGCTACCTGAATCGGCAACATGACCGTTATTTTCCGTTGGGACATGGGTATAAACCTCATTTTGAGAAGAGAAATTTGGTCTACCAGCAGCGATGGTTGCATACGTAGGTACATTGGAAAATTGGAATTTACTGAAGTGCTTGCTACCCGTTGACGAGCGGCAAAATTTGTTTGTGAATTGTGGTGGGTATGAATTGCTCGACCGGTAACCGGTTTCGAAATTTGAGCGTTTGAAAAATTTCTACCCGTCGAATCTGGGATCCGATTGGAATTTCCGCCATCAATTTTGCACGGAATTCAAAACTTTTTGCGTGAAGGGCATTCCCAGAAATTGGATTTATGATTCCCCACAATTTGCGCACTTAAATTTATTGGAATCTTCTCTCACAGGACATGCGTCCTTGGCGTGAGAGGTTCCACCACAAATCATGCATTTAGCATCCATGTGACAATGTTTGGTTCCATGACCCCACTTTTGGCACTTACGGCACTGGGTAGGGTTTTGGAAATTTCCCCCAGGCCTGCGGAAATGTTCCCATGTAACACGGACATGAGACATAATACAGGCCTTTTCCAAACTTTTCATATTATTTAGTTCACTTTTCACGAGAGGAGCCGGCCAAGGGCCGAAAATCTCGTTAATAAAGATAAATAATAATAATAATAAGTTCACTTTTGTTAAAATGAACTAAATAAAATTCTTGAGAAATGCCCCTCTGGGAAGTACCAGAATGGGATTTCTTTTTCATCTTAATTACTTGGACTGGTGAAAATCCAAGTAATTGAGAAATTTCAATTTTAATCTCATCCAGTGATTTGTCATCACTGGGGAGACCTTTCAAGACGACTTTGAACAATCGCTCAGTTTTGTCGTCGTATGTGAAGAATTTATGGCGCTTCTCAGTTAAATAGTGAAGAAGACGTTTGCGATCGTCAAATGATCCCGGCAAAACGCGGCAGTCACCCTTCCTAGCAATCTGAAATGAAACCTTGATCCCCTGAAGGTTATTCAAGATTTCATTCCGAAAGCCAGAAAACTCGGCAACAGATACCACAATTGGCGGAATCCTTTGTTTCTTCGCATGAATCGAATCACCTGGGCTAAAGGTAGATTCGATTTGCTCAATTTCATCATTAATCAAATCGAACTGATTGCTCAGTTCGATAGGAGAAGAAACAATGTCAACATTAGATTTAGAAGGAATATCTGAATTCTCCAGCTTCCTTCTATTTTTCCGCGCTTGGGCAGGACGGTCTTGAAACCTTGTTTCTTTGAAGGAAGTGGAGAATTCAGAGACTCCCCCTTCCTCTTGTTTTTGTTAATACTCATTGCTGAGCGTGGAGACGTGACCTTCTAAGAGGTTTTTCCCAGAACGGTGTCCCTGCAGGATTACCACCGCTTGTCGGAATTTTACTTCCGCAAACGGGTCCAACGTAAAACGAAGGCACGGGTCCTTGCAAAGATCGTAACGGGATCAGTGGGTACAAATAGCGCTAAGAAGCACCGTTGAAATTAAAATAGCTTCGGGTAGTATTAAAAACTTCCTTCCGCAAAGAGAGAAAGAACCGCACAGCACGAAAGCACGATGCGGTCTGATGTAATGGCAGCTTGTTAAGTCAGGCCAAAGCAACACCGGACAGTCGTGTGATTGAATTGATGGCAAAAAGGCCTTCTGAAGTCACTTCTCCTTGTATATTTGTCCATTTATGGTCGCGATGAAAACTTTAGTTTTCTTTCCACAACTGCAGATGCTTTGACACCATCAATTTGTGGGCAATCTTGCCTGCATATGCATATTTGAATTTTCCTAGGGCATTACCCTTCCGTTTGGCAAGGTAAAACTTGTGTCCCGAGAATTGAAAGTCAATTTTTATATTAATTTCATTGCTCATCAAAATACATCAATTGTATTTCGTCAGAACTTGCTCGACCAGCATTCTTGCGCGATGTTTGGCAACCAGGTTCTGTTTCTGGGTCCTTTTGGGACGCTTACTGACATCATACGACTTGAAACCTGGGGTGACATTGCGCATCTCGAATCGAATCACTCGATTCGTACGTTTTTGAATTCGTTTCGAAAAAATTGCGGCATTATGTATTTCGTTCGACTTCATTCAGTCGCAGTACAAGATTTCGAATGGTGCTGTACTAGCTCAATCGAGTGTGTTCTGTCAAACGAAATGTAAACAGAGAGAATAAGAGATAGCTGTCTCCGTGTTTAGTATGCCGCCCGCTGGAGAGACAACCTTCAGCGCATGCCGAATGTGAGTAAACAGAGAGAATAAAAGTAATTTCATCTGCGTGTAGCATGTTGCCTGTTGGAAAGGCATCCTTCAGGGCATGAATGTGCAGTTAGTTTATAAACTAGCAAATTGTGCTCAATTACTATAAAAAGCAATATTATTTATTGAGCAGTTGCAAATTGTTTTGTAAATTGAGATATTGTTACGACATAAATTATAAATTTTATGTTTATTCGAGTTTATGCCACAGATCCAATGTTGAGTTAAATAATTTAAAGCTAAAGAAGGATTCGATAATAAATTACTTTTATATTTCCATGTGTTTTCGTTTTTTATTTAACTCAACTATTTTTACGTAGATTTTGGAATTTACACGTTTTTACGCAGATTTCGGGATAATTAGAGATTGCATATTGTCTGGAAACTATAATCCGGAGATCCGCTAGTGCCGGACACATAAGGCATTTAACGAAAACTCTCTTATTATCCGGATTATGTTTTATTGTGTACCATATACACAAAATATGATCATTAATGATTCATACAAACTATATTTGAGCATTTGAACACGTTTTTGGACGATGTATTTTGATGAAATTTTTCACGGTTAAGAAGGTGTCCCCAAATACCGGACACTATTGCATCATGTTCAAATATGACCAACTTCCTATTACATAAGTAAAGACATCATTTAGAAAAATATTATTTTTCACCTGCTTCAAGTTGTAGATATTAACAGGTGTTAGTAGAGCTTATTTAACTCTCCAGCTCAATTTCTTACATCCTACTCAAAATTCCCTCAATATTCAATGACATCTTCAATTTTTGTTTCTGCTTATTTCTATGGCTTTCTGATATCTCAGCAAGTAAAAACAATTAAAAAAAACCATATATACATTAAATATCTATCCAATCATGATCGCAATTTGAAATATGCCTAATATTGAACAACTCGACATAATCAGAATGCATCCGATTGATATTAATATTGTTGATTCAAACCTTCTAAAATAAGGCGAAATATGATTTTTTTGACATTTTTGTTCAATTTCAAATTTTGTACAAAGTTTACAACATGACGATCTGATATTCCCAGGCTACTATCATGCTATTGTTTTGCCCATCGCCAAATCGTAGCCAGGATGTCCCGGGCACAATTTTTTTTCATACTACTTTTCAATGATGACAGCGGTCTATGTCTATTGATGATGATGACACCGCGCTTGTCACAGGGTCGGATATTCCATACAGGTAAAGTACTTTTCAATAGCTTTCTTTTGTACTACGTAAGATAATGGAGGGATCTCTGCAAGTGCCGTTTTAAGATGTGTCCGGTATTGGGAGATGTCCGGCGCTGGGGGATCTCCCCCTATACTAGTGACATTCAAGATACAATAATGAAACATTTATTCTCTTCCCGTATAGAAATAATAACAAATATAATGAAAAACTTTTAGCAAGAAATGACTCTCGAACAACATTCGAAAGCTATAAAGGTGACGAGTGTTTTTCATTCGACTTGAGTCGTTTTTCAGTGTGCTAACGAGTTTCCATAATGCCAAAACATCTCGTAATTCTTGTACCTCCTCGAGCATACTCGAACGATGAGTCGTTTTCGAGATCGAATCGAAAACCGTAATTCCAAACATGTTCGACTCGATAGAAATACGTTCGAATCGAGATGCGCAATGCCACCCCTGTTGTTTCTGGTCGTATGTTCCACTTCTACGATTGTTTTGTGCTACGCGATCCAGCAATAGTGTTTCCCGATAACGTTTGACAGTTTTTACAGTCAATTTCGCTAATTTTAGATACTTTGAAATCATTCCTCCTGACCATGTTGGATTTCCAACATGAGTGTGCAAAATTTGTTCCCATCTCTCGCGTTCCATTTTCGATAACTTTTGAACGTGAGCATCAATACTGATGAAACTTTCACCATAAATTAAACCAACCTTCCGCAACGATGTGATGTATTTTACTTCTTGGTACGGCCACCAGAGGCGCCGCAGTAATTGGAAAGAAACGGCCAAATACTAAGTGGATCGAGCTTCATGCCCAGCGTTTGAGATTGGCTGTGAAAAATCACCGAAGAGAGCTAGGTCCCCAGTTGCTTCAGCAAAAATGTCGGCTACCTAGGAAAAATATTGGAGGTCAAGTTTGACTATATCCTGAAGACCTAGATATCCAAAACCTTGGGAAGATTTTGCTTCTGACAGATTTGATTTCTTTCTTTTCTGATTTCTTTCTGCGGATGAATCTGAAATATTTAGATCGTATACCACATTATTTAATAAATCTGAACACTCAATCAAGTTTAGTCATCTTGATCGTTGAGTCAGTGATCTGTTTTCTGGAATACGAGATGCTCAAGGTTCTAAAAAACGTTCTCGAATACAGCCCACGGTATCTACCAAATCAACCAAGGCTTATGTAAAGTCTTCATCATCCACCCAATCCAGTCCAATAGGCACATGCGCATCATTTAAATATAATACAGTCGGTATTGAAATGTGGAACAGAAGTTCTTGAAAAATTGTTCGAAAAGACTATCAAAGTGTCCGTGAAAATATTTTAGTATGGCATCATTCGTTTCAACGGTTCGATATCGAGTCTAATGTCGTTTTCGGTGCACCGGATCCGCTCTAACAGCTGTCAAAACTTTCGGTTATTCGTTCCAGCCCCCTGAAACGGCTGTCATCTGCATACAACATGATTGAAGCCGAAAACTTGGTGCTAAGCTTGGTGCTAGCTGTCAAGCAGTGGCTTTAAGCACGGAACACAGTGACGCATGCGACAATATCGCTCGAGAAGAAATTTAATTCGAATAAAAAAAATAAAGAAACAGTTTTTTCAAAATCGTTAAAATATGTTTCATTAATGTATTGCAATCGTTAATTTCAGATACACATGTTTCGTTATAGCGCAAAAGTTATCAGCACTGTATTTGTCACAATAACAAATTCCAAATTATTGATAATAACAAATTTGTCAAGTCTGCCTGATACTCATGTCGACATCATAACGGTTTGATAGATGTCTGAAGGAATTTGACAAATATTTGGCATTGTGATTAAAAGTGGGCCTTTAATTTCTAATGCATCGTTCTGTTAAAAAAACAAATTTTTGCAAGTAGAAAAAATAAGACTGCAAACCAATTATTTGATTGATCAGCAGTAATTTATTTTTCCTCCAAATTTAAGAACACTATTCTCGTTGGAATCTGAAGCAAAATAAAAAAAAACGCTGGTATCTCCAGCAGTTTTCTGTTCATGTTTAAATTTTATTTAAATAAATAAAAAAATTATTTATTCTGTTGCTCAGAATTGCAAAGTGCATTGATCCAAATTCCGTAGTTAAAATAACGCGTTTAATCGCCAAAACATACAAAATTTGCATCTCGTGATTCAATCTGCAGAAAATAGAACAAAGCTGTGCAACAGTTTTGAGCTTTTGAATCTGAACTTAAATTAATCTGAGGCAGCTGCTGGGAGAATGCATGTTTCAGATTCATATTAAAATTAAATGCAGCAGTACAATTTGAATCACTACTAATCTGATTTTATTCTTGGATTACTTAGGATTCTTAAGATTAACTCATAATCGATAAAAATTCAAATGTTATACATTTGCGATATGAGCAGTATGGTTAGGTTTCTCGTCAGCTAAAAGATTTTTTTCCGGTGCATGAAAAGATATTTTAGTTACCAGATAAACATTGTCGCTGTCGTCGCTGTCCGGAACATCTTTTGCTGGCGAGGATAGGGGATCTAAATGTCAAAATGGAAAAATACATACGATTTGACAGGTAGGTACCCAACATGTTTCGGACAGCAGAACAAAGGGAACTGAAGCGACAATCTTCATCTGGTAACTAAAATATCTTTTGGTGCATGATTATTGGCAGCTCGATAGTTATTATTTTTAGTCTCTTGACTAAGTCAATTATGCTTCAAAAAACTATTATTCTGTCAACACACAAATGGTCCAGTTTAAAGAAAATTTTTATCCAAAATGCGACATCCACTTCCAGTTGGATCAGATCTAAATGTAAAGAAAAAAGGTTCCAATCAAGGTTCCAATAGTGTTTCATAAAACACCTGTCGATGACACGTACAATGACTAGATTAATTTATCTTAATTTCGACGCCCACATTATAGTGAGCTCAAGTTTGTAACCAAAGAGTTAATGCGTCAAGATCAAATAGATGAATTAAGTTCGTCAACTGAAAAGTAGTTGCTGTCTCATATCTCATGGAGGCAGTTCAATAATTATCGTATAATATAGATTTACGTTTTAATGGTTTTGGGAGGTGCATCAGCCTTTTTTAAGACTGGGTATTTTTTAAATCTTCGAACTGGCACTGGCACAAGTTTAGGGTAAATGTTGCATTTTGGATCCCTAGAGGAAGTGCTATATCCGCTTATATCTTTCAAATGAGACGTGTGATACAGCCTAAAATCACAAAATTTCATAGATGAAAGTCTTATTTATGAGAAGGAAGTTTGAAATGAACACCGGATGTTTATAAATAGCTTAGATTTTTAACTATCTGAAATGAAAATATTCTTCGTTTTGGAAAGTGCAACATATTTTGGACCCCCAAATGTACACATTTTGGACACCCCCCTTTTAGTCTGTTCAAAAATGAATTTTCAATTTGCACAGGTCATTTGAGCTAAAGCAAAGTCTTATCTTTCGATTGACATGCATCAATGAGAAGATTGCATCGATTTAAATTTGCAATTTCAACATGAACTGATTGTGTTCGTTCCAGTGTTGGGAAATGTACAGTAAAACACTGTGATTATGCGAATGTTTACATTTTATCCGATCAAATTTCACGCACCGCACAAACCGAAACAGTTTTCAAAAAAAAATGTACGCCTCATTGTGACATTTTTTTTACCGATGAGGCAAACTGTTTGTATGTTCCTGCCTGCTGCTGCGTGAGAGTCGAGCCGTCGGTGCAGTCAGCAGATTTCTTGTTTCGGTTCGTGCGCAGCGCAAACAGAACAGATTCGAGTTTAATTGCCTGTGGCGCAAAGCCCAGAAAGAATGCTAGCCGTTGGTACTAATTCATTAGTTCTAGTCTCTAAAATGAGCAAGGAGTAGAGAAATAATCATTTACCACCAAAAACGGTCATACGTCGTGAAATGAGTGTACAGAAACATTAATTGTGGGGAGAGAAAATAAAAAAATCATATGGTGACTGGCGTCTGCATGGTCGTGGCTGCTGCTGCGGCTGCCGTGTTTTTGTTTTTCTTTTACTTCGGGGCAGATTTAATGATAAAAAGAAATGTCAACCGTTCCCGTCCCTGGTTCGTTCTGAGATATTCAATGATGTATGCTTTGAAGCGTAACGCATTGTAACGCTTGCCTTCTTGAAAAAATTGATTTCATCAACATTTCATCCAAATATCGTTATTTTCGCACATGAAACTAGTTAAACACATTCGCAGCAATCTTATTTGCATAAAGACCATACGGGATTCAGCAGCGGCATTGAATTTAGTTCAGATATCAATAAAATGTCAACAGGAGGGTCCAAAATATGTAGGGGTCCAAATCAAGTTGGTTACTCTAATTTTTCGGTAAATTTCCGGTCCAAGCATCCCTAAATTGTCAAAATCGAATGATAATTGTGGTCATCTACAGCATCTTACGAGCGCTAACGGTAGAAGTAGTTTGATTTAAAACGGAAAACAGTACGAGGTTTAGGGGCCCTCCTTAGCCGTGCGGTAAGACGCGCGGCTACAAAGCAAGACCATGCTGAGGGTGGCTGGGTTCGATTCCCGGTGCCGGTCTAGGCAATTTTCGGATTGGAAATTGTCTCGACTTCCCTGGGCATAAAAGTATCATCATGTTAGCTTCATGATATACGAATGCAAAAATGGTAACTTGGCTTAGAAACCACGCAGTTAATAACTGTGGAAGTGCTTAGTGAACACTAAGCTGCGAGGCGGCAATGTCCCAGTGGGGGATGTAATGCCAACGAAGAAGAAGAAGTACGAGGTTTGACTTTTCTCATATTGTGTATCAAGTGTGATATCACAAAATAAAATTTGAAATCGAAAAATTGCGAAAAAACTGCTAACCGTTTTAAATCAAATTGCTCCTACAATTTTTGAGAAGAATTTTAAAACACTTCCGGTATGTTTCCTCGTGCATTTTTTTTTTTCAAATATTATCCTTAGACTTCCTCTTCTTCATGCAACCTGTATTCGCCAATAATGATAAATTCATGAGGATGATGATGATCGCTGCGATGACAAACGACACAAGACAAAAGTCAAATAGATTACACCTTACCAGAACATGTTAAATTGTGGCGGCTATTGAAATTAATTTATTGTTCAAGTTATTGTTTTTTTTTTTGGTGATAATTTCGGCTGATTTTGATGATAATTATTTATATTGTGGCAGCTATTACCGCACGTAAAATGCTGGATAAATGAAGAAAATAGAACAATATAACTTAAGTTATTGAAATTTAAATTTTCACGATCGAAAATCATTTTGCGATACATAATTAAATACCCGCGCGAAATATACGGTACAATATGAACGGAGCTTTAAACTTCAAGAACAGCACTAGCGCCACACCAACAAACGGTGGCTTCAAGAACTAGTGCTTGTTTCACGGGGTTGATTCGTTCAGGTTGGATCGCGATCCGCACCAGATCCGACCCAAAATGAATGAGGTTCGCTCTGCCGATTTATCGAGATCCAACATAGGTTCACCAATACATTCAAGCACAAACTGTCAAACTGGTGTTTATGTTTACGCTAAAGGAAAATGAAAACGTAAAAGACACGGATGGGTATTTGATTTTGTTTGTTTCATTTGTTAAATTTATCAATTTTGTTGCTCTTCCACGCAAAAATGGATTATTTTAATTTTGTGCTGTCTTCAAGTTTCTCTGATGGTGAATCGGATTCAGATATCGACATATTTTTCGCTGATTACCTCAGATGATAGCTCCACTATAAACAAAATGAGGGTTGAAAATTTGGTTGAAAATGTGATTTATAAAATGCAGTGACGAGAAGGTAGGTCACTATTACGTTGTGTATTCGAACATATGCTTTAGGTATAATTGCTCTATCAATGGGAAAATAGCGTACCAGAGTATCTGCCGCTATGAAGTTATTTATACCAAAATGTTCATACCATTATTTTATTCATTATTGCAGTCTGTGCATAATTTGTTCAAGGTTACGGATTTGAAGAATGATTATGTATTACCCCTGGCATTAACCATTTATAAGACTTTGGCAATTATATTGCCATCAACAAATTTATAAATGGTTATTTATAAAAAAAAATCAAATGTTTATTTAGGAACAGTTTTTATACGAATTGAGCATTTTTTTTAGTGGAAGAAAGGTTTTTAGTTGTAATTCGTTAAAAAACCGACAAAGACATATTTTATCCCATTGATATTGATTATGTTGAATCTCCTGTTTAGATTATGTAGTGAAAGGTTATTTGCCTCTCTTGTATATTTGGTTTTTGCAGTTTTGACGAAATCGCAATTTATCCCAAAGGGTCTCCTCTTCTTGGGAGAAAAATAGCAAAAAATATTGCTGTTCAACTCTTGTACGATTTGTACGATTCCTTGTTTTAAAATAAAAAGCCCCAAATCTCAATAAATGTTGTATTGGATTTTTTACAAAGTGTTTCCATATTTTCTTGTTCTGTTCCATTTCAATGACATAATTGATAATTCAAATTTACTGTAACACAATCACTGTTACCCAAAAAGCCATATAGAATCAGCATAACAGTTTATCCTCCTAATTTATTGATGAAATAATAGTCATTTTAGTCATTAAACAATTAACAGAAGAAACGTCTGATTTCCCCCATAACTCATAAAACAAGAAAAAAATAACACTAATAACAAAATTCAATAGATAAAATATGTCTGTTTCTGCCAGCTGATAAAAATGCGAATTGAAAACAAAACAGATGATAGGGATTGAGTTCTCACTAATACCATCATACTGACTCGATCCCGATTCGTTTTTCGTTCGGTTATTCAGAGTTGGGTTCGGACCTGATCCAGGTTTAAAACCGAAAACGACATAAGAACATCAACTCATGGAGGGTCAACTGTAGCTTGTTAAAGAATTAAATGATCCTACCAGCTCGATGGAACTGCTGGAATGTTTGTGATGTTATGCACGAATATATCATTTAGGAATTGGTTGAACGGGTAGATCGTATGTTCAGAACTCCAGGACGTTTTATAGAACAAAAAATACTTGTAGTAGCTTGTAAAAATAATGAGTGAAATACTATTGGCTAAATGGACCTGCTGGGATGTTCAACGATGCGCGGACACATCGTTCAGGGGCCTGTAGCAGAATCGAAATTTTACTAATAATATTAGTAGAGTAGCTTTTAACTTGTATTTTTCCGTTGCATAATGAATCTACAAGTATCAATTTACAAGTCTAATATTACAAGTGAAGGGCACTAATAATATTAGCAGAATTAACAAGTAACTGTTGCATAAAGAAAATATAAGTACAAATTATTAGCGTTGGCCAGTAGTTTCTTTTACAAGTATGAATGGTGCTTTAATTTAATTTACAAGTAGCTTTTGTTTTATTATTTCAGCTGTGCAAAGTAAATATACATCGTTTTTGCCTTTCTCGTACCACTAAGTTGTACCGAAAGGCTATCATTTCACTCCGAAAACGAACTTTTTATAGAAGCCTCTGAGACCCATAGTATTATATACCAATCGACTCAGCTCGACGAGCTGAGCACATGTCTGTCTATCCGTGTGTATGTGTGTGTGTGTATGTGTGTGTATGTGTGTGTGTATCTGTGTGCACAAAAGCTATAAAATACATTAGACAACTTTTCGTATAGTAATCCTTAACCGATTTTCTCGCAACAAGTTGCATTCGACAGGGGACAAAGCCTAGTTGATCACTATTGAATTTTATAACGATCGGTCATTGCGTTTAAAAGTTATGAAGAAAATGGTACATCGGACCATATAAACCCCATATAAGGTTGGTGTCTGAACTAAATGCGAGAAAGGCACCACCAACGCTAGGTGGTTTAATCTGGGTTTTTGCTTTTAACGACTTAACAGAGAAAAAAATTATTATTCAAAGTGCTTTAAATTGACATACAGTGAAATACTATGCACTAAGAATAAATTTTTCGTTCCAATACAAAACTGAGAATTATGAAATTTTTCAAATAACTCTGGAGAAAGCAAAAATACTTTAAGTGCTGACATCAAGTATTCAAACGGTGGGGCGCTAACTACTCAAATGTGGGTTGTTTTCACGTATAATCGTACTTTGCCCCAATAACCCTATTTTATGTAAAATAACTCATATTACCCAAAGCAAAGTTTAGTAACTTTAGTTTACATAAAGATGACTTTATTCAACTCAAATGTGAGTTGTACTGAACATGTACTGAACAATCTCGGGTGGGCCCATGCATCTTGCCCTATTTTTGACAACAATCATGGAAAAGAAAGGAAAAATTACTAAATTTTTTAATAAAACTTTATGCAATATTATTATTAGTAAATATTTTGAACTTAAATTTTGAAATTATTTATCTTTCAAGAAATCGCCTAAATTTAATAATAATTTCAACAATTTCAATTATTGGACTAAAAACAAAATCCAAACCCGCAAAACACGTAAATTGAAACCCGCAAGTACAAATCGCCCAAATTAAAACCCATGTCAATCCCAAAATCCGCCTATAAAAACCACGTAAAAAATCACTTTTTTGTAAAAATGCCAATACCACGAAACCGGATTGAACCAAGGAATCAATAAATTAAAAAGAGAAGGATAATAAATCCGTGTTCCGTGTATACCTATCGCAGTATTCTATGCACAAACTTGCAGAAAAACATAAACAAATCATTTATCGCCGTATTGACAGTGAACTGTCGGATGAATTTTGACAGGTAAATGAACCTGACAGACTTGTCATTTCAATCTTACTAATAATACAAGTACTAATATTATTAGTTGGCGAATTACTTTTATGCAACACAAATTACAAGAACTTGTAATTTTTTGACTTGTAACTTTTGTAGCTAATATTATTAGTCTGATTATGCTACAGGGCCCAGGACTTGGTTGATCGGGTAGATCACATGTTCTGAACTGTTCAAGGATGTTTTGGAGAAACTAAAAGGTCCATAGTTGCGTGCAAAAGTAATAACTGAAATCCTATCGGCCCAATGTACCTGCGAAGATGTTCAACGATGCACGAATACGTTGTCCAAAGCATGGTTGATCGAGTATATCACATGTTCCAAATTCCAGGGCGTTTTGGAGACCCTGAAATAGTTTATGTTTATTCAAAACTCGATCAATTCATGTATTATGATCACATAGATATATTTAGCATTAGCATTAACATTGAGCAATTCGCACAAATTCGTAGGTGATAAGTACAAGCCAAGACTATTGTATGAGAGTAGCATCACTTTCATCCGTTACCACAGATAATCATTTGGGACCAAGGATGTTAAGATCATTCAGTAATTTGCTTTAGATCATTTAGTAGTTTGTCAATAACACATTCCAGAAGCTGAATTTCAAAATATGTTGTATGGTGGACTTCTAGTGCGAAGGTTTTTCTACAACTTTGCCTAATGGTTCGTTATTAAAATTCAACTAATAACGGAGTTAGAGCGCTAGTTGCAGTAACTTAAACTAAATGATTGGAATTTTGTTATCATTTAGTCTAAGTTACTGAAACTATAGCTATAACTCCGTTACTAGTGGAATTCAAACAACGAACCATTAGGCAGAGTTGTAGAAAAACCTTCGCACTAGAAGTCCACCATACAACATATTTTGGAGTTCAGCTTCTGGAATATGTTATTGACAAACTACTAAATGATCGAACGCAAATTACTGAATGATCGTTAACATCCTTGTTTGGGACTAATCACTATCTCTTAGATGGAAGCAATGCACTCTCCAATAGTCGAGATCTGTCCTGGCCACGTCCTTGCGAATGCTGAGGAAGGGGAAGGATGGTTAGTTGGACACCTACTTAAGAAAGATGCAGATAACTCTACGACCTCTCATAGGTGCCACGGGAGGTTTTGGGATTCTGTGGGACGTTATAACAGTGGGAATCATTTTGGTAGAACGTGACACACAGAAAGAACTAAGATAGAAATACAAAGTAGGAAAGGGACTAGCCTGGAATTGAACCCACGACCTCCTGCTTATAAGGCAGAAGCGGTAGCCTCTAGACCACCGAGCTCGTCAATTATGATCACATAGATATTTTTGGACATATATCCCAGCTTAGGACATTGTGTTTGTAAACATTTCAGTTATATCCGAACGCCAAATAAAAAAGTAATCCCTCGTCCTGAAGTAATAAAGTGCGAATAAACCCGCATATTGTCTCTTTTATTTCGATGAGGGGAAGTCGGTAAAGAGAAACCTTGTCTTGTTAGTTACGGCTTTATTACCGCTAGTGCTTGAAAAACTATGAATACAACATTCGGCCAGACCCTAACCCAAGTTATTTAATTTGAAAAGCTAAATCTCTAAAAAAAATGGTTGAATTTTCTTGTTGATAAAAACGGAATAATTTTGTTGACGAAATCGGAGCGTGATAGAATCCGAGCGTGACAAAATCGGAACGTGATAAAATCGGAACATATCTGTAACGGGTACCGTTAACGCATTTTGTTTTTCCAAGGCATATACTGATTCATATTTTAAAAATGTAAAAAAAAAATCAAATCATTTTTTTTTACGATTTTGTCACACTTCCTATTTTATCATCCCAAATGTTTACCACGGGGTGATAAAATCGGGAAATTACTGTATTTATTCTAAGAATATAAGTTTCAACCATTGGTCAACATGGAAAATTGTGACTAATGAGATGCTCTTCAAAAAGAATAGAAGACCCTTTTCGTGATGTCTGCCTTGGATAACCAGAAACGATAACGCATCTTTTGTTTCACTGTCCTACAAGAAACAACTATTTTTGGAGATACCAACGAAACCAAGGCCTACAAACCCTTAGTGATGAAGAGTGGATATTTTCTGCATTCAACAACCTAGGAAGACAGTTCCGGATTCTTCCGCTTAAGCATTGTCTGTTTCATTTCATTATCTAGTGGAAAATATTGTTATCAAAAACATTGACAAATATGAACATTGTAATAAATATCTATTGAGAGCGATTTCTGCAAACCCTGGTTAAGGTAAAAACCCAGATTAATCCACCTAGCGTTGGTGGTGCCTTTCCGGCGCATTATAACCCTCTCTTTCCCACGACTTTTTTCAATGATTTCGATAGGAAGGAATCATCAATGGAAAAGAGCTAGATCAAAAGTTATTTAGCATAGTTGAAATTAGTGGAAAACGAAAAAAAAATTTTGATTGCAAATCAATACACTGGATTCTGTTTTTACACGATTTACATTTTCTCAATTTTCCACTCATCCTAAATGATTAACGTTCATGTGATTTTTCTTTGATTTATTCTGGATTTTTTGAAACATGTTGCGAAGTGTTTGGTGGCAAATTGAAGTCACACGATCAAAAATACGAGCGAAAAAAAATCGTGTAAAAACAAAATCCTGTGTAGTTACTAGATTGTTTTCAATAGTTTCACTATTTTTACTCAAATGATACTCAATAATTTGATGAATGTTGGAAGGTGCAAAATTTGATGGAGCTTTATAGCTACCATGGGAAGGAAAGGGATAAACATGAGAAAACTCATAAGAGAGGTCGAAATAACACTTTAAAGATATATATTCCACTATCGTAAATATTCGAGTCGTAAATACACGTTTTAATGCAAGAAATATGCATTATTATATGCTAAAGGCCGGCAGTGAGCCACAAACAAGCTGTCGAACAACTCGTCTTACAATTGAATAAGGAAAGAAATAGTTTCTTGTGGGCTTGAACACTGGCGAAGTTTAACTGGGGCGCGTGGCCCACCAAATAGAATATTTTTTCTTCAATTTAAATATACGTACTTGATACTTGATGGGCTACAGCTCTTCGATGAACCTACGCCGAATGGAGTATCCTTCTCCACTGGACTCGATCCTGGGCCAATCGCTTCCAGTCGCCCTGAACATTGAGCGCCCTCAGGTCCTCTTCAACTGCAAAAAGCCATCGTGTACGTGGCCTTCCACGAAGCCTGCGGCCTCTTCCGGGTTCTCTACTAAATATTATCTTCGCTTGTCGTTCTTCCGGCATACGAGCAACGTGACCAGCCCACCGTAGTCTGTCGTGTTGTATAAGCTTAATAATATCCAGCCCTTTATACACCTGGTACAATTCGTGATTCATGCGACGCCGCCAGATACCGTTCTCCTGTTTACCGCCGAGTATTGTCCGCAGCACCTTACGCTCAAACACTCCGAGAGCTCTCCGATCAGCCTCCTTTAAAGTCCATGTCTCATGGCCGTATAAAGCCACCGGAAGAATCAGAGTAGTATACACCGCGAGTTTTGTTTTCGTTTGCAGACTACGTGACTTAAGCTGGTTACGTCCGTAATAAGCCCTATTTGCAGCTGCAATACGCCTTTTCACCTCGCGGGTAGCATCATTATCGCACGTCACTAATGTTCCAAGACACACAAATTCTTCTACCACTTCAAATTTGTCACCATCCAGCACCATTTCGCTACCACCACCACCCACGTTGATTGCCAGCGACCATGTACTTCGTTTTGCTGGTATTGATCGTGAGTCCAATCCTCGCTGTCTCCCTCTTAAAAGGCGCAAAGGCCTCTTCCACGGCACGGCGATCAATTCCGATAATATCGATATCGTCCGCAAATCCCAGGAGCATATGCGATTTTGTGATAATGGTACCGCTTCTTTGCACACCAGCTCTCCTAATCGCTCCCTCGAGCGCTATATTGAACAGTAGGTTCGAGAGTGCATCACCCTGCTTTAATCCATCTAAGGTAACAAATGACGTCGATATTTCACCCGCAACCCTTACACTTGATTTCGATCCGTCCAACGTTATACGAATCAGCCGTATCAGTTTCGCCGGAAAACCATGTTCAAGCATAATTTGCCATAATTCATTCCGTTTCACTGAATCGTACGCCGCCTTGAAATCAATAAACAGATGATGTGTCTGCCAGTTGTACTCCCGGAATTTATCAAGGATTTGTCTCAGGGTAAACATTTGATCCGTCGTTGATCGGCCCTCACGAAAACCTGCTTGGTATTCGCCGACGAAGGACTCTTCAAGCGGTCTCAATCTGTTGAAAAGAATACGGGACATAATTTTGTACGCCGAATTAGGGAGGGTTATTCCTCGGTGATTGGCGCACTTCAGTATGTGCCCTTTCTTAAAGAGATGGCAAATGAGGCCCTCCAACCAGCTAGCAGGCATTTCCTCGTCTTCCCATATTTTCGACATGTTTGAGAAATAAGAAAATTATTTTGAGCTTTTTAGTGGAATGTTTTCACCTGTCATAAGACGAGTTTGAACAATCCCATTGAATTCCACCACTTAATTGTATCCTGACAGATACGTATTTCGACCTCAACAGTAAGGCCGTCTTCAGTGTCTTGACTTGACTCGAAGTCGAGTCAAGTACAAGACACTGAAGACGGCCTTACTGTTGAGGTCGAAATACGTATCTGTCAGGATACAATTAAGTGGTGGAATTCAATGGGATTGTTTAAACTCGTCTTATGACAGGTGATGTTTGAGAAGTTCAGCCGGGAGCTGGTCCTTCCTCGCAGCCTTATTGTTTTTCAGCTCTTTGACAGCTTTTTTAACCTCATCTAGTGTAGGTGACTCCACAGCTTGTCCATCGTCGCTAAAATTTATTCTGTTCTCCGATGCACCGTCACTTCCTCCATTCAACAAAGTCTCGAAGTATTGCTTCCACCTGGCAGCCACTTCAGTTTTATCTGTCAGCAAATTCATTTGTTGGTCGTTGCACATGACGGGAGATGGCGCTGTCTTTCTCCGCACGCCATTGACAGACTCATAAAACCTCCGCATATCGTTCTGCTCCATTTTTTCCTGCGCCTCACTAATCACTTGTTCTTCGTACTCTTTTTTCGGCTGCTCTTGCTTCCTTGTACCGATGTCTATTCGATCGGGTACCTGACACCAACATCCGACTTCTGGCAACGTTCTTCTCGTCTGTCACTCTCTGACACTCCACATCGAACCAACCCGTCCTGGGTCGCCTCTGTGCAGTGCCTACCACTTCTCGTTGTGCTCACCGCTCCATGGATCGATCCCCATTGTTGATGTTGTCGCTAACGTTGATTGCACTTATCCGTTCGTCGAGCTTCTGGCGGTACTCAGCCGATACTCCTTCCGCCGACAATCGCTGGATATTGTAACGCATCGTTCGCTGTGATCTTTCGTTCGATACAGTTGACAACCGTGATCGAACTTTACTGACAACGAGGTAGTGATCAGAGTCAATGTTCGGACCTCTGAATGTCCGCACATCGATAACATCCGAGAAGTGGCGCCCATCCACCAGAACATGGTCTATCTGGTTGCAAGTTTCACCATTTGGGTGTCTCCAGGTGTGCTTTCGGATGTTCTTTCGTGCAAAGTAGGTGCTACTGATGGCCATCCCTCTGGCAGCAGCAAAATTTACTAGCCGTAGGCCGTTGTCATTGGTAGCGGAGTGAAGGCTCTCCCTACCGATTATGGGACGGAAAAAGTCCTCTCTACCGACCTGAGCGTTAGCGTCTCCGATAACAATTTTCACGTCATGCTTTGGGCACTCTCCATAGGCTTTATCAAGACATTCATAAAACCGTGTCCTTCACGTCGTCGGATTTATCGTTTGTCGGTGCGTACACGTTGATTAGGCTGTAATTGAAGAATTTGCCCCGTATCCTCAACACACAGATTCGTTCGGTTTCCACCGCATCACTCGCTTCATCTGCTTGCCCATCGCTACGAAACCAACTCCATGCTCTGCTTTTCACCGCCGCTGTGATAGATGTTATACTTGAATGCAGTATTGGTCGTGGGATCCACGGCTCGGAATTCACGTTCTTCGGATCTAGGCCATCGGACTTCTTGAATAGCAGCCACGTTCACTCCAACCTTCTGCAGTTCACGAGCCAGAAGGCTCACTCGTCCAGGTTCATTAAGGGTCCTGACATTCCAGGTACCGAGCTTCCAATCATAGTCCTTATTTCGTTGCCGGGTCGGTTGCCAAAAATAACGTTCTCTTTTTCTTCTATCTCCATTTTTCGTGGTATTTGAGAGGCTTCAGTAAGCTACCTTACCGGGGTCGCGTTACCTACATCGCGATGATGGGGCTGCCACCTTAGGTATAGCTGACGCGATACAGCATTTCGTTAATCAGCCGCTGGGTACCAGGCAGACGCTGTTTGAGCCGCACCTCCTGGTGAACAGACGCTCGAGGCGTACCTTCTCACTCTAGCTGATGTCAGAAGGACAACAGTGCCCAGGCTGCACTACCAGCTAAGTACACAACCCTTAGCTGCCGGTCTTTTGTCATCGGACGACCCGTGGAAGCGTGAGATGGGGACTTGTGGGGACCAGAGCTCTGTTGGGCGCTCCTTCCTTGATGTCAACCCACCATTTTGCAGCCCAATTTAAATATATACTCCAAGATTTCTTGAAATAAAAGGATTTTTCACCAATTTAATAAATTTTTGTAGAAATTCCAGCAAGAATTCAAGGAATTCCTGGAGATATTTAGAAATATCTTCGGAACTTCTTTAGGAATTCTTTCGGAAATTCCTTTTCCTGAAAATTTACCTAGAAATAATTTAGAAATTTTCTCCACAAGTCTCTAATAAAATCCTCCGGAAATTCCTTCGAAGTTTCTTCTCCAGGTATTTGCTTAGAATTTGCAAACGGATTTATTTTCTGGATTTTCCTTCTGGAATTCAGTGGAAAGTTACTTCAGGAAATTTTTCGGATACTCCTTTAGAGAATCCTTCTAAAATTTCTTCAAAAATATCTTTGGAAACACATTCCAAATTTACTTTAAAAATCTCTTCGGAAAGTCTAAATGAATTTCCTGAAATAATTTTCGATGGGATTCCTTGAAGAATTTCCAAATTACTTCCGAAAATAATTTCTGAAGCAAATACTTAAAAAAAATCCGAAGAACTCCTAAAGTAGGCCTAGTTTTCGAAAGAATTCCTAATGAAATTTCGATGGAATTCCGTAAAAAAATTTGAAGGATCTTTTAAAGGCATTGTTAGAAGTATTTCGGCGAGAATTTTCGGAGGAATCCTTAAGGAATTCTGTCTGAAAGTTCTTTAGAAATATATTCGGAAATTCCTTTGGAAAAAATAAAAAAAAATCCTGGAATTTTGAAGGAATTCCTGGAGGAAATTTCCGAAAGAAGAGAATTTCCGAGGGAATGGATTCTTCGGAGGATTTTTCGAAATAATTTTCGAAGGATTCGATTTTTGGAGAATATCTAAAGGAACTTCAGTAGGAATTCCTGAAGAAAATTCCGAAACTATTTCCAAAGCTTTCCTTCGCAAAAAAAAAAAATTATTTGCGAAAGAATTTCTGGAGGAATTTAAGAATGAATTCCTGATTGAATACCTGAAATAATTTTCAAATGAATTGTCTAAATAACTTGATGTATTTCCTAAAAAAAATGTCTAAGGATGAATTTCTGAGATAACACTTTGATCATTTTTTTTTTCAAAATATTGTAGGAGGAATTTCTGAAGGAACTCCTGAAGGAAACTCCTAAAGAATTCCTGGAATTTTGAATAGAATATCCGAAAATTTTCCAAGAAAAACATTCCAAAGAATCCCCCGATGCTTCCCCAGTTTATTACTCAAGCAGAAGATAACATTCAATTAAAGGTTCGTAATGTTAACTGCCTAAATTGAGCCAAGAAAGAATTTCAGCATTTAATCATATCAAATCTTCATAGTTTCAGAATTATTGTGAAAATCGTATTAGTAAAAACAATGTGTTTACTGATTATTCGCTTATCTGATTAACCTGCTTTCATGATGGAATCGCATATTAGTCCCATATGAAAAAAAACATCAAGTTGAAAAAATCCCATCTTGAAAATGACCGCATATCCCATTATCAAAGAAAAAGGGGCTCATATGCGGTCATTTTTCATCTGGGACAAACTGGCTTGATGTTTTTTTTTTCGACTTTTCCTAAACAAACATTCCTATTTAATAGTTGCATTCGATAATGCTATGGTGAAAATGACCGTTACAGGTGCTAACTCGAAAACGACGAAAATTCATATGAGACTGATATGCGATCATAGGCAGTATAATGATCGATTTCCTATTTATCCTCCAAATTTATTTTTACCTTAATGTATAACATAAAACCGTGAAAGCTACTTCGAAATGTTATCTGTATATTACCCATATTTTTTATAATCCTGAAAATTTAACGAAAACCCTGAAAAAAAACCTGGAAAAATCAGGGAATTTCTATTTTGAAAATTAGTCGACACCCTGTATTTGTGCATTGCAACTACCGAAAATTCTATTGATGTTTCAACTATTTTTCTGATTTTGATGTGATAGCGACACGCAATTCCCTTCATCCATTTGTTCAATTGTAAATACAGCTGCATTAAAGATGGATTAAATAAAACTTCTAATGGCACGACCGTTTTGTATCTCAATTTTTATTTGCTTATTAAATACTGACCGAATTGTAAACAATTTGCACAGCACTCTCACTTATCTAAACAATCTAAACAACGTGGAACATTCGGTATGGTATTTTCACAAACCGCACTTGCTCAGATCGGGTAGCGTTTTTCCCTCACACCGGTTGATCCATCCATACCAGGCCCGAAAACCGTGCCGCTTGAAGATCTTTTTGACGCACGTGGAAGCCTTGCTGATGTCGTCCTTCAGGAATTCTGTAAATGCACACAAAATTACACTTTAATAATCAAATTCGCAAATGTTATGCAAGAAAAAAGGCTCTCTTCTACGTTGTTGGGCCTGAAGCAGGAATAAGTTAATATTTTCTAGATCAATTGAACATCATACCAAAAACAAATTAATTCCAGGATAACATTGAAGTTCTTCAGAAGGGAAAGTTTAAAAAGAAAGCCTTGAAACTTATGAAAAAATAACAAACTAATCAACTCACCCGAACAATTGGTCTTGCACTCGTTGGACGTTTTTTTGCTCTTATCCTGCGGATTGCACCAGTACCGGTCGTTGATCTGAAACAGGCCCCAATCGGTGGATCCGTTGCGGTTGTTGTTCTTCTTGGTGGTGTCCATGCCGCTCTCGTTCTGCACCAGGCAGACCCAGTTCCGGAGGTCGCCCTTGTTGAAGCCCTGGGCCAGCAAGGCTTTGGCCAGAGAGCACTTGTCGAACTTTTTCGCTTCGGTTAGAACCAAAGCTCCCACCAGCAGCAGCATCAGCAGTGCCAACGAATTTGCGTCGTTCTTCATTCTGTCCGGGGGTGGTTCACCAACCACGCGCTTTCACTTAAGTTGTCTAACTGAGCGTAGAACATCTCCGGGGGCATGTTTTATATATGTGAACATTGCCATAGGCTAGTGCGTTATCTTGTGCAATAGTACACAGTTGGTCATCGTTTTTTTTTTTCGCCCGGCTCTTGCACAGAGAAGACATTGATTTATTTTTGCTAAACGATGAAAGGCCGCGCCTGTGAATCCCCTGGAGGGCTGGCTGTTCCTTAACGGGTCCGGGGGAGCCCCGGAATAAAAATTCACATTCATTGGCTTACCATTTCTGCAATGCAATAATTCATTTTATTTAATCCTGAATGCAGAACGTTGTTTGGAACACTGATTTCTAAGAATATTTTTTTGAATTCTTTTTCCATGCATTGTAGACACGGTGCACGCCTAAAATAAATTACTCAAATCATCATTTTATTGAAGTAGTATCTTTTACTTAAACTTTTGAGTTGTTCCATTTTTAATGAAAAAATTGTCGGATTCGACTCAATTTTTAACAGTTCATTTTTAGCGTATGTGTTTGTGTGTTCTTTCGATTCAATGCTCTTTTCATATGTGATAGATTACTTTCTATTATGGAGTTCTAGTGTTACATGTTTATACATTAGAGTTATATGTTTATTACAGAAAACTGGGCGAACGTGCCCGATCTATCTAAGGTTTAGTTTTTTTTTACCTGTCAATCATTTAGTTTATTGCAAGGCAACTCATTTTCATATTTGGAGATGAGCCAATATAACTGTTTTTCGCCGGATTGTAAAAACAGTCTATGTACCGAAGGTGTTTTGGAAATCGGGAAATGCGGAGGATATGCGGGATTCAAAAGTCTATGCGGGAAATACGGGAAAAATTTTAAATTTTCCATTACACCGGGAATTTTAAAAAAAATAGGGAAAATGCGATGTTTTATAAAGACAGTTAAGGTGAATCGCGTTGGAATCCGATTTTAAAATTACATGGCCACTTCAGGGGCACATTACTCCAAAAGTATACGATATGCAGCAACCAAAAATAATGATTAATATAGTGGAAGTAAATGGAATAGTGAAGTCTTTTAACTTTGTAAAAAATGTTTTTCACATATGCTACAAATTAATATTTGTGCGAGAAACAAGGGCTATGTGACATAAGGCCTAAGACGGCCGCCGTTTTTGGACTTTGTCGTGATTGTCCTGAACTGGTCATCCTGATGATGCTGACTACTCGATTGATACTATCCAGCGAATTAATGGTACTTGATTATGATCTGTTTCTCTGTCAAGGAAAATAACTCCCTTGTTTTGTATGTTAATTATGTTTAACTCATTTACACCCGAAGTGTTGGAAAAACTCGTTGGACGTTCACGAAAGCAATGATATGGATAAAAAAAATCAAAGATGTCCTTCAGTTTTTCCGAATAATTGGGGTCTTCAGGTCCCGAAGCTCCCGGCATCTATCCGGTACTGTGTTTACTATTTATTTGGAATTTCTTTTTGCAACATTCGTACAAAGTGGCCAATCCATGGAAATCTGCATTGTTTTTAAAAACTATTTGGTGCGAATTGGTTTTTCGGAAAATTAGTGAAGCGATTCGACTTAGCATGAAAAACTCAAGCGTGATGTATTTCTTCAAAATCGAAAATGATTTCATTCGCGCGTGAGGGTTCGAAAGTTGAAATTTAAGAATGATGTAACCAGTGGTGCGTTGATCTGTCCAAGATTGTTGAGATTTTCGTGGTTTTTGTATTCGGTTTTTGTTGTATATGCCTTGAAAATTGTTGATTCATTGAAACTTGACCCAATCAACACTCACTGTGACGACATCAGCAGCATAGGATAGTTCCGCTACCAGGTGTACGCAAGGACATGGGAGGTCATGGCGGGTGGTGTAATGGAGACATCAATAGGGCGAAAGTGTGATGAGGGGAAAATGTAACGGTCAAGCCTTTTCGCGCCTCCATCTCTAAATGGCAATTAGCTTGCAACTTTTGCTAGAGAAAGACGTGAGTCGATTAGCTATCCGAAATACTTAAGGTCACTCCTTATGGAATCCAAGTTTCAAAGTGCTCGCGTTTTCGGGGGCACACCACTCGATACGGAAGCAACGCACAACTGTCATTTTTATTAATTCACGCATGCTGCGACGCAGCAAAGCTAAATCAACAAAAATGACAGTTGTGCGCCACCTCCGTATCGAATGGTGTGCCTACGAAAACGCGAACACTTTGAAACTTGGATTCCGTAAGAAGTGACCTTAAACCAAGAAGTTAAGGTCGAAGATCTGTGAAAAAGTGAATTGTACTACATAGGAGGAAATATCCAGGTATGGTTTAAACCTGACTATCGATCGTCCCTCATCACTAACCACCACTCCAACACCCCCTCCAATAGGACCCCTTTTTGGCTGGACCTTAGTGCACCCACATCATCCTACGTGAACTCGGCCGTGGAGTGTACTTGGAACCATTAACCAAGCAGCATATCGGTGGACCGCTAGTGTCCGTAGTTCATTTTGTGGATATTAACAACACTGCATTCCGTGACTGGGTTGGAGGAGACAAGCCACCATCGAAACCGCGGGGTAGTGTCCCTCCCGAGACAGTCCACCACGGGCTATAATTGGAGCTACCCAGTAGCGACGGTAAAGGAAGCGGTTGGAGTAGCGGAACGTGAAGGGGCCACCGAAGAAAAGTTAGAGAAAGTGAGGTAGGAGGTAGACTAAGGAAGTGAAAATACGAAGAAGCAATAAAGGTACCTGTGTGTATAATTTGAAGAAATCGGTTTTGGTGTTCAAGTGGAAATTTCTTGTATTTTCTTGGCTGCGATAACCAAGCGCTTATGCCGACCCTGAGGCAATTGAATAAGGGGGGTCTCAATAGTGCTGGGCAGGGATCATCCCATTAGTTACAATGATTTTACCAATACTATTAAAACCAGTAATACAACCATTCAAAGGTTACAATAATAACATTTTGGTTAAACCTTACTGTCCCCCTCTTCAGTGGGCAAAAGCCTTCACTACTGCTTTATAAATTAATTAAACGGGGTCGATATTCATCGCAAAGTCCATAAGTATATGCGACCGCAGTTGAGGGTCATGAATGCCTTTTGGCTGAATAATTGAAATAATTATCAAGTGTGTGAACTGTGAAGTAAGAAATAAGAAGTGCGTTGTGAGAAGTAATTAGTGAGTGGAAAAAAGTGAGTTGTGAGATGTTAGTAGTCTGATGTGAAAAAAGAGTAGTGAGAGGAGGGAGGTAAAACTAAATAGTGATGAATGAGGAGCAAGAAATGAGACTGACACATTTTAATTGGGAACTGAGAAGTGAAACGTGAGATTCAATACCTGAGAAGTGAGCAGTGTTGGTAAAATCACTCATAAAACTCACTCATCGAGCTCTCCCACACGAGCAAACTCGTTTGCGAATTTAAAGATTTGCATCACGCCTGGTTTTCAAAAATGATGCGTCACTCATTTGCCAAAAAATCATTTCCCTCTAAAAAGCGTTTAAAGACATTTTGCTGGCAATTTATTATTTACACAAGCAAGAGTATTTATTGTTTTATGCGACGAACGTCAATTAACGGTTTTTAACGAAGGAGAATAAAATAAAACTTACGATGATTCAACTCAGACATGAGTTTTTAGGTGGTGAGTTGATGCGTTTCAACTCACGATTGATTTGAATCATCCATGAGTTTTGAGATTTTGAGTTCTTCTCAACACTGCACTATGGTCCAGGATACAGATTTACGCGGAAAGATGAATTTTACGCCAAAACCATATTTTTTAGAAAAAACTGTTGTTCTACAAAATTGTTCGAAATAGTAAGGCCATCATTATGGTTCTACCAAAAAATAGGGTGGCCCATCATATAAAAAATAGAAAATATTTTTTATTTCTCAGAATATTGACATGTTATGTTCTACAAAGTAGTAGTAGCGCAGCTAATTCCAATCAATTTTGCTAAAAACTTTTCTGTAGCTCTTAAGTTGGCTGATTTAGAGCAATTTTACCTAATTGGATTAGGGTGTACCTCAAAAAACAGTATTTTTGATCTAATTTTTTTGTTTCAGATTTCTCGAAAAAGTCGTCTTCAGGTGACTTTTAGAGCTAAAAAAATGCAACTTTTGATGGGTAAATATGCACAATATCTTTTTCCGATCAAAAGTTATAATCATTTTTCTGTCAAAATTACATTTTTTTCATAAGTTTCATAAGTAGAGCAGACCAAAAAAATATGTTTACACGGCATCTAAAAAAGAAATTAATATTCTTCATTGTGTCAAAAAATTGGGGATATGTTAGTTTTTTATCTCAAGTTTCACCAATTTTACTAAAATCATGTTTTTTCAAATAAATTGATATAACTCGAAAACGGAACAGACGATATTCTTATAACAAAACACGCGTTTTGAAAAACCCCAAAAGTCTTCAGAATGTGACATCTGTGAAAAATAAAAATGAACTGAGCAGATCATAAATCTTGTTTTTGAGGGACACCCTAATCCTGGTAAGTAAAATTACTCTAAACAAGTGAACTTAAGAGCTACATAAAAGTTTATATAGCAAAGTTGATTGGAAAAAGCTACGCTACAACTTTTGTAGAACATTTTACGTCAATATTCCGCAAAATAAAAAATGAAGATTTTACATTTTATAAAATGGCCCACCCTATTTTTCGGTAACTCTATAATAAGGGCCCAAGTATCCAGAAAAACTTTGTAGAACAAATTTTGTTTCTTAAAAGTATGCTTCAGACCGAAAATGCATCTTTTCTCGTAAATCTTGCAATACGATGATAATGACAAAACTTATAAAAAGTGTTAGAGCTGTAGATTTTTTATTTATCATTTCTCACGAATGTCATCTTCTGAAGACTTTTGAGGCTTTTCAAAACGCGTGTTTTGCTATAAGAATATCGTCTGTATCTTTTTCCGTTGTCGAGTTATATCAATTTATTTGAAAAAACTTGAGATAAAAAAATAACATATCCCCAATTTTTTGACATAATAAAGAATATTAATTTATCTTTCAAATGCCGTGTAAACATATTTTTTTGGTCTGCCCTAACTGGAGATATCAACTTATGAAAAAAATGTAATTTTGACAGAAAAACAATTATAACTTTTGATCGGAAAAAGATATTGTGCATATTTACCCATCAAAAGTTGCATTTTTTCGAGCTCTAAAAGTCACCTGAAGACGACTTTTTCGAGAAATCTAAAACAAAAAAATTAGATCAAAAATACTGTTTTTTGAGGTACACCCTAATCCAATTAGGTAAAATCGCTCTAAATTAGCCAACTTAAGAGCTACAGAAAAAGATTTTTAAGCTAATTTTATTGGAATAAGCTGCGCTACAACTTTGTAGAACATAACATGTCAATATTCCAAAAAATAAAAAAATATTTTCCAATTTTTTTTATATGGTGGGCCACCCTATTTTTTGGTTAAATCATAATGATGGCCTTACTATTTCGAACAATTTTGTAGAACAACAGTTTTTTTTTTCTAAAAAATATAGTTTTGGCGTAAAATTCATCTTTCCGCGTAAATCTGTATCCTGGACTATAGTGCACTGAAAGTGAGTGGTAAAAAGTGAGATAGAAGCAAGAAGGGAGAAACAAACAAGACAGATTTAAATTAAAGAAAAAGGGAAAAGAAATAAAAAATAACTCATAACGCATCACTCAAGAATAGACAGTCCAACTTTTGTTAATTTATATTCGATTTCTTTTTCTATTTACGAGAAAAAATGTTATGATGAAACTGGAATACTTTGAATATCAATGCCGCGAAATGGTTTTTCGTACAATTTGCATGAATTTTTTCCATTTTGATCATCTCTCTATGTGCATTATCAACCGATAATGGAAAGATCGATATGTGCTAATTTTTGTTTGTGTACTTAACTAATAGGAAACATGTTATTACAAAACTGTAAAAAAATGAAAACCAATTTGAAGAACCAATTTCTTTTCTAGATTAATTATTACGCAACAAATTGTTGAAAAAGGGATCAATTTTTGGCAAGACAACATTCGCCGGGTCAGCTAGTATATTTATATTTAAGTAGCTGTATATGTAGACCAAGAATCAGGAGGAATAAATTTTGGCTATTACGCCCTTTTCAAATATTGGTCTAGAAATATGAAACAAGGAATAGGCAAAATAGAAGAACGAAAAAGATAAAAGAAATAAAGAAAAAAGAAGAGAAAAATAAAGAATAAAGGAACGGAATGAATAAAAGGAATAGAATAAAAAGAAAGAGAAAAGAAGGAGGAAGTCAGAAGAATTAATTTCTCACTTTCAATTATCATTTCTTTCTTTTCACTTCGGACTACTTTACCTTTCTCCTAGTTTTTTTTTTACTTTTCACTTCCCACTTCTCATTTTTGAATTCTCTCTTCTGATTCTTCACTGTGCACTTCTCATTTCTTTCTCAACTCTTACTTCTCACATCTAACTTTTTTCTAACTAATCATTTGTCACTTTTGACTTTCTTATATTATTTTTTATTTCGTCAACCGACGTAGACTAGTACATATACAATATACATGTTTTTCTTTATTTTCTTAATGCTATAAATACGGTATTATAGTGTATGAAAATAAAAATAGTTTGGTTAAGTAGTGTTTAATTTTGCGATTTAATGTAAATGCGATAAATGAAAAATGTCTCATTATACACTTCTCTAAACATTTTGAAATGTTCACTGCTGACAATCTGAGAATAATTTTCAACTATTTGCTCAGCTCTTATATCACATAGTAAACACTGAGATATGAGAAGTGAGAAGTAAAAAGCAGCATGAAGTGAGAAAGAACAAATGAGAAGTGTGAGGAGAGAAGTAAAAAGCGAAAAGTGAAAAGCGTGAAATGCGAAGTGAGAAAGGAAAAGTGAGAAATGAAATGTAAGAAATAAGCAGAAGTAATAATCGAAAGGTAAGAATACAAATAAAAAGTGACATGTTAGTAGTGAGAAGTGAATTATGAAAAATAGGAAAAGCGGGCTGAATGATGAGAAATGAGAAAAAAGAAATACTGTAAATAGTTAGAAATGAGGAGTGAGGAATTATAAATAAGAAGGAGCAATGTGAATTTAAAAATCAGAAATTAAATATTTCTACATTTTTTCTTCATCTTTTTGTTCTCGTTTCCTCCTTTTTCTTTCTCCCTTCCTTTCTTCTCTTTTCCTTCTTCTTATTTCCTTCTTAATTCTTCTTTTTTTTCTTCTTCATCCCTTTAGCATTAGCATTTAGCATTTAGCATTTCGCACAAATTCGTAGGTGGTACAAACCAAGTCTATTGTATGAGAGAAGCATCACTTTCATCCGTTACCACAGACATTGATTTGGGACTAATCACTAACTCTTAGATGAAGCAATGCAGTCTCCAATAGTCGAGATCTGTCCTGGCCACGTCCTTGCGAATGCTGAGGAAGGGGAAGGATGGTTTGTTGGACACCTACTTAAGAAAGATGCAGAGAACTCTACGACCTCTCATAGGTGCCACGGGAGGTTTTTGGATTGTGTGGAAGGTTATAACAGTAGGAATCGTTTTGGTATAACGTGAAACACAGAAAGAACTTAGATAGAAATACAAAGTAGGAAAGGGACGAGCCTGGGATTGAACCCACGACCTCCTGCTTATAAGGCAGAAGCGGTAGCCACTAGACCACCGAGCTCGTCTCTTTTTTTTCTTCTTCATACCTCCTTCTTTTTTCGTCTTATTTGCTTTTTCTTCTTTTCTTCAACTTTCTTCTTTATTCTTCCTTTTTCTTTTTTTTCCTTTTCCTTGTCTCTTGTCTCCTTTCTTTCTACTTTCTTTTTCCTTCTCCCTTCATCTTTTCTCCTTTATTCATCCTGCTTCCTTTTGCCTTCTCCCCTCATCTTTTCTTCTTATTTCTTTTTCTTTTTTCTTTATTCTTCCTTCTTCTGTTTCATTCTTGACCATTCAACTTATCAAGTCTCGATTTTCTCTTCCTAATAATGGTCTACCATTTCTTATTCTACGCTTACTTTTGCTCATTTTCCACTCGGCGAGGAGTTAATGGCAAGTTTGAGTTAATAAACACAGACGTGTTTTCTAATTTCAAAGTTTCTGCTTTCAATCCAAAATGTATGCTTACAAAACACATGCCATTAATCAATATAATAAATTTTCAAAATCTTATAAGCTCTTGAAGAACGTTTACTAAATTACTGCTATTTTTCAATATTTCTTTATTTCGCGGGACATTATCTTGAAATAAGTGAAACGCGGGACACTTTCCAGCGCGGGACAAATGGCGAAAATGCGGGATGTCTGGTCACTTTACCCAGTACCCTGATGTTGTCGAATTAATAGCGAAAGGAGCAGATGTCTGCACCATGATGTTCATTTCCCAGCTTTGAAGACAAGCGCACTGGATCCTTCGACATGGCCGGAAGGCATCATGTTCCGTGAATTTGAGGAGTATTCTACCTCAAAATTTCGGAAAACAATCGGGGTCAACCTTTCCTCAGCACCTGTAACACCGCTGGCAGGGCCCCAATGAGGAATTATTCGATGCGCATTTATGTGGACGGTGGGAACCCTCGGGTTCCCATCACAGGCCCTTCCTCTTTCATCAATATTCAATCACTCTGTTTAGCAGCCTACCTATTACCAAAACGTAAGAGAACTGAGAACGAAGCTGGACGATATTTTTCTTGCATCTTTCAACAATTACTTTGACGTGATTATGCTGACGGAGACAGGATTGGACGACTATCAATTCGCTGCAGATCTTTGGAACGTCTTTCAACGTGTTCCGATGTGATCGGGGCCCATTAAATAGTGATAAGCGCTGCTTTGGTGGTGTGCTAATAGCCGTCGCTGAACGACATGCTAGTTCTCGATATGATGCATGCTATGGGAGGCGCTTGGAGCAGGTGTGTGTTTCTGCCAATATTCACGGCCGCCAATTGCTGCTTTGCAATATCTACATTCCTCCGGATAAAAGTCGTGACGTCAACTTGTATGAATAGCACATCGCCCCAGATCGTGAACTTTGCGATACTGCTTCAGCAGCAGATGACTCAGTACTCGTGTGTGAGGACTATAATCAACCTCGAATTGCTTGGACTGCAGGTTATAATTACTCTCACCCAAACAACTTGTCGCTTGTGATTCCAGCAGGAACTGCGTTGATCGATGGAATGAACTTTCTGAACTTAACCAAATGAACGCACAATGTAATCACTTAGGAAGAATCCTAGATTTAGTTTCCACTTCTACCAATCGATCTTCACCACCCAGCACTAAGCATGTCCTCGGTCCATCCCGGTGGCGAATCAAAATGTTAAGGAGCTCAATTATCGTAAAACTGATTTCGACGGACTTTTGGAGCACCTTTTGTATCTACGACTGTGTGGATGTTCATGACATGGCTTCAAACTTCTGTGATATCATTCGCTTATGGCTAAACTCGAATGTACCTGTGAAGAGAAGACCTGCCTCCCCTCCCTGGAGCACTCCTCTTCTCCGTAATCTGAAACGCAAACGTAGTCGCGAATTCTTCAAACCATTCAAACGAAAAGTAATCTCAAGCGTGCGAGCAACGAGTATAGAAAGCTAAATACTGCTCTTTACAAAGCGCATGTCTCAAGAGTCCAGTTTGGTTTACGATGGGATCCGAAATCTTTCTGGAGCTTTGTAAACAGTAAAGAGAAAAAAACCCGTTAGTTCCGAATAAAGTGGTTTTTGATAATAGTGAGTCGACTAACGCGAAAGAAGCATGCGACTTCTTCGCCAAGCATTTTGCATCCGTTTTTGAACCAGAATCATCTACTGACATCGAGGCTTAAATGAAAGCAGTGGATTTTGATATGTTCGAAATAACGCCAGCGATTGTTCTGAATGCTGTCAAAAGGATGAAGAATTCTTTTTTACCTGGGCCTGATGGAGTTCCTGCTGTCGTATTCCATTGATGTGCTAATGCATTAGCTGAGCCTCTAGCCTTCATTTTCAATCGATCGCTCGAACGGAGCGCATTTCCCAACTGTTGGAAACGGTCTTACATGATATCTGTATTTAAATCTAGGGGTGGCATTGTGCATCTCGATTCGAACGTAATTCTATCGAGTCGAACATGTTTGGCATTACGGGTTTCGATTCGATCTCGAAAACGACTCATCGTTCGAGTATGCTCGAGGAGGTACAAGAATAACGATATGTTTTGGCATTATGGATGCTCGATAGCACACTGAAAAACGACTCAAGTCGAATGAAAAACACTCGTCACCTTTTTAGCTTTCGAATGTTGTTCGAGAGTCATTTCTTGCTGAAAGTTTTTAATTATAATTTGCTATTATTTCTCTATGAGAAGAGAATAAATGTTTTATTATTGTTTCTTGAGGAAAACAATGTCATAAGCATACCTGCTTTCACAGTTCCCTGACAATATGCAATTTCTAATTATCCCGAAATCCGCGTAAAAACGACTTCAACTAAAATCGGTTTTTCGAAGTTTTCACGGATTTCTTGACGATAACGATAAACCGCGTGAAAAATCCATGAGGAAAATCTGCGTAAAAACGTGTTTATTCCACAATCTACGTAAAAATGAATGAGTTAAATAAAAAAAAACCAACTTTATTCACCGAGTAGTGATACTGCCTTTCTCGCATTTAGCCAAGACACCAACCTTATGGTGCTAATATGGGTCGATGTATCATTTTCTTTATAACTTTTAGGCGCAACGGTCGATCGTTACGAAATTCAATAGTGATCAACTAGAGTTTGTCGCCCGTCGAATGCAACTTGTTGCAAGGAAATCGGTTATAAATTACTATACGAAAAGTTGGCTAACGTTTTTTGGTTTTCGTGTGCACACACACACACATACACACGGACAGACAGACATTTGCTCAGCTCGACGAGCTGAGTCGATTGGTATATAACACTATGGGTCTCTGAGGCTTCTATAAAAAGTTCGTTTTCGGTGTGAAATGATAGCCTTTCGGTACAACTTTGTTGTACGAGAAAGGCAAAAACGCGCATGAGATGACTCAAGTGCATTTAACTAAAACACATAGAAACATCAAAGTAATTTATTATCGAATCCTTCTTTAGCTTTAAATTATTTAGCTCAAAATTGGATCTGTGGCATAAATTCGAATAAACATAAAACTTAAAATTTGTGTCTTAACAATATCTCAATTTACAAAACATGTCGTATCGGCATAATGTTTTAATCGGTTGCAACTGCTCAATTAATAATATTGCTTTTTAAAGTCATCGAGCACAATTTGCTTGTTTATAAATTAACTGTCAATTCATGCCATGAAGGATGCCTACATCCAATAGGCAGCATACTACACGCAGATGAAATTACTCTTATTCTCTCTGTTTACTCACATTCGCCATGCGGTGAAGGTTGTCGCTCCTGCAGGCGGCATACTAAACACGGAGACAGCTATCTCTTATTCTCTCTGTTTACATTCCGTTTGACAGAACATACTCGATTGAACTAGTACAACACCATTCGAAATCTTGTACTGCGACTGGATGAAGTCGAACGAAATACATAATGCCGCAATTTTTTCGAAACGAATCGAAAAACTTACGAATCGAGTGATTCGATTCGAGATGCGCAATGTCACCCCTGGTTACCGTAAGGACGTTAAAAATTATCGTGGTATTACCAGCTTGACTGTTGCTTCTAAGATTTTTGAGATCATTGTTAGCGATCATGTCGTTCATGCTGCAAAAAAAAACACATTTTGACGGATCAACACGGCTTTTTTCCCGGTGAGTCAGTGACCACTAATTTACTGGGTTTCACTACCACCTGCTTGACAGCCATGGAAGAAAAATTGCAAGTGGATGTGATTTACACGGACCTCAAGGCGGCATTTGACAAAATTGACCACAAGATACTGCTTCGTAAACTCTCTCGTCTGGGATTTTCAAACAGACTGGTGTCGTAGTTTTTCTCATATCTGTGTGGCCGGTCGATGTGTGTTAGACACGGATCATACGTCTCCTCGCCATTTATCAGAACTTCTAGCGTCCCACAAGGAAGCAACCGTTATTATTCCTCATCTTTTTCAACGACGTTGCTACTTCGCTTGGGTTAAAGTGCAAGTTAATTTACGCCGATGAACTCAAGATCTATCTCCGAATTATCAGAGCTGTAGGATAATTTAGAGTACCTACAAGGACAATGACATAACCGCATCAACTCATCGAAATGCAAAAAAAAACATTTAAAACTGTGTTCATCTGGTAAATCGAATGATCTGAACCCTAGAAAAATATGAAATACATGACATACAGCAATATAAGGCGATAATATTATGTATTTTATTATAAAAATAGTTATTTCTTTGACATTGCTGATGTATTCAAAAGTAGTGAGAGGAGCTTGTGTGTACACATCGCATGGAATCTTTTATTAAACATGACAAATTCTATTTTTTTAAAACCAGCAATCCGAATTATCTTGTAGATTTAATTACGAGTCCTCAGAAGCACCTCTTCACATCGGCCAGTCGTTTTCCTCGGCAGTGATTTTTCCAACCGGTCCAAGCGCTGAATCCATGAACCTTATAGATTTTCCTCACGCACTTGACCGCTTCATCTTGGTTGGCGCCTAGAAATTCTGTGCAACGAACATCGTTATCGTTTATCCAAACCTTCCACTTGTCTATTTCCGAAGAAACACTTACTCGAACACTTAACCCGACAGCTGTTGGAGCTGGCTTTACCGTTGGCCGGATCGCACCAGTAGCGATCGTTGATCTGGAACAGTCCCCAATCGGTGGACCCATCGTAGGCATTGAGGTGCTTCACGGTGGTGTCGTAGGAGCTTTCCCAGCGCACCAGGCACAGCCAGTTGGGAAGTTCGGATTTGGCTATTCCGTGTTTGTTGTGGAGCAGTTTAGCTAATTCGCAGAACCCGTAGACTTTTGCTTGTGTCAGAGGAAGTGTTCCGGCCATCAAGAATAGCGGAACGAGCCATACTAGGAACGCCTTCAACGACAGCATCTTAGTTCATTACTAACGTAATATCTGCAGTGAATCGTTTATATTGTTAGAAAATGTTTTTTGATGTGCAGGATGCGTTTGTTTACCTGATTGCTATTCAATTATTCGACTCAAGTTACTTGAAAAATTCTCAACAACGGAATTTGCATGTTTCGTAATTGCTGCCTCTAACAAATGATGAATAATGATTTTTCAATTTTCTTTCGTTACAGTCCCAACGACAGCGCGAACTGGAGGAAGCTCGTGCCCGCGCTGCCCAGATGGAGAAAACCATGAAATGGTGGTCTGACTGTACGGCCAATTGGAGGGAGAAGTGGAGCAAGGTAAGTCATAGAAGTGCTGCTATAATTATTTTTTCAGATAAAACTACTTTCAAAGAAAAACTTGATTAGATTTTCAAAAACAAAATACTAAAACATAATCAAGAGATATATAACGGGTTTTACAGATTTTGTTTCATTGTTGCTAGAATTGTTTTTTAAACGATTTTTGCCGCTATCTCCCGCACAAAATCGACTTCAAGTGGAATCAGGTTTGATTTTGGAAAAATACCAAATGTTGGCTATTTGAGCCCTCCGTCAAGAATAAATATTTACCGTAAAACATGATCAAAACTCAACTGGTAAACGTTCATAGTAATTTCAATTGTTAGCAATGAAATTGTTTTATTTTATTTATCATCAGACTAAGGACGGAGTGGCCTGTGCTGCACTTAAAAGACTTCTCCATTCAGCTCGGTTCATGACTGCACTTCGCCAACCACGCAGTCTGCGGAGGGTCCGCAAGTCGTCCTCCACCTGATCGATCCACCTTGCCCGCTGTGCACCTCGCCTTCTTGTTCCCGTCGGATCGTTGTCGAGAACCATTTTCACCGGATTACTGTCCGACATTCTGGCTACGTGCCCGGCCCACCGCAGTCTTCCGATTTTCGCAGTGTGAACGATGGATGGTTCTCCCAACAGCTGATGCAACTCGTGGTTCATTCGCCTCCTCCACGTACCGTCCGCCATCTGCAACCCACCATAGATGGTACGCAACACTTTCCTTTCGAAAACTCCCAGTGCGCGTTGGTCCTCCACGAGCATCGTCCAGGTCTCGTGTCCGTAGAGAACTACCGGTCTTATAAGCGTTTTGTAGATAGTCAGTTTGGTACGGCGGCGAACTCTATTCGATCGAAGCGTCTTGCGGAGTCCAAAGTACGTACGATTTCCAGCCACTATGCGTCTCCGAATTTCTCTGCTGGTATCGTTATCGGCGGTCACCAGTGAGCCCAAGTACACGAATTCTTCAACCACCTCGATTTCGTCACCACCGATAGAAACTCGTGGTGGGTGGCTCACATTGACCTCTCTTGAGCCTCTTCCTATCATGTACTTCGTCTTCGACGTGTTGATGACTAGTCCAATCCGTTTAGCTTCGCTTTTCAGTCTGATGTAGGCTTCCTCCATCCTCTCAAAGTTACGTGCCATGATATCAATGTCGTCGGCGAAACCAAATAACTGGACGGACTTCGTGAAAATCGTACCACTCGTGTCAATCCCTGCCCTTCGTATTACTCCCTCCAAAGCGATGTTGAATAGCAAACACGAAAGACCATCACCTTGCCGTAACCCTCTCCGGGTTTCGAAGGGACTCGAGAATGCCCCTGAAACTCGAACTACGTACATCACCCGATCCATCGTCGCCTTGATCAACCGTATCAGTTTATCCGGAAATCCGTTTTCGTGCATTAGCTGCCATAGCTGGTCCCGATCGATTGTATCATATGCGGCTTTGAAGTCGATAAATAGATGATGTGTGGGCACGTTGTATTCGCGGCATTTCTGCAATACCTGACCTATGGCGAACACCTGGTCTGTGGTAGAGGTTCACCCATAAATCCCGCCTGGTACTGCCCCACGAACTCTCTTGCAATTGGTGTTAGTCGACGGCATAAAATTTGGGAGAGTACCTTGTAGGCGGCGTTCAGCAATGTGATTGCGCGGTAGTTGCTACAATCCAGTTTATCGCCCTTTTTGTAGATGGGACACACGACACCTTCCATCCACTCCTGCGGCAGAACCTCATCCTCCCAAACCTTGGTAATCACCCAAAGCAGCGCTTTAGCCAGTGCTTCACCACTGTGTTTAAACAGCTCTCCTGGTAGTTGGTCAACTCCAGGGGCTTTGTTGTTTTTCAGCCGGCCGATCTCCTCCTGGATTTCCTGGAGATTCGGAGCCGGAAGTCGCATGTCCTGCGCGCGTGCTCCTAGGTTCATTACCATACCGCCACCGTTGTCTGCCATATCGCCATTCAGGTGCTCTTCGTAGTGCTGTCGCCACCTTTGGATCACCTCACGCTCGTTCGTAAGAACGTTCCCGTTTATGTCCTTTCACATATCAGGCTGTGGCACGTGGCCCTTACGTGAACGGTTTAACTTCTCATAGAACTTTCGTGTGTTATTAGCGCGGTACAGTTGCTCCGTCTCTTCACGGTCTCGATCTTCCTGCTGGCGCTTTTTCCTCTGGAAAATCGAGTTTTGTCTGTTCCGCGTCCGTTTATATCGTGCCTCGTTCGCCCTCGTGCGGTATTGCAGCAATCTCATCCATGCTGCATTCTTCTCTTCTACTAACTGCTCACACTCGTCGTCATACCAGTCATTTCTTTGATCCGAGGGCACCGTGCCAAGTGCAGCGGTTGCGGTGCTACCAATGGCGGATCGAATATCTCTCCAGCCTTCTTCAAGAGACGCTGCGTCTAGCTGCTCTTCCGCTGGGAGTGCCACTTCCAGCTGCTGCGCGTATTCTTGGGCTAGTCTACCGTCTTGTAGCCGCCCAATGTTAAGCCGCGGCGTCCGACTTCGACGCGTGTTGTACACCGTCGAGAGTTTTGAGCGCAGGCATACTGCAACGAGGTAGTGGTCGGATTCAATATTCGCACTGCGATAAGTGCGGACGTTCGTGATGTCGGAGAAGAATTTACTATCGATTAGAACGTGATCGATTTGGCCTTGTGGATATTTTTGCGGGGAAAGAAGGTGCTTCAGACTACCATTCCGCGGGAGGCTGCGAAGTTTATGCATCGTTGACCGTTATCATTCAATACGGTGTGCAGACTATCCGGTCCGATGACCGGTCTATACATTTCCTCCCTTCCTACCTGTGCGTTCATGTCACCGATGACGATTTTGACGTGGGCATCCATCGTATGTCTGCTCCAGCTGTGCGTAGAATGCTTCTTTCGCGTCGTCGGGTCTCCCTTCGTGTGAGTAGTGCACGTTGATGATGCTATAGTTGAAGAAACGGCCTTTAATCTTCAGCTTGCACATCATTGCGTTGAGGGCTTACATGGTCTTCTTCTGTTCCTTGCACACTCCTTGCTTGCCTTAATCGAAACCCAATTCTCACTATCTACACTGTAGGAATAACTATCATTTAATAATTGGATCGTTCTATGCGTTTATGAGATATTTACCCGGTCGAAGCAAATAAACAATAAAAAGATCGCCAGAGGCCGTTATCCTTAATATAGAGCCACGATAGTTACAAATCTAATGGTAATAAATTTCATGAATATGTATTCATTTTTAGCACAGTTAACCTAAGTTTTGGATTTCAACAAACCATATATCTTTTCCGTACCGTTAATAACAGAAACTCTATCTATCTGCGGCGGCGTAAAGTTAGTCTCGTCAGTATCGAGCAATGTATGCTGGTTTGGTAAACTAATAGTGAAATTCAATATAAACTTTCATTTCTGCGTATACAACGAGCACGTTGGAATTAATTTTACGAAAACAGCGTTCGGTTGGTTAACAATAGGACGACAGGTTACCGCATTCCGCTATACCTCATTCGCAATCGTCCGATTTGACATGTGTCAAGCGATGTGAAGTGTGGCCAGAACACTCCCCTCCCCGTGAATTCGGTGGGATGACCGAAGGATTCTCGCTGGATTCACAGTTGTCGAAAATCTCCATTACCGCAAGTTTTACTACTGGCCGCTTGAATCTTCCTGATGCAGTCTTCACGACGGCCTGGCGTATTCGTCCGTCTTTGTTGAAAAACACTTCTTCTACTCTTCCTCGTACCCAAGACCTCCTATTTCCTTCCGTAATGTAGACCAGGTCGCCAACGTTTACCGGTTTTGTGTCGCAGAACCATTTAGACCTTTTATTCATCGTAGGAAAATACTCTTTTAGCCATCGATCCCAAATAGCGTCTGATAGATATTGAGATCGTTTGTAACTGTTGCGGAGAGCTTCTCCCAAACTTACTGGAGTCCTCAATGGGTCATGTGCGCCCGATGAATTTCCAAAAATGAAATGATTTGGCGTTAGAGCTTCAGTGCCACCTGATGCTTGAGGCATATACGTAAGAGGTCGCGAATTGATAAAGCTTTCTGTTTCAGCCAACACTGTTTGCAAGATTTCATCATTGAGTTTTCTTCCATCATCCAGGGCCCGCATGCCTTCCTTCACGCTTCGCACCATGCGCTCCCATACACCACCCATATGGGGCGCCCCAGGAGGGTTAAACGTCCACTTAGTTTTAGCGTCTGTAAACGTGTCAGCACAGTCGATGTTGATTTTTCTTATTTGATCTGCTAATATCCGACTGGCACCAAGAAAATTGGTACCGTTGTCAGAAAATATCTCCACAGGCGAACCCCTTTTGCGCACAAATCGCCGAATTGCCATCACGCATGACGATGTTGACAGCTCAAACGCTACCTCAAGGTGTACAGCGCGGACAACAAGACAGGTAAAAACGGCCACGTACCTTTTTTCTTTGCGCCTTCCTACGACCACTTCTAGTGGACCTAGATAATCAACGCCAACATAACTAAAAGGCCGAATATGAGTTGTTAGTCGTTGCGCTGGTAAAGGTGCCATACGTGGTGATTGTGGTTTAGCCTTCAAGATTTTACACCGTTGACATTGTTTTACCACTTTGTCGATAATGGCTCGAAGATTGAAGATCTCGAACTTTTGTCGAACTTCATTCACCACGGTTTCTCGATTAGCGTGGCCATAGCGACGATGATAATAATCCATGTTTTGGCATGATTATGGGGAACCGAGCATCAAATGAGGCGTATTTAGCATACGCAGTTCGTCCTTCTACCGTTGAGCAACTCCGTCGCTACAAAGACCTTCAACAATCCGAACAGGAGGGATCGTCAAGCCCTTGGACATAGTCCCTGCTATAGTATCAAAGCATGTTTAATTGCTCCGGGTGAATTCGTAGAGAGTCGGTGTTGTAAACAGCCTTGAAGAACTTTGCGAAGAGTTCAGCTGAGTCGGAGACTTCGAGGCCAGTTTAGTCACCAAAAGACATATCCAGCGCCAGAAATAAGAAGCATCTGATCTGATGGATCTTCAACTCGAAAAAATGTATTCACGGAAAGAGCAGGACAAACAATTGTCATATTCTGCTTTAAGCATCCGAAGAACTGTCTTGTTTTCATCAGAACGGTGTCGAAGAAAACGTCGGCGAGCTTTACGAAGAACGTTTCGCCGGTGTCGAATCTCGGCTTTCCACCATGGATGGTTGTACGAATTCCGAGGACAGTTTCTTCGGAATGGAGTGTGTCAATCAATTACCTATACCGAAGCCGTTTTTCTGGTATCAGCGTTGCGGACAAGTTCCTCCTAGTTTATCAAGCGTAACTCTTTTATGGTGATAGTATCGTAATAGCAGCGTTTGAAGGCGAGATTTTGGTCTGCTGCGCTGGAGTTCGGGCTCCGCTGTGCACTTAGTGACGTAGAACGTAGAAAAAAACGATATGTTGTGTCGGTCAGATGGCAAGATCGTAACTGGGGCTTCGATCAACTCAATTTCCTTACTTACAAAACCTAAGTCAAAAACTCTGCTTTCGGAAATACGAACATCACAAATTTGATGCAGTCCGCTTGCAATCATGTTTTCAGTGAATACATGTAGGTAAGAATCGATATCTTCATCGTATGACCGCTATGACAAACCTGGGAAAACTGCGCCTTTTCTCTGATAAATTGGTAATTAAATTTGCGTCTCTATTAGGATTTTATGGCGAAATTAGTATTATATTTAGGAACTGCAGCAGCCAATTAGTTCAAAGCATAACACATACGAATGTAGTTCGAACCATGCTACGAGTCAAACACGTCACGCCACGTCATGCTACACGTCAAACGCCTTCAAACGCCGTTTACTGAAAGAGATTTGAATAGTAAATTATTATATTTTGGAAAGAATTGGCAGGTTTCGGAATATTTAAGCCCGCATTCCACTGTTTGTCATATTGACAAATATTTGTCAAGTTGATCCGGACATCTATCAGACTGATTAGAAATCGACATGGATTTCAGGCTGGCTTGACAAATATTTGTCATCATGACAAACAGTGTACTGAGGGCTTTATAAATATATCACGTTTTAAATGTTTAGAATGACAAAAGGCCTAAACAACTTATCCGAAGGCTCTCTTAAATTATAGTGCAGAGAGCATTAGGATAGGTTGTTTATAAGGGAGCATCCAGAAAATAACGTAACGCTTAGATGGGGGAGGGGGGTTTCGCGAAGTGTGACAATCAATACACAATTTTGGGATGCTTCATACAAAAAGTGTGTCATAGGGGAGAGCGACGGTTGAAAAAAGCCAATTTTTGCGTTACGTAATTAATGGATCTTCCCTAATTCTATTAATTTTAAACATTCAAAACTTTAGATATTTATAAATACATATTCCGAAACCTTACAATCCTCCCAAATTCTAATAACTACCTCTCAACCATCAAAAGGCATATTTCGCGTGATTGCAGTCGATTAGCAACTGCTACGGTTGTTTCCATCAACTATGTAAAGGCAAAACTTTATGGACTCGTTTCCCAATCGGCCACGCTGTATCGCTGTTTAGTTAGTTATTGTTTATTTTATGACAGTCTGGAAGGCATTTCCGTCGAAACGCAATGTGAGCAGCGCTGTGAATTTGCTCGTTAGACAGTGGCGGTTGAAAAAAATAGCCCATACTGGGTCATGTTCAGATGTTCCCAATCGTTATGCCGGCACTGAATATTTCTTTGACTCTTCTATTGAACCCGGTTATGGTTGCATATTACGGTAGAGTGGTATGTTATAAATGGCTTTCAAGGACAACGAAACTATTTGGCAAATCGTTATCGATATCCTAAGGAGAGCTTTTTTCGGTTCGAATGGGTTAGTTGCCTTTAGTCAAAGCAAAGGAAAGCATCCACAATGAGAAACTGTTTTCAAGAAGTATTGGCCGAACTGGACAAGGATACGGAACAGTTGTTGGCTACGTTGGAGGTTCACATTTCAAATTAATTTCTCTACGCTACCTACCAAGATTTTGTGTTTTTCAATTCCAGGTGCGTACGGAGCGCAACAAAGCACGGGAGGAATCCAAACAATTACGCGGCAGTCTGGAAGCGGCCATCAAGGAATCGAATTCCTACAAGCGGGAAAAATGTGAACTGGAAATGCAAATCACCCAGCTCAAGAAGGAAATGGAAAAGGTCCACATGTTGATGATGAAACACGCCGGTCAGTTCAACAAGGCCAGTCTGGACGCTGCTGATGAACCGGAACGGGACGGGAGAGATAACAACTGCTCGCCGGATATATCCTCCGATGGGCTGAAGAACGTTAACAGCGAAGATGGACTGGTGACAAAGGTGAACAATTTACCCGATGACAGTGGTCAGGACGATTTGGATATCGAGGAGTACATCCTGCAGGGTGGTGCCATGCCGAAACATTCCGTAGAGTTTAAGGACAAGAGTGATGTGATGGCCGAGGAGAGAAGACTGATTCAGCAGCTGTCGAAGGATGATTACGACGAGGATTATCTTCTGCAGAAGATATCGATGCTGCAGATAAGGTTAGATGACGCCCAAAAGACGATCCAGATTGAGCGGGAGGAGAAGAACAGTATTCATAAGAATTTTGAGAAGTTCCGACTGGATATGCAGGAGCTGAGGGATAAGTGCGAGGAGCTGCGAGCAGCGAAGCAAGATGCTGTGAGGGAACTACTAACGTTACAAGAGCAGCATCGAGTGGAGATGAGAATTACTAACAATTCTATGCAAGAGGAGGTGGCTGCCAGGGAAACTCTGGAGAGGCGACTGTGCGAGCTAAGGACTGAGGTAGGACAAACAGCTAATTAAATTAAAGCGAAAGTGGTAAATTGTAGGTCTATTGTAGCTAGAACGAATGCAGGCAGAAAATGCTGCAGAGTGGGGCAAACGGGAGCGTTTGGAAACGGAGAAACTGAATCTCGAGCGTGAAAACAAGAAATTGCGAGCTGAGTGCCAAGATCTACAGGAACGGTTGGAACGTAAAGGTCGGGGTCCAGTGAGCAACACAGACACTGAGTTCCGTGCTTTGCAGCAAGAGCTAATTGACAAGAATAAGGTAAAATGTGCACTAACTAACACTTGGGTTGAATATTCTCTAACGCATTCTAAATATAGGAAATCACCGACATTCGTCACTCGCACAGTAAGATGAAAAAGATGCTCTCCGAGGCGAATACGGAGCTGGGCCATGCGGTCCGTCGTGCCGAGCAGTATGAAACCGAGGTCAAGCGTTTGCGATCGCGTGTTGAAGAGCTGAAACGTGAACTAGCCGGAGCAGAGGACGAGTTGGATTCGGCTTGCAATCATGTTCGTCGACTGCAGCGGACTAACGAGGAACTCTCCGGCCAAACCGAAGGCCTACAGGTTCAAATTCAGCATTTGCAGACAAGGTTAGTGTTTTTCAACTGTTTTATTTTGATTTAGGATTAGTAGTTTGTTGGTTATTATTTTCACACAAAACACTACCCTTTTCTTTGGGACGCTGCTGACGCATTCTAAATTATTCACCCCTGCTTGAAATAACTAACACTAACCGAAATCCAGTGGTAGCCCAAAAACACTACAGGACCTGGGGAACTACAAATCTACTAACAAGTCTAACTTCACCTCCAACTCCAACTACAAACCGAACATAAACGATCTCAAGCAGCTGTTCGATTCGCGCCACTACAACGACCGCCAGCTGCAATCGAAATCCCGCTCCGCCGGAACAACGGAAACTCAACCCTCATTTCTGTCCGGATCATACTACGATGCCAAGCCCACCTACATCGATGGCGATTCTCCTTATGAGAGCAAAGATAAATCCCTAAACAACATGTTCGACTTCGAGCGTGCCAAGCAAAAGTTTGACAACATCTCCCGGTCGGCCGTTTCCGGTGCCAGTGGAGCCGCTCTTCCAAACTCCAGACGTTCTTCCTCCGGCCAGAACGGTCTCAAGTCCCAGTCGGGATCGGTTTCCGGAATACCCAAGCGTCAATCCAACACCCCATCGGGGTCCACCGCTGGGTCCGGTGCGCCAATGGCGGGATCGTACTATGACTGTAACAATTTTTCCGACAATCGAAACGAGGACAGTATTCCGCTGCTGTCGTCGTCGGCCAAACAGCACACGTCTTCCGGCGGGGCGGCGATCAACGATTCGGTTCCGTTCTTCGATAACGATATGCCGGTAAAGGTGGCTGGCGGGAGTGGTGGTACGGGTGGAGTTGGTACCAAGCTGAACATAACCAAGATGAATAACATCAATCTGGATGCGCTGAAGGTGTCCGAGGATGATACGGTAAGTAGGGGTTAGCTTGTTTTGGCGAAATGATCGGTTCTGCTTTTCGTTGTGACAGTTTTTGTAAATTATGGCGCTGAAAGTGGCTGCAGGTGTGGTACATCGATTCCATGAACCAATTCCAATTCGACTGTTTTACAAATTCATACCTAACTAAATTCATTTACGAACCTATTTAATGGCAATGCAAATACCATCTTTATTAGCCCATTCAATCTAAATTCATATTCCATTAAAATCAAACCCACTCCAGTCTGAACCGTATCCAGATGACTTCTTTTTTATTTCCTGTCCATGTTGAATTGAAGAAGAGATTTGATTCAATCAATATTTTCCATAACAAGATCCAAATAAATTGAATGAGAATCCAATTCTGCCCGAGGCCATATCAATCTGCATCTAATCTCCTACTTCTTTTTTTTATCTTTCGTTTATTTTGGAGGCTTAATTGTCGTGAAGCGTTACGGAGCCGAAATCAAGTTTAACAATTCATTTCTTAAATCTTATACATAATGTTAGTTTTGGGGAACCGAAAGACTCGCGGTTTGGTCGAGGTTAGGGAATACAATAATATAGTAGGAAAGGAAAGGAATTTAGGGTGCTTAAGTAATTAGGTTGTTGATGTTCACATAGTTGACATTCTTGGCGATGTTTCACATCTGTAACGGGACAAACATTTTTTTGGGAGACAACAATGAGAGGAAGACATACGAAAGGGGTTAACGACAGACATTGAAATGGACAACAAGAGGTACGACAGACAAGGGGGTGGGCAAACTAAGATCACAACCGTACATCAGCAACTTTCACAAATTGGTGGACGTGTATTCGGACATGTATTCGAGATCAAGGCCCGCCAACATTTCCCTAATAGGCTTTGGTTGTTTTCCTCGGACCCGAGATGTTCAGTTAATGCAGACCTGGGGCCGCGATTCTCCTCGCACGCCCATACGACATGATCAATGTCCTGAAAATCCTCGCCGCAAACACAGAGATTACTTTCCGAGAGCCCCACTCTGAAAAGATGTGCGTTTAAAGTGTAGTGATCGGACATTAGACGACACATGGGTCGAATGAAGTCTCGTCCTATATTCAATTTTTTGAACCATGGACGCTTCGACACGGGCGAATTGAATACAGCCATCTACCCAGCTCCCCATTTGTCCATTTCTGCTGCCAGCTGATCAAGGTTTCCTGACGAACTAATGAGAAAAAAATCATCGAAGGTGATTTGCCGATCGTAAATATCACCTTTCCATAGCGCCCACCTTAGCCAAAGAGTCCGCTTTCTCATTTCCCGGGATCGAGCAATGAGAAGGGACCCAAGCCATGGTGATTGTGAATGACCGTTTTGATAAAGCACTCAAAGCTTTCCGTATCCCGGTTAGAAGATATGCTGAGTGCTTTACAGGTGTCATTGACCGAAGTCTCCATGGTACTTAGACTGTCGGTGAAGATAAAGAAGTGGAAGGGAGGAAGGGATGCATATGCTCAAGTGAAAAGTGTACAGCAGCTAGCTCAGCGGTATACACGGAATAAGGCTCTTTCAGCTTAAAGTAGGCGCTTTAAAAACACCGAAACCAGTGGAGTCATCCATTTTTGACCCGTCTGTACAAATGCTTCTCTCGTCGCTGGCATGCCCGTATTTGCTTGCAAATAATGGAGGTATGACCTCCGCACGAAGAAATTAGCACGATTGGTGTCAACCGAAGATGGGCTTACCTCCAGCGTCATATACCAGTGGTAAATACTCATGAATCTAGTTTGAGGGTTTTGTTCGAGCAGCTTATCGAAATTTTCAATGACCAATGGATTGAGAACCTCACAGCGGATGAGGAACCAGAGCGATAATTCCGCGAAACGATCTGTCAGAGGAAGTACTCCCGCAAGTACTTCCAGACTTATCATATGAGTCGAATTCTTACAACCCAATGCGATACGGAGACAGCGCCCAGCCAACACAAAATCGCATATGTTAGCGAATAAGGTGGAGGCGATATAGGCGCATTCTTCCATTTAACTGCATGCAAAGTGTACGTATATGGCCTCCACTTTATACTCTTATTCGCTATGATATACGATCTTGTGTTTGCTGGGCGGTACTGAATCCGTTGAAGCTTCAGCATGTGTGTTTTAGCCGCGGACTGGAAGCAGAAACTACAGTATTCGAGAACCGACAGAATGGTTGTTCGGTACAACGTTATCGTTCGACACCAAGTTCCCGTTATCGTTCGCATGAAGTTGATTCTTTTCTGGCATTTTTGTGTCAGATACACAATATGCTTCCCAAAGGTACTTTTCGAGTCGAACCAGACCCCGAGGTATTTAGAAGACATGCTATGAGTGATTGCCTTACCCAACAGATGGAGCGGGAACTGTGCCGGCTTATGTTTTTTTTTTAAAGACAACTATCTCAGCTTTCTCCGGAGAGAATTCGATACCCAGCTTTAAGGCCCAAGTAGACAATTTTTCCAAAGTATCTTGCAATGGTCCTTGCGATCAATCGCTGTTGGCCCCAAAACGGATGCAACACAATCATCTGCAAGCTGTCTCAACGAGCAATTTGGCATGAGACATTCATCAATGTCTCTGGCGTAAAAATTGTAAAGAAGAGGGCTCAAACATGAGCCCTGGCCCTGGGGGAGACCCATGTAGCTAATTCGTGAAGTTGCCGAGTCACCATGAGAAAAACTCATACGCTTCTCTGACAACAAATTGTACAAATAGTTGTTCAAAATTGGTGAAAGGCCACACTCGTAGAGTTTGTCGGATAAGACATCGACGCTGAATCAAAAGCCCCCTTAATGTCCAAAAACACTGAGCCCATTTGTTCTTTTTTAGCGAAGGTTAGCTGAATTTCTGAACGCAAGAAAGCAAGACAGTCGTTCGTTCCCTTACCCCTGCGGAAACCAAATTGTGTATCTGACAACAAACCATTCGATTCAATCCATTCGTCTAGCCGAAAGAGAATCATCTTCTCCAACAGCTTCCGAAGACAGGACAACATCGCGATGGGGCGATACGAATTACAATCCGACGCGGGTTTTCCAGGCTTTTGGATGGCTATCACCCTCACTTGCCTCCAATCATCCGGAACAATGTTGCACTCCAGTAACTGGTTGAACAAGCTCAATTGGCGCCTCTTCGCGACATCTGGGAGGCTTTTGAGCAAATTGAACCTTATTCTATCCATCCCTGGAGAAGAATTGTTACATGATAGGAGAGCAAGCGAGAATTCAATCATCGAAAAGGGCCGATCTATATCATCCCTGTCAGCAAAAGCATCACGTGACCGCAACGAGCTTTCACGATCTTCGTTTACGGACGACGCATTGCCCGACGGTGCACAGAGTTTTCATTGAGGTCTCGCGTGATAAACCTTCAACAAAAGTGCGCCAATATCCACGTTTCTTCAGTTTGACCAGCTTCTTGAACTGGATCTCGAGCGCGATGTACCGTTTGTGAAGAACGATCGATCCATGTTTCCAAAATTCCTTAAACGCGTTGGATTTCTCACGATAGAGCTGTGTGCACGCGGTGTCCCACCACGGATTATGTGGTTTCCTACGAACCGAAGCTCCTGGCACCGGCCGGCGTTATGCATGGAGAGCGCTGTTAATAACCAACTGAGATAGAAACTGGTACTCTTCCCGCGGTGTAAGTGTTTCTATCGCATGTATGCCATCAATGATAGCCTCCCCATATTTTCCCCAATCGATGTGCTTTGTGAGGTCATATGAGAGGTCGATAGAAGCGGATTGATTATGTCCATTGGAAATTAAAACTTCGATCGGCAAATGATCACTACCATGGGGATCTTGGGCCACCTTCCAAGTACAGTCCAACGATAATGAGCTCGAACAAATGGAAAAATCTAGACGGCTATCTCTTGCTGCCACTCGTGAAACTTCTCCTGTATTCAAAATTGACATATTAAAGTCGTCGCAGAGGTCGTATATCATTGATGAACGGTTGTCGTCGTACAGTTCCCCCCAGCCTGTTCCGTGGGAGTTAAAATCTCCCAAAAGCAACCGTCGCTCGGGCATAACCGAGCAGATGTGCGAGAGATCTCTACGAGATATCACAGTGTTTGGAGGAAGATATATCGAGGCGATACTGAGGTCTTTTCCTCGAATAGTCACCTGACATGCGACAGCTTCGGTGCCTAACATCGGAGCAAAATCGACCCTATAGAAGGAGTGCTGTTTTTTGATCCCTAAAAGCACCCCTTCATATGGATTTGCCCGATCGCGGCGAATGATGTTAAAATCGGGAAAATGAAGGTTTACATCTGATGTTAGCCATGTTTCACATAAGGCAAAAACATCGCATTGTAATTTGTTAACTAAAAATTTAAAAATATCTAATTTTGGAAGAATACTTCGACAGTTCAATTGTAGAATCGAAATCATATGAGCCTTATCGACGAAATTAGTCATCGAAGGATACAAATGACTCGAGGAGGGGCATTTTTGAAGCCAGCTGCTTCGGGAAAGGAGGAAGAACAGTTTTGACCATGTTCTTCACGGGGTCGGAAGCATCGAAGAAGTTGGAGCGCTCGGAGGTTGTTGTGCTCGCTCTCTATGCTATCTTTCTGGCTGAGAAATCGCAAAAATGGGAGCATCTGGGATTTTAGATGTCACCGGAAGTGGTGGATATTCTCGTTCATCCTGATGTGAAACCACAAAAGTTGAACGTGTTTGAGTTCCACCTGCGTTTGATTTCGCCATGCTGGAATGGGACTCTCTTTGAGGCTGTTTTCTAGGCTTTTTCGAGGGACGCTGGTTTTGTTTTACTCGTTTCCTCGTTGAGCCTTTGAAAACAAAGGCCCCATTTCCAACTTCGGAGTCAGAGCTACCTTGATCGTCCAAAGGAAGAGACGAGTAGATGGTGTCAGAAACTACTGGTGAAGCGGCCTTTCTCAGCATTTCGGCGTAGCTACGTCGAGAACGCTGCTGAAGAGAACGCTTCTGGTGGATTCGCCGCTGTATGTACGTCGGGCAAGCTTCAAGAGCATGTGGAGGGCCTTCGTTGCAATAGACACATTTCGGTGGCGTCTTGCACGCGCCATCCACATGCTTCTCTCCGCACGATGCACAGCGAGGTTTATTGCAGCAGTACTGAGCGGTGTGGCCCAGCTGCTTGCAATTAACACAATTCATCACCTTCGGTACATACAGCCGAAGAGGTAGACGAAGTTTGCCAATCACTACGTAGTCAGGCAGTGCGGACCCGGAAAAGGTGGCGCAGAAAGAGTCAGACGGGGAATAAATCCGCTTCTCTCCCTCCTGCGACACCGAATACATTTGCTTGCAATCCAGTATCGCAACAGGAGGCAAAGAAGCGTTCTTGAAACGACCGAAAACTTGTTTCAAATCGTCGCAGGTCATACTTCACTCCGTCACCACCCCCGCGATCGCACAAACTGCTGGCGGTAAATAGACCTTATATTCGAGAGTGAAAAGCTCACAGGTGGCAATCTCGTTGGCCTGTTTGCGAACAAGGTCAATGGTCGTGACAGACGAGAATCGCTTTTCCAGATCTTTGCTGATCTGACTTAAATTCAACCGCTTGCCTTTGGGTCGGAAGAAAACAACATACGGCCCACTAGAGTCGGATGGGTCGTGGGGGAAACATTGGAGTTGCTAGTGTCCATTTTATTTTGACGCAGAGCATCAGAAGCTCAGTTTGAATAAAATTCAAATCCTATCCAAATATAATTCAAGTTCAATACAAACTCAACCAAACCCAATTCAAATCCGCTCCAAATTCAATAAAAACCTGTTTCAAATACAATTCCAAATTCAAATATAATTTAAATACAATGCAATTCCAATCCACTCCGAATAAAATTCAAATCCAATCCGAATCCTATACAAATAATATACAATCCAAATAAATCCAAATCCAATTCAAATCTAACTCAAATCCAATCTAAATGCAATCCAAATCCATTTAAAAACCAAAGCAAATTCAGTTCAAATAAAATTCAAATCATATCCAAATTCTTTTCAAATCCAATCTAAATTCAATACAAATCAAATTCAAACCAAATCTAAATGCACTCCAAATCCATTCAAATCGAGGCTACAGCTGCGGGTGTCGAGACAACAGCGCCTGTGTTGGTGGAGGCGCACGATCAATGGTGATGGTGGTGGGACTGCCGGCTTTGGACGATGATGACTTCGCCTGCGTGACGATGGACGCCGATGAATTTTGCAAAAAAGTCTGTTTTTGCGAAAAACGACGAAAACTTTTGCAAAACGACCAAAATAATTGCTTCAAATAAGCACACTTTCACTATAGCACTTCAGTTTCGGTAAAAAAAACCTGGCTTCAGGGAAAAAACCGGAAGAAGAATCGACCGTACGTGGACTATGCTCTGTCTCGCACGGATGCTCGACGACGTGGAAATCTCCTACTTCTAAATCTTCTGAAATCTGAAACTGAATCTACTTCTAATCCAAGTATTTGAAATTTAAATGAAATTCAATTCAAATCCAATTCAAATTGATAATCCATAGCGACCATATTCTTTCCAATTCAAAACCATAACCAATCCGAAATCGAATCGTACCCAAATCTCGCCATAATCCATGTTAAGTTCAGTCCCAATCAAGAGTGAATCAAATACAAATCCAAATCTAATTCAAATTCAATTCAAATAAAAAATAAACCCAATCCAAATCCAATTAAGTTTGAATCCTCCAAATTCAATCTCATTCGTAATAAAATCTAAATCCAGTTTTAATCTAACAAAAATCAATTCAAACTCAAATCCAACCCAAGCCTTACTCAAATCTAATCCACATCCAATACAAATGCAATCCAAAGCCAATTCGAATCAAATCTTAATCCAATTCAATTCAAATCAAATCAATTCATATTCAATCCAGTCCAAATTCAATCTTAATTCAATCCAATCCAATTCCAAATCCAATCCTAATCAAATTCAAATCCAATCCAAATACAATCTAATTCCAATCTGAATCCAAATAAAATCCAAATCCAAACCAAATCCGTTCCATATCAAAACCAAATTCAATCCAATTCGAATTTAAATCCTATCCAAATACAATTCAAATCCAATCCGAATCCAGTCCAAATCCAATATAAGTGCAATCCAAATACATTGCAAATACAATCCAAATCCAATTAAAATCCAATCTAATCCAAATCCAACTCGAATAAAATCCAAATTCAATCAAAACACAATCCGAATCCCATCTAAATCCTATCCAAATTAAATCAAAATCAAATCTTTTCCAAGTCCAATCAAAATCCAATTTAAAATTAATCAAGACTAAATTCAATCCAACTAAAATCAAAATTCAATATAAATGTAATACAAATGTCAAATCCATTCCATTTGCAATCCACATTCCGTCAATTTCCAAATCAAATTTTAAACAAATTCAATTCAAATCCTTCTTAAATCCTATCTGAATCCAATCCGAATCAAGTACAAACCCAATCTAATTGCTAAATCAAATCAAATCCAATTCCACATCCTATCCAATGTCAAAATCCTATCCAAATCCAATCCAAATCAAACTCAAACCTAATCCTAATCTGATTCTAATCCAATCCAAACCGATTCTAATCCAAACCAATCCAAATCCATTTTAAATGCAATCCTAACCTAATCCAAATTCAATCCAAATCCAATCCAATTTTAATCCAAATCAAACTCAAATCCAATCTGAATTCGATCCAAATCCAATTCAAATTCAATCCAAATCCAATTCAAATCCTATCCAAATCATCGAAATATGATCCAAATAAATTCCAATCTAAATTAATTCCATAAATAAATCAAATCCAGTCCAAGCCAAATTCAAATCCAGCCCAAATACAATCCAAATCCAATTTATATCCAACCCAAATAAAATCCAAATCTAAATCCAATCCAAATCCATTCTAAATCCAAACCAATCTAAATCTAATTCAAATCAAATCCTAATCCCATCCAAATTGAATTCAAATTCAATACAAATCCATTCCAAATCCAATCAAATTCTAATCCAAATCAAACTCAAATCCAATCCAAATCAAATGTTAATTAAATCCAAAAATAATTTGAATCCTATCCAAACCCAAATACAATCCAAATCTATTCTAAATTCAATCCAAATTCAATTTAGTTTCAATTCAAATGTAATCCAAATCCAAGTCGAAACCAATCCAATTCATATCCAATTCAAACCAAACTTAACTCCAATCCAAATCCGAATATAATCCAATCTGAATCCATTTCAAGTCCTTTTCAAACCAAACTAAATGCAATCCAAATCCAATTTAATTCTTATACAAATCCAAATCCATTCCAATTCAAATTTAAATCAAGTCCATGCATAGTTCAAATCCTGTCCAAAGCAAATTCAAATTCAGCCCAAATACAATCCAAATCTATTCTAACCAAACTAAATGCAAATTAAATCCAATACAAATTCAGTCCAAATCCAATGGGGTCGTACACTAATTAAGTAAGAATTTTTGCTGTGTTTTTCGATCCCCCTCTCCCATGTAAGATTTTTCCCATACAAATTATTTTTTGTTTATATGGAACGTAAGAAAATGGCAGACCCCCCTCCCCCCATGAGTGCTTACGTAATAAGTGTACGGCCCCAATTCAGATCCAGCCCAAATAAAATCCAAATCCATTCTAAATCCAACCCAAATCCACTCTAAATCTAATTCAAATCCAATCCTAATTCAATCCAAATTGAATTCAAATTCAATACAAATCCAATCGAATTCTGATCCAAATCAAACTCAAATCCAATCCAAATCCGATCTAAATCCAATCCAAATGCAATCCAAATCCATTCCTAATCGAATCTAAATTAAGTCCAAAAATAATTTGAATCCTATCCAGTGTTGGTAGAATCATACTCAAATCTGAATCATCAACGCTTCATGTACGAGCTAACTCGCTTGCGATTCTGTAGGGAGAGTATCGTGTAGGGAGAGTATCTAATCCAAATCCAATTCGAACCAATCCAATTTATATACAATTCAAACCAAACTTAAATCCAATCCAAATCCGAATATCCTATCCAAATCCAGTCCAAATCCATTCCAATTCAAATCTAAATCAAGCCCATAAATAATTCAAATCCAGCCCATATACAATCCAAATCTATTCCAATTCAAATCTTAATCAAGCCCATAAATCATTCAAATCCAGCCCATATACAATCCAAATCTATTCTAAATTCAATCCAAATCCAATTCATATCTAAAACCAATGCAAATTCAATCCAAATCCATTTCAAACCAAACTAAATGCAAATTAAATCCAATCCAAATTCAGTCCAAATCCAACTCAGATCCAGCCCAAATAAAACCCAAATCAATTTTAAATCCAACCCATTCCAAATCCAATTGAATTCTAATCCAAATCAAACTCAAATCCAATTCAAGTCCGTTCCAAATCCAATCCAAATCCATTCAAAATCGAATCTAAATTAAGTCCAAAAATAATTTTTTTTTTCCCTGTTGGGTATTTTAATCACTGCGACCATTTGTTAGATCTATTGTGATATATGCCCCATTTCATATAGCTTTGTCAAGTTGACGCATCATTGCTATGTAGAGCAATTGCATCACCTTGACTACCAGCGTCTTCCCAATACGGTATTATGGTTCTGATGAATCGCACTACCAAATTGGGACTTGTTCTCCAAACTTCAGAGGGTTCTATCAGCCCCCTGTTGAAGAACTGTAATCTTTTTCTAAAAATTGCCGGACAATGGCATAACAGATGTTCCGAGTCTTCCACATGTATACCGCAGAAGCGACATACATCATCTTGAAGTTTTCCTAGCAGCTTCAAGTGATAACGGCTCGGGCAATGACCTGTTACAAGACCTGTATGTAATTATAATTTAAATCATATCCAAACTCAGCCCAAATACAATCCAAATCTATTCTAAATTCAAACCAAAATTCAATTTAGTTCCAATTCAAATCTAATCCAAACCCAATTCGAAACCAATCCAATTCATATCCAATTCAAACCAACGTTAAATCCAATCCAAATCCGAATAAAATCCAATCCAAATTCAAATTCAATCCAAGTGCAATCTGAATCCATTTCAAATCCTTTTCAAACCAAACTAAATTTAGTCCAAATCCAATTCAAATAGTATCTAAATACATTTTAAATTTATTCCAAATCCAATCTGAAAGCAATTCAAATCCAGTTTAGATCATCTCATCATTACATCAATTACATGCAATCCAAATTCAATCGTATTTAAAAATACAGCCCAAAAAACTGAAATTGAATTTAAAAAAACAATATATTAGTTTTTTTTTTCACTATTAAAATCAATAATAATTCGTTCCATTCACTAAATTTAGGTAGGAAACTGCTTCGTTTTTCATCTCACTGAACATATATTGATCCCATCGCGAAACTAACAAATACGACACCTGTTCCGCCGTTTCTTTTTGCTAACATGCGTGCTCTCTGCTTGGAAAAATCATAAAAATAAGAAACTAATCAAATACCTTTTCATTGCTTTGTTTTTCGTGGGATGAATATCGGAGCTATGCGCTGAAGTCCAGAAGCAGTAACCCTAATACCAAACCTATCTTATTTCGATTGCATTCAATAAAAATTCGAAAGAACTCATTTCATCCGCATTTCGTGTATTGTACAATTTTGTTAGTCTTTTTTCATTCGAGTGGGTTCCTAGAAAGTTTAGGAGCTTTTAGAAAACTGTTGGATCCACATAGATATTTGTTTGAAATTCAACAAAGTATTAAAACAACTCCTAAATCCGTTTTTATTGTACATCCGCAGACTCCGTAGTTACGGATCGACCAGTCTTTTGTCGGCCAACGACGACAACAGTGACAACGATTAAATTGGGTGGAGAAAAACCTACTCGGAACAAACATTGAAAATCAAAATACTTCTGCGGCACACACTTACAGAACAAAAGCATGCATTTATCTTACCCCGAAGTAAGTATAACGTCTTTAGTGTTAGGGTATTCTTCGGATAAGTTTTTTTTAGTCGTATCGTGTTCGTACATCATGATATATACACTTGCATAGCGGTTACGCTATCAGGGCAACTGAGCCATCACACAGAAAGCCGCGAATCGTTCGGGTCGAGCAATAGTATTCCAGGATTATTTACGGTAATTCTAATTAAAAAGGTAGCACTAGTTCTTCAACACTTGAAAGAAAAATCAATCCGAAAACAAATATATCTCTATCAGATCTCTTAGCCAGGCGCAGCTCCTGCAGATTCGTTGGCCTATAGAACTTTATTTTTAAAGATTTGTTATTTTTTCTCAAAAAGTTTAGAACAACAGGACAGAACCTAAATTTCGAAGCTCAATAAGTTATAAAAAGACTTTAATTAAGAGATAAACACGCAACATGAGACGTTCTTTCATCCGAAATATCCTTTGCACGTTGGAAGTAGTACGATTTTTATTAACTATCTTTGGATCACTAGGGTTTAACATTTGGTATTTTATTATTGGTAAAAATCTTATCGCTTACGACGATAGGCACTATTACTAAAGTCTATGGTGTCGGCGAATTTTTGGCGTCGACGTCGCTGTGGCAGTTTGATTGAATGAGTGACTTTCACCTTAAAGTAATATCAAAGGTTTTGTTTTTCGAATCGAAGTCTTCTACGATTGATGGCAGTTACATTTGTTTGTGCATGTGTGTGAACGTGTTGGCAAGTTAAATAAGCTCTGTTTTGATCTGATCCCGCGCTGGTTTAGCATTTTCCGTTCGTCGGAGGTTTTGGCCTGCAAATTTTGCTTCGTCCGTTTTCGCCGTAGACTATGTTGCACGAGAAGGTGAAATATCCACACGTGGACGATTTCGTGTAGTAGGTCGACTCGTAGTTCTTGCCCGGGATGGCAGGCACTTTGCTGTTCTCGTCGATGCCGGTCACCTGCTTCGTGACCGATATGTAGCTGTCCGGATTGGGCGGCTTAACGCCTGAGCCGTTGATCCGGTTACCTGAGGAGTCTGCATGTTTCGAGGGCAGATAGCGAGTGTTGTATTTGGGCGTTGAGCTTGTCACCCGGAGGGTGGTGGTGCTTGCCGTTGTTGTATCGATGTTGGGCGATGTTTGACCGGGGATGTCGCTGAATCCATCAGGAGTTTTTTCGTTGGCAGCGTCGTGAACGGAAGTTTTTCCGTTTTGTGTTTGAACCAGTCGGTATTTATCCAAATTCGGAACGAAGGCGGCTTGCTTCTGCGATGGTGTATTCTGCGAAAACGTCTTTCCATTTCCATTATTGATGTTGTAATTTCGATTCGGACGAGTCGTTGTAGTGATTGGAGCAGTCGGCACTGTTGGTGGAGGAAGTTCCACTATGGTTGTTTTCTTCTCGTCATCATCGCTAGAAGTTTTTCGGGATTTTGCTTCTACTCCTATTAGACCGGTGCTTTCAGTTGCTTCATATTCATCCTCTTCGTACTCATCATCCTCTTCCTCGTATTCGACTTCTTCGTCCGGTTTCGGAAGGCTTTGGAAGTCAGTAACTGAAACAGATAATACACAAGTGATGACATTGAATTGGGATTTGCCGTCATACGCATATTTGTCCTATGTTTGCTGGGATTTCCTATGTACATGGGACAATTATGCGTAGAACTGCAGTTTGTATGATGAACAATTGCAGAGGTCATCGAAGAGATGATCCTGTGTTACATCTCATAATATCTAAATAACACAGTCTAAAAAAAGATGTATGTAATTGTACTTCAGACACTGGAATGGGAAGCGCACGCTAGAGGCTGGAAATTAGCAGCATGAACCCAGATCTGCGATGGATGTTTATTTACCGTGATGTGCCCTAATTTCGCGCGCGCCCTAACTTCGCACATTATACAATCATGTATTTTTTCAATTTTTAGGTACCAGTCAAAATTGAAAAATCTGGAGGATTACAAAATATCATTGTTGTTGTATGTTTTTCACGAAAAAAATTGAAAAACAAACTTGGTTTAGTACACCAAATAAAATTATTTCAATTTGATCCTCCCATCGACCGCCATATTTGCTTGTGCTTAGCACAGCGACGAAGAACATGACCCAAGTAAACAAATGATTTTACTGTACAAAACTGGCTACTTTTTGGAAATATTTGTATCCATTATGCTCTGTTGGATATGTTTATTCGTCATTACTATTGAAAAGTGTAAAATTTTATGTATTTTATGCTTATTTAGACTTTCGCTTTGTGCGCGAAATTAGGTACATGAGAGTAATTATGGTGCCTAATTTCGTTTATTGTTGTTGCGCAGTTTAATTTGCAACAGATGTCTTGAATAAAACACATATTTGAAGATGTCCTATGTAAGAGATAGCGGAATTTAAGACTTTCTTTCATGACGTCTCGAAAATTTAAACTTTTTTTATACACCAGCTGAACATTGCTCATACGATGCCTTTTTTTTCTTAAAATATGGTTTATATTTCAGAGCAAACGATATTTTAGGAATTATGACTTGTGTCAACTAAAATGCATATAGTTAAATCTAAGCAAAGCTCCAGGGTCGAAATATAGGCACATACCATTTCGACTAAAGAATGGGTCACTGACGGCTGTCTGATACCGTTATCTGCATATTTTGAACAATGGATGCATGCTTCTATTGGTTAATTGATTATATTTCATCAAACCAATAACGATATTCAATTCCAAACATGAGCGAAATTAGGAACACTTTTGCGCGAAATTAGGAACTATCCTATTTTCTTGCGCGAAATAAGGAGCATACAACGGTCTCGGATTCATACTCCAATATTTTTTAAATAGCAGCAAAATTTGCAAGTAACATTTTTTTGAGAACCTAGAATCCTTCTACTACGTGATGCAGTAGCAAATGTTTCCAAATGGCCACTACATGTTTTTTAATGAACGTTTTAACTTAGTCAGATCTTAAGTGCGCGAAATTAGGGTACTTCACGGTAAATCAGAGAATCATAGAAGTGCAAACTGTTTGAAAGAGATGAACTAAAGACTGGTATTATACTGCCGTGAATCGCATATTTGTCCCATATGAATAGGAAATCCAGCAAAGATGGGACAGATATGCGATTCACGGCAGTATAGCCTATCAACAAAGTATTTTCAGAAAACTGTAACATTGAAAACTTATACTCGATACCAGATAAAAAATAATGAACGATGTTGAACGCCTAAGAACAATTTGCATTGGAATATAAAGAGCGTGCTGTAGAGGTAGTAGAAGGATTCTTTGATGCCTTATCCCGCAATGAAACTCGCTGCACAAAGTTTTTACAATTTAGCATTTGGTCAGTTATGAATACTCACCGGAGCTCTGCTGTGACGTGCGTAATCTCATTCCATTGGCATCTACTCCTTCTGATTCTCGTCTCACGGAAGCACTGTTTCGTGTATTTGTGCAAATGTGATGTATTTGTGTGCAAAAGAGAAAGCAGAAAAATATGCAGCATGTGAGTTCGTGTTTGGCGTGTATGAATAGAGTTATTGAATTTTGTATTATGTATTTCATTTTCCGCCAGTTTCGTACCCGTTATTATTCCGTCCGTACAGATTTATCGTTTGGAATAGTTGTTTTCCTTTCTCTCGGTAGCGTGACACTTGTTCCTTCGTTCCTGATGCAGCTTGAGCGGCTCCATGATAAGATATTCCAAATCTATTTAAAATCATTAATCCAAGGGTTATGAATCAACCAAAATTTATGATAACCTACTTGAAATTTCCACTGATCTGCGACTGACTTTGTCCGGAGTGTGCTCCCGACTGGGCTGAAGCTTGTCCCCCGCCGTTGAAGATGTTCAACTGCGCATTATCTTCACCTTGTGGACGGAAACCAATTTGTGCCTGAGATGAGGTTTGGCCTGGTCCACTCGACTGCGCATCTGCCAAACCACCTTTTTCGTTTGCTACAACCTAAAGAAAAAAAATCTGCCTCAAACATCTATCACGCAATGCATTTTGTCTTACTATACCTCCGACTGACTTTCATGGCCAAGTCCACCGCTTTGCGAAGTGGCAGATGTTCCACCAGTCTTTGAGTTCACTTGAACCTGGGATTGAGATTTCCCTACCCCTCCCGCACCTTGAGCAGAACTCAACGCACCATCTTTGCCGCCTGAAACTTGTGCCTGCGCCGACCTGTCACTATCGCTCGTTTGCGCACTAGCGCTAAATGACCCTCCGGCATTATACGTTCCTGATACTTGAGTTTGTGCGGTACCTCCATTCTTTCGTCCTTGTGCACTGGCCATAGCTTCACCATCCTTGACGGACGATTCTGCCTGAGAAAATGCGTCGTCTTCTCCTTCTGCTACCTGAATATTTGCCGGTCCAACACCCGTGGTTTCAGTTCCAGGAGCTCCTCCTTGAGGAATTGTAACAGGATACTGATCAACTGTTGCAGGGTACTGCCCACTAGGGTACCCTGTTGCAGTTCCTCCTGGATACTGCCCTGCTCCAGCACCGCCTGGATACTGGCTTGTTCCGGTACCCGCTACTCCTGGATAATGTACTGCCCCTCCACCAGTGGCTCCAGGGTATTGACCAGTTCCTGGATATTGACCTGTGCCAGCGTCTGTACCTCCTGGATATTGTCCAACACCGGATCCGGCACCTCCTCCCGGATATTGTCCAACACCGGATCCGGCACCTCCTCCCGGATATTGTCCAACACCGGTTCCAGCACCTCCTCCTGGATATTGTCCAACACCGGTTCCAGCACCGCTTCCTGGATATTGTCCAACACCGGTTCCGGCACCTCCCGGTAATTGCCCGGTTCCACTTCCCGGATATTGAACCCCACCTGTGCCTGTCCCAGTACCTGCTCCTCCTGGATATTGACCTGCAGTTGTACCGGAGCCTGGGTATTGCCCTGGATAATATCCAGCTCCTCCAACACCAGCACCCGTACCTCCTCCTGGATATTGACCACTTCCAGTTGCTACCCCTCCGCCGGGGTACTGACTTGTTCCCGATCCTCCGGGATATTGTCCTGCTACTGTACTGCCGCTGCCTCCAGGATATTGCCCAGTACCAGCTCCGGTTCCTGCTGGATATTGCCCAGCTCCACTACCTGGTCCTGTCACCCCCGGATACTGTCCAGCTCCGGTTCCACCCGGATATTGTCCTGTACCGGTCCCACCCGGATATTGTCCAGCTCCAGCTCCACCAGGGTATTGTCCAGCTCCGGTTCCACCCGGATATTGTCCAGCTCCGGTTCCACCCGGATATTGTCCAGCTCCGGCTCCTCCCGGATATTGTCCAGCTCCGGTTCCGCCCGGATATTGTCCAGCTCCGGTTCCGCCCGGATATTGTCCAACTCCCGCTCCACCCGGATATTGTCCAGCTCCGGTTCCACTCGGATATTGTCCAGCTCCGGAGCCTGCCCCTGTTCCTCCTGGATATTGTCCAGTTCCGGAAACTCCCGGGTATTGCCCAGCTGCGGTACCTGCCCCAGCTCCTCCCGGGTACTGACCAGCTCCGGTGCCTCCTGGATATTGACCAGCTCCGGTTCCTGCTCCTCCAGGTAATTGTCCAGAACCGGGATATGTTGTTGTACCGGTTGCTGCACCTCCTCCTGGATATTGGCCGACTCCCGTACCTGTTGTTCCTGGAAACTGTCCTCCAGGATATTGTCCAGTACCGCCACTTGGATATTGGCCAACACCTGATCCACTTGCTCCTCCTGGATAAAGTGCACCGCTTGGATACTGCCCTACCCCTGATCCGCCAGATGGATACTGTCCTCCGGTGCCTGGATATACACCTGCTCCTGTACCACTTTGAAGTTGTCCAGTGCTAGTACCAGGAATGTACTGACCTGATGGATACTGACCAGGTAATTGTCCAGCAGCTGTTCCTCCCGGATAGTATGCTGGTTGTTGTCCTGCTCCCGGATAATATCCTGTACCTGTTCCAGTAGGATATTGTCCAACACCAGCACCACCAGGTAATTGTGCCCCCGGAGCAACAGGATACTGCCCTGTTGCTAATCCACCTGGATGTTGGCCTCCTGGGTAATATCCGGGTAATGAAGCACCTGCTCCAGGTTGGCCACCGGGAAACTGACTAATTCCTACTCCTGGTTGTCCAGTTATCGATACCTGTCCGCTGGTGCTCGTCTGACCCGTTCCAGCTGGGTATTGACCAGCACCAGTATGTTGTGGATGAGGCCCTGTAGTAACACCGGCACCGGTAGCTCCATGGCCATAACCACCACTAGCTACTGGCAAATGATGAACAGTTTGATGAGGTCCTCCTGTTCCTACCAAAACAGTAACACCGCCAGGATGAGCGTAAACTGTTTGTTTGGGTGGTCCGCTAGCATCGGCCGGTCCTGATAGTATTTTCACTGGCCCATGTCCATCTAAGCGACTATCAGATCCAATAACTGTTTGCTTAGGGCTCCCAGTTCCCACCAAAACAGTTAGTCCACCAGTAGGATTAACAACAGTGTGGTCATGTCCGGGAAGAGTTACCGAATGTGCTCCCGTGTGATAAACACCTCTTGTATCCGAAGACCCAATAGAAGTTAGCGATGGTCCAATAACATGTGGTTGTGGTCCATGATATCCTGTGTCTCCAGGATGCAGAGTGCCTGGCTGAGTGCCAGGAGTTGGGTATGTTACTTGTCCACCTGGAATATATCCAGGACTAGGCCCTACTGGTCTTCCGTCTGGTCCAAGTGGTCTTCCGTCTGGTCCAAGTGGTCTTCCGTCTGGTCCAAGTGGTCTTCCGTCTGGTCCAAGTGGTCTACCATCAGGCCCAAGAGGTCTCCCATCTGGCCCAAGAGGTCTCCCATCTGGCCCTAGAGGTCGCCCATCCGGGCCAAGTGGCCTTCCATCTGGTCCAAGTGGTCGCCCATCCGGCCCAAGTGGTCGTTCATCTGGTCTAACTGGTCTTCCATCTGGACCAAGAGGTCTCCCATCGGGACCAAGTGGTCTCCCATTGGGTCCAATTGGTCTTCCATCTGGACCAAGTGGCCTCCCATCTGGACCAAGGGGTCTTCCATCGGGTCCGACTGGCCTTCCATCTGGACCAAGTGGTCTTCCATCTGGTCCTAGTGGTCTCCCATCTGGACCAAGTGGTCTCCCATCGGGACCAAGTGGTCTCCCATCTGGACCAAGAGGTCTACCATCTGGACCAAGTGGCCTCCCATCTGGACCAAGGGGTCTTCCATTGGGTCCGATTGGCCTTCCATCTGGACCAAGTGGCCTTCCATCTGGACCAAGAGGTCTCCCATCTGGACCAAGTGGCCTCCCATCTGGACCAATGGGTCGTCCATCGGGTCCGATTGGCCTTCCATCAGGTCCTACTGGTCTTCCATCTGAAACAATTGGTCTGCCATCAGGCCCAATTGGTCTTCCAAAAGAATCGACTCCTGGTTTTACAGCGACATCAACACCGGGTCTTCCAGCTAATTCATCGCCGGGTCGTCCAGTTATAGGTCTACCATATGCGTCTACACCGGCACCTGTCCCAGCGTCACTTGGTCGGGAAGGTACTCCTGGTCTTCCATAGGTTTCGTCACCGGGTCGAGCGATGATTGGCCTCCCATAAGCATCTACTCCAGGCCCTGTGCTGATATCTACAGGTCGTCCTGGGACTCCTGGTCTTCCATACCCATCGTCACTGGGTCTTCCACTAATGGGTCTTCCATATGCATCAACACCTGCTCCCGTACCGGAATCGACAGGTCTTAGAGATACTCCTGGTCGTCCGTAGGAATCGTCTCCTGGTTTAATGCCGATCGGTCTACCATAAGCGTCCACTCCAGCACCTGCACCCGAATCAACTGGACGTCCTGGTCTTCCTTGTGCATCTTCACCGGGTCTTCCGCCAATCGGTCTGCCATACGCATCTACACCAACTTCTCCCGGTCGACCTGTATCACCGGGTCTTAATACACCAGGCTGTCCAAAATGTCCAAAACTGTCAGAACCCGGTCTAAAGCCAGTGTCCACAGCTCCAGGACGCTGCCCGGGTCCTGCTCCAGTACCATCCGTGCCAGGAACTCGATAATCGTATCCATCTGGCAGTCGCAATCTGTCGCCATCTGGAACTCGCAAAGGATCCGGTCGCGAATCTATTAAGTAGGTGAAAATGAGAAAAAATTCAAATCATTTCGCCATCATACTTACCGTACAAGTAAGTACTACTTCCATCGCATGACCCACAGTCACCTCCCATTGACTGGCTCTGTGCCTGTCCCATACCGTTTGAGCCAACTGAAGAAAACAAAATTATGTGTGCTGTTCATCGCCATACTGCTCAAAAATGCATTACTTCACAATCATACCTACTACCGCTCTGGATCCATGTTGTGTTGCTTCGGCTTCTGCCTTGCCGTCCTGATTTTCGCCGAAGTGTAAGTACTGAGATTGGGTTTGTCCACGGAATCTGAGATCATAATGAGACATTTATATTACCTGTTCCTATATGATTGGTTTTAACTTACGATCCGCGAAAATTTCCGTTGCGCTTAGCTCTACTTAGTGGACTATCATCTATTGCTAATGTGGTTACAGAAGAATCTAAAGTATCGTCTAACGTTTTTGCCTAAAAAAATAGGAATAGAAAAATAATTAATGTGTTGTAGAAAAATCAGCTTATATGTTGATAATCATCCTATTTTATAATTTCTTTGAAATAGAATGGTAAAGGGTTATTATGGGTGGGGTGTGTACTTTAAATTGAAGGTAAACTACATTTTTTCGATCACTGCTTATCTGGATTTATGCAGAATCCATTTTGAAGACTAAACTTTTTTTATAGTTTAGTTGATATGGAGGGTAATTTTTCTGGGCGGAATGCTCTTTCTGGACAGGAATATTTGAAAACAACGGTTTCCATAAAGCCAATTAATCGGTTACAAAATTCGCGTTTGTGCCGATTTAAGAAACTTACAACTAATGCAAATCTACATCAGTCCCATTCTTTTTCTCAGGGTCATTATCAAATCCTAACGCTCCTAAGACCATTCATTGCACATAGCTTGAAACCGATTAGTAACGAAAAAAATCTATTCAGAATATGCCGATGGCCTATTTATTTACGCGTGTGGCGATGACGATGATGATGCCTTCTATTCTAATTCAATCTTCGCCCAGTTCAACCGTGTTATCAGCAATAATCCAAATCCGTGTGAAATGCGGCGAAAAGATTCCATCGGTTACTTGTAATCGCGACTCAGTTTCTCTCGCGGTTACATCCAACTAGCGAACAGCAGCGTGTTTAACTGTATTTTTGTTCGCGCATCATCGAAATTGGAACTGAGATCGAACTCACCAAACGGGGTACCGTGATTTCCGGTGGATTTGATTACTTTTTTTTGCATTATTGTGCCACGTTCTCAAGCCGTTATCGATAATAATAAAACGAATGTTATGTGTGTACGATTAAAAGTTTAATCGGCCCATGGGCTGTAACGGAAGGGGCTTCATTCCTCTGTTTCAATTGGCATAGCAAAGGATCAAGTTGATCAAGTCTTACTATTCTTGAAGTAAATGCAACGTTTTGAGCATATATCGTATACATATATCTAGGAATTTCATTAACACAACACAGTCAACATAAAAATTTAGAACATTATCAACGTAATTCATCATCATGAACGCCATCAGTTATTTCCTCGAATGAACACCCGGTAATAGTAAACATACAAGAAACGCGAACATTGGTTATTTATGTAATATGACAAATTATGTATTTAACTCAAGAAACGTACTTAAAACTGTAATTCATCAAACATTTAAATTCCATTCGGTCTAATTTCATGCACCAGTCAAACCAAAATAGTTTTCCTTGTCATAAGACGAGTTAATACAATCCCATTGACTTCCACCACTTAATTGTATCTTGACAGATACGTATTTCGACCTCAACAGTAAGGCCGTCTTCAGTGTCTCGTACTTGACTCGACTGACTGAGACTGAGTCGAGTCAAGTACGAGACACTGAAGACGGCCTTACTGTTGAGGTCGAAATACGTATCTGTCAAGATACAATTAAGTGGTGGAATTCAATGGGATTGTATTAACTCGTCTTATGACAAGTGAAGACATTCCACTAAAAAGCTCAAAATAATTTTCTTATCAAAATAGTTTGCCAAAAAACTTTTTTTTATTACATTATTTTTGAGAATTTTGATACAGGGATAAGTTCTTCATTTATTCGTCCATAAAAGGGTCATATTACATTACTTTTTATTTAGTTACTTTTATTTTATTACTTCATTTTTGTGAATTTTGATACAGGGATAAGTTCTTCATTTATTCGTTGACCCGTAACGCTGGGTAGACACCTTTACGTGGTGTGTAACAGGATAAGATCTACCACGGTTACATTGCCAGCTACAGGAAAATCCTGACCCAATGAATACCTTCCTCATTATCCAACTCCGTGGTACTTATGTACTACATCAACACTTCCTTCCTCTCCCTAGTTACGGTGAAGATGGGTGTGGCCAGGAGTAGTAATTCTCGTGCTTTTGTTTTGTTTTTGCTTTTTTTGTTTAGGAATGGAATCAAAGACTACTCCCCTTCTTGATTTCTGATAGCATTCTAGATAAGGACTCAAAAGTGAAACATGAGTATCACTAGTGTCCAATCTACGAATTACACCGTAACAATGCTAATGCTAAGTTCTTCATTTATTCGTTCATAAAAGGGTCCAATTACATTACTTTTTATTTAGTTACTTGGTTACTTGGTCATTAAAAAAAAACCTTTTTGAACTGTCACTAAAGCCGCCATTTTCTTGTAAGAAGTTACTATTTCCAACTATGTGTTTTGATAAAATGATGGATCATGGAAAAAATAATACTTAGAGCTTTTCCCTGGATTCAAACTCTTTCTGAAAATTGGCCATCGTTTTAACTCGGTGTTCTTTGTTCTTACTAGCTTTTCAATGGTGGTTAATTGAAAAGGTTATAAGCAATTGTTCTTAAATTTGTAGGTATATTATTTGTAAGGTAAGCATAATCGAAAATTCGATTATATTTACAAGGCTGTTTCCCTAGCCAAGGTCACGGGGGTTGACGGCACAGAAGATAATATTCATCTGTGTAATATATCACATTTGGAGCACTTCAGTGCGCCTCTAACGATTCACAGTGGATCGGTTGCTTTGCAGACTGAACCCCTGATCCTATGTCCCTGAAATTCTGAGATAGAAGAGAGACAGAAGAAAAAAATAGAGATTGAGCTATTAAAGAGAAAATAGAGTTTGATAAAAGGAGAAAGCAGATATTGATAGATAGAGGAAGGACATAGGTTTTGTAAGGCAATACTTGACAATTCTTTTGTAGTTTTATACATACTGTATTAAACAATGACTAAAACACTAATAAGACCAAGTTATATAAGACCTTTATGTTGAAACTTAACAGACAACCGACAACAACACAGTGACAATAACAGATCTAAAATATAGAATACAATCTGTGTTTTACATTAAATATACAACTCACATTTATAGAAACGACTCAATGAATAATCAACGCCTAACGGACATACAAACAATACTGACATATTCAAATTTACATTTTGACTACACGAAAAAAAATCTTCATAATGAATATATTCAGCAAAACACATACATTTTTGCCATTGCGATTTCGTAATGAAGCATATATCAGTTTGGAATGAATACTATACAGCCCTGCATAAGATAATCATAACATGAAACTTATACATTTCATGTCAAATGTGCATATTCAAGATTAGGGTTGACAAATATTCTGTATAAGCTAATTTTATGATCGTTATATGAGAAACAATAATAGCATTATTAGATTCTGTAATTAATTTAATGTCAGGTAATTATCTCGTTTTACTTTCATTTTCAAGTTACACAAAATTTTGATGTAGAACAACAACATATTTCCTTTATTTGATTTGGAAATTGATTTGATTTTTTCCTTATAAACCATTTAGAACAAGCTCCAGGCCGACACAAACATTATGCTTGTGTAAAGTGGGGTTTTCCTTGGGCATTATGCCGTTTTTTCGGGCTAGTAACTAGTAAAGGATTTGCTCGAGATCCTCAAATCACTGGAAAATGAAAATTATATTTGGGTATTAGTCATGAATTGATTATTTATCCACTATTATTATTATGTTACGTACCTGTTTCTCTCGAGCAGATTTCCCTTGCCGTCATGCGATGATTTCGGACTGCACCACCATTTTCGCTATAAATTATCCAAAAGTTCATATATGATCGAATTACGAACAATTATCTTGATGTTATTACCTTAACAGTTGGTGGTACGAGAAAATATTGGTGATCCATGCCGGTACGAGCCACTAAAGATCGGAATCAAAAACCGTAATTCACTCGAGGATTCACTAACAAACAAAATTTTTCGGACCCAAATCCTCCAGCTTGACTCAGCGCCATGCTGCTTTTCTCTCCATCACGATTCTAATCAAAAGTATAAGTTTGGCCTAATACATTTTTGCCATTAGGCAAAACTTATACTTTCTATAATGAAGCGAAATATGATATATTAACACGCTGAATGCATTGTATGCAAATATGTTATGAAAATTATTTTCAGTGAAATGAAATGTATGTTGCTGTCCGTAATGAAAGATATAAATCAAATTAAATAAATATAATAATTACTTTTTTTTACGTGTAGACTTTGTCCTATGTGACTGAGAAAACCACATTCGTGAAAGTTTTCAAGATGATTATGTTAGCTGGTTCCCACAGTCCGGTGTTCATTTGGTCAAAGTAGACTGGTTCTTCCGGCATAATCACTTATAAACTTTCAAAAACCCACCCCGATAATAGCAAACCTACACGTAAAAAATGTAATTATTTTGTTCATTCAATTCCATCTATATTATCCATAAGATATCAAATATATTTTTTTATTATCAATTATATGGTTCTCATAACGATTCTGAATCATATTTATTTCAAGTGTGTATATAGAATATTATCGTATCGCATGAAAAGTATAAGTTTTGCTTAATGGCAAAAATGTATTGATCAAAACTTATACTTTCGACTAGTTTGGGTTATGAAAAAAACGCCTTCAGTGGTTTTTGTTCCATGGCGCCAGAGGAAAACAGCTGCAGAAAAAATGTGAGACTGGTAATTTCACAAACATATAATTGACGGTAATATATTACGATTATATTTTGTGTGTTGTTCATGTTAATGTTGTGATAATAGATATTATTTCCTATTCGAAGGCAATTTATATCGGAGGCGATCTAAAGTTGGTTTATACCAGAGCGGCGATTGCGGAGAGCGGTAATGCCGGTTAATTCAAGGACGACTTGACGATGGCGTGTAGGATTCCACCGACGCGACAGCGTTATGTATTGGGATATAAAAATACGCCAGCTGGACACCATCTGCAAGAAGAAGGATTGTGTGACCTCACTATTGGTGACGGAACATCGCTGAATGGATTCATCCCGTGGTACGACATAAGAGTCGGGGAGTTACCCACTGGCAGGGACTGGCAGTGCTTACTAGCGGCACGTCTAAACCGAAGTTTGAGCAGTACGATCCGGTGGAGTGTAGCTTTCGGAGTGCAAGGATCACAGGATTTTACCAAAACCTCAGGGCGCGGCGCTGCGGGTAAACCAAAGGTTAGAGATGAATTGTCCAAGCATGTACCGTTATGGATTGTGGAGATGTTTTTAAAATATGAAAATAAAATTAATAAATAAATTATGTACGAATTTTGAGCTTCAAATTTATTTCATGATTTCAAATTGAAGAAAATAGCATTCGAAACTGGAATGAGCTATCAATGAACCAAATGATTTTATTATTATTTTCCTAATAAAAGTCATACGTTCTCCATATACAGATTATTCAAAATTTCATTTCAAGGATATAAACATGTGACATGAAAAGTATAAGTTTCATGTTATGATTATCTTATGCAGTGCCGCATAGCTTGCATTTCAGTTACGTATATATTACATTGAGAAACCACAATGGCAAAAAAGTATGTGTTTTGCTAAATATATTCATTATGAACATTTTTTTTCGTGTAAGGGGCAAGAAAGTGGCTCAGCGAAAACAGCTCCACAACGGCAGAACATAACAGATGGGATGCCGTCAGGACCAAAGGAGAAGGAGCTTTTCAACTTTTTGGCAGCAGCGATAATCATTCCAGGAGTAACCACGAATATTGTCAAATTGAGAAGGTCCAGTGGTACATGTAAGGTCACTCCTGACAGAATCCAAGTTTCAAAGTGCTCGCGTTTTCGGGGGCACACCACTCGATACGGAGGCGGCGGACAGCTGTCATTTTTGTTGATTCAGCTTTGCTGCGTCGCAGCATGCGTGAAAAAATAAAAATGACAGTTGTGCGTTGCTTCCGCATCGAGTGGTGTGCCCCCGAAAACGCGAGCACTTTGAAACTTGGATTCTGTCAGGAGTGACCTTAATGATGCAGACTCAGCTTCGGCGTCTATTGCTTGCACTGGCTCGAAAACTGATGCAAAAAATGTGGCGAACATTTCACATCCTTCCACAGGTGTATTTGCTTCGTCCTTATCGTACATCACATTCCTTTGTATGGTCGAATTTTTCCTTTTGCCATTGACAAATTTCCAAAAACATTTCGAGTTACGCCTAAGACTGGTTTGTACCTTCATAACATGTGCCTTATACAGAGTTGAATTCAAATGACGGTATGCATTACTGGCGCGCTGGGATTGGTTTTGCTCTCGGCAGACTGTTTTGCACCACGATGCTTCCGTTGACTGGCATTTTTAACACGTTTTAGGTTCCGAAGGAAAGGTGTACTCTAGAGCTGGAGGCACGTTTAGTTGCAGCCATTGTTGAACGATACAACAGAAACAATCCGCCATATCTTTAACATCTTGACAATCACTAAGGTAGCTCCAATCAAAGGTTCGGAGTTCGGACATAATCAGATAACGTGGCATAATCGATCTTATTGCACTCAGGAAACGGTTCGTAATCCACAGGATGGATGTCAATTGTCGCATCAACGAACACCTGTTCCAATCTTTCGCCGCAATGGGTGCTGGCGTGCACATGTGGATGACGCCGATGAACCGCAACCAGCACTCCGCCAAAACTAAATTTGTTGCTATTCACGTTGCTGCGATCGCAACAGAAAACAGTGTAGGATGTCCAAAAATTTGGGGGTCGCTCAATCCGTTCTCGGTCAGGATTGTTGCTGTCGGCAACAGCCAGGAACAGGGGTGGCATTGCGCACCTCGACTCGAAACGAGCAAACCATGCAAACTGTTATACGACAAAGCTGTCGAAAAGAGATGCGCAATGAGGCCCCAGGTCATCAATTTTAGTACGAACACCTCGAACATGTTGGTAGAAGAACACGCATTCATCGATATGGGCGTCCGCTTGCAATATAGGGCGATTGAGTGTCTGAGAATACAAAGCTTTTTTTTACTATTTTTATTAGCTAATTCTCTAATACATGCATTCAACTCTTAGACTAGGTGTTCCGTGTTTTCTTAACACTATCATCCTTATTCGCTGTTACATTTTTAGTTATTAATACATTTCAATTTCCTCTGGCAGTTAGGATTTTTCCTGTGGTTGAATTGAACCATGCAGGAATTATAATGTTTTCAACTTAAACTAAACTTATTATTTATTATTATTGAACTAAAATTATTTTGTTTGTGTTGCAATGTCTCAATATAAGAAATTCTATGAAGTTCATTGGTACTATTATACCACGAAGACAATTTCAGAATCATTTTCAAAATTTTATTTTGAATCCTCTGAAGTGCCTTCTTTCTGGTATTGCAGCAAGTAGTCCATATTAGCATGGCATACAACATGATTGGTCTAAAAATTTGTTTGTAAATCTAAAATTTGTTCCTCAGACAAAGTCTTGATTATCTGTTTATATAATGTGACCAGCAAGCGTCCTGCGAAACGCGGGACGCCTATCTGGATTGCGTCACTGGCATAAAGATGGATCCTCCAAAAGTGCATTTCGCATACATTTTGGCCCAAAAAAAATTGGAAAAATATTTGTAAGGCTGTATGAATTGTAATAAATTTGTAACACGAAGTTGAAAAATGCAGCGTCCCGCGAAACGCGGGACGTCTGGTAACATTATGTTTATATAAGTGGATAAAGTCACTTAATATATTTGTTACATTTGGTTTGAAGGCCTTCAATGTGATTTTTAAAAGTTAACTTAAAGTCTAGCAGAAGTCTTAATATTTAGCTTCGCTAGACTAATTAATTGGAACCCCTTCATAGTAACAATATGTCTGCTAAAAAAATTCAAATAAGAAGCTCTCGGCTTATGTGGGAAAATTATAAGCTGAGTTTTGGAAGCATTCGGGGAGATTTTCCCGAATGCTTTTTGCAAGTAAGTGGAGAAAATATCCAAACTTGGCTTCGCCCTTTGGCGGAAAGGCCCGTCTCATCTGCAAATAAAGATTTTTGGCACCCTGGTGGTAAATTAGGTGAGTCAGAAGTAAAAATGTTATACAATATGGGCCCCAGTATGCTGCCTTGGGGAACACCAGCTCTTACAAGTAATCTATTAGATTTCGTATTCTGGTAGTTTACCTGCAGTGAGCGATCTGATCAAAATTATTTATATTAGTTTAATAATGTATACAGGAAAATTTAAATTAATCAATTTTACAATCATACCTTCATGCCAAACACTATCAAATACTTTCTCTATATTAAGAAGAGCAACTCCAGTCGGCAAATTCGTTAGTCGTAATAACTGATGAGTGGTTGAAGGCCCATGGCGAAAACCAAATAGCTCATCTACAAAAATAGAATTGTCATTAATATGAACCATCATTCTATTTAAAATAATCTTTTCAAACAGTTGGCTTATTAAAAAAACCAAACTGATTGGGCGATAACCAGAAGCCTCAGTTGGATTTTTGTCCGGCTTCAAAATTGGATAAGTATGTAGAAAATACCATCATCCGCTTTCATTTTTTTCAATTTTCTAGTAATAGATCTCACTTCATCCAAATTAGTTCCCAACGAAAGGTCAAAAACATTCTCTTGATTGAGAATGTTTCAAAGCTCCGTGTAACCTAATTCTCAATTGGACTAGTGAGACCTAGACTAAAATTATGGGCACTCTCAAACTGCTGAGCAAGTTTTTTAGCCTTTTCGCCATTTGTTCATAAAATTTTATTTCCCTCTCTAAGCCCCCGTAACGCTGGGTAGACACCTTTGCGTGGTGTGTTACGGTGTAAGATCTACCACGGTCACATTGTCAGCTACAAGCAAATCCTGGCCTAACGAATACCTTCCCTAATAACCAACTCCGTGGTACTTACGAGGGTGTCGCTGAGTCGGGGGTCTCTCGTCAAGTAAGTACTACATCAACACTTCCTTCCTCTCCCAACTTACGGTGAAGATGGGCGTGGCCAGGAGTAGTAATCCTAATGCTTTTGTGATTTTTATCCTAGATTGAAATCAAGGGCCACACCCACCTTGATTTCTGATAGTAATCTGAATAAGGATTTCATAAGAAAAACATTAGTATCACTAGTGTCCAGTCTACGAAGTACACCGTAACTATGCTATGCTTTGTTAATAAAATTTTATTTCCCTCTCTAAGCGCTGGAATTGGCTTTTGAGATTTTTTTAAAAAGAATGTTCGTTAATTTAGACATAATTCTCAAAATTGGTATTTCTCAGAATAGCGAAACGTTTCTTAATTTCATTTTGCAAATCTCGCCAAATAACTTTCAGTACGGGATCGCGAGTTCTTTGGTATTGCCTTCGCCTCACATTTTTAAGACGGATCAGTAGCTGAAGATCGTCGTCAATAATTAATGGAGTTGAATTTAATTTCGCATTTAGGAATTGCCCTCTGGCTTCGAGAGCATTATCAATATCACTTTTGGTATCGAGACGACCAATCAGGTCTATGATGGGGGGGAATGCTTATCTAATCTTCCGGTCAATGTCATCATATAGTGCATATACTCCTGTATATATATGATTGTGATGCATCACCAGTGCTACAATGTGCACGTATTACCTGGCAATCTAACTGCATTGATTGTCTGCCTTTTCAGAATTCCCAATAAGATTCCGTTGAAATATCACAAATGATGGTAATTGTTTGTGGTAAGGGAAAGAAAAGTGCAGTGGGTATCGGCCAAGTTCCCCCTGGCGGTGCTAAAATGATAAGCGGGAACAATACCTAATTCCATTTAAATCTTTTAGTATCATTAGTGATTAGCACGCGTTATTATTTTATGTGGGGGGCACGCATGGACCATATTTTTCAACGCGGGTGTCAGGCGGCTGACCCATGCTCGACCAAAATAGTAAAATTTAGCTAGAATATTTTAATTTTGTTTGATTGTTTTTATTTTATTTTTTATTTTTGCCATCAAATGATTGGGAGCTTATTTTTAGCATCACATAACGCAAGAGAGGGTAAAACTCTGCGTTGCATAGAACAGTTTAGGAGATCCCAGATTTGGTGCATTGTTGCACTGTCGTGTGGAGCATGATTGCCCCGTGTCGTTTATGGCGATGTTGTTCCCGCATCTATGACGCCTTTGCTTGAACAAATCATTTTATGTAATGGCTGGACATGTTAATAATTCATTCTAGTTCTCAAATATTTTGGTAGATACTTCTGGAGGCTGTCAAGGCGGTGGGAGGGATATTGCCTATGAGTGGCAGAGGCGGCTGTGCTCGGGGCGGCAAAATGGTGAAAGCAGTTTCGGGACAGTTAGGGTTCAGTTTTCATACTTAAGAGAATATCTAGAATAATATTATATTTTGATGAGCCAACCTCCATCTTTTAATCACGAGCTTTATTTAGTAGCATAGGTTATCAGTACTCGTAATATACTTAATTCGATGGGCACGCTTGGAACACATTTTTAACTCAAGTTTGATCAAAAGTGTAAAATTTAATTGAATAATTTCAATTCAGTTTAATTATTTTAATCTTTCTACGACAAATGGTTAGGTATTTGTCCCCCCACCCCTCCTTCTCCCTCCTTTTCTATTTTATGTTTCCAAACTTAAACCAACGTGATCATGCTAATCCCAAACTGCACGTACCTCTATCATATCAATCTACATAGCTTTTTCGACAATCATCAGAAAACGGATTTCAATTATTTCCCTTCTACCATAAGTATAAATCATCTGAAAAGTTTCTAAGCTATAACAAACTCTATCGTTGCGATCCCGAACTGTCTAAACATCTATCATGAACATAAACACAACCGTTTCTATCTTCACAAACAAATCTCTAATACATAGGTTCCATAGCAGTCGCTAGAGCCGGAAGCGGTTCACAAGCCGCTCCACACTCTCCTCCTCTATCTTCTATTCTCTCACAAGTTTACTACCCTGAAACTGAACTGTTTCGGACCCCTTATGGGTCTGAAGCAGAGGACGGGACGCTCGAGCCTACCAGTCAGTGGATGGAAAGGTCCGTTGTGATAAAGGGTCTATCACAAGCCTCGGATAACCTGGAATAAGTTTTCCACGAGTCGAGTTCACATTGATGTCATGAGTTCTATATATTAATCGTCACGTTGAAAATTTAAGCCAGCAGTGTAAACGTATTGCCTAGTGTCATACAACGTAGATTGGCCACGGCCCGGGGATACGTTGAGTATAACAAGAATAACAAGAATAACAAGAGACGACCAATCAGGTCTATGATAATTGAAAGTAGAACTGATTGGATTATTAATGGCTTCTTGTGGCTTAAATTTGAAGATAAGCTTTCAACAAATTCATTTGCTATTCATTGCACTGAAAAGACAAGTAGGCAGCAATAAAAGATAACTGTCCAAAACTTATTTCAACTGAAACTCCCGGGGTTTCAAAAACTTTGGTTTCAAATGAAGAATATAATTTGTGTTTGATACGTCTATTAATGACAATCGCAACCCCACCACAGGCGCTGCCAAGACGATCATTTCGATAAATATATTAATTTGGATCTGTTTTAATGGAGAATCCTGGTTATACATTATTTTGAATAGCGCATAATAAATAGTTGATGAATGTGTTTCCTCAGAAAAATAGAGACCCGTGTGAAGCATAACATATAGAAGCATATAGAAGTGTATATTATAGTGGCTTAAGCGCCTGGCTTTGCGCGAATGATGGGCTTGTGTGTACGGATTTCGGTGCCCCACGGTAGGTCTTACTTAAACTTTAAATGACAAAAAATCGATAATATTACGTAGCTCCGCAAACACAATATTTCAAGTTCAATTTAGTAAAAAAAAAAAAATTTTGTTCTAAAAAAATGTGTCGGGAGCTTAGCCGATAAAGTGAATAATATGTGATCACCCAAAAACAAAAATCAATGATGGCTTAGAAAGCTACGTGTTGAACATATTACAGTGTAATATTGGGTTTTAATTGTGGTGAAATTAGTGAGATATCAAGTCATTAGGGGTCTGTCTCATTTGGAGAATTAAACTGAAATTAAACTTAAAAGTGACATTCTAATAATTATCGAATAACACGCAGAGCAAGTTTACTTTTGACAGATATCGAATAATTCATCGATTGGAATTGCTGGTTAGCACCAGTCATTCTTATGACCGGGTGATTTTTTAATTTTCGAACTGTCACTTTTAAGTTTCATTCTCCAAATGAGACAGACCCTAAAATTTAGATTCCATGAACCTAAATCCGTACACTGTGGACGGATTTCGATTCAAGAGGAGTTCATTTTATTCGTATTTCAAAAGAACGTCGCATAATAATTAGTTGATGAATGTGTCACATCAGAATAATTGGGACTTACTCAGGGGTTAGACAATAGGTTGAGATAAGTGAAACTTTGTCTAAATTCCTATCAGCATAACTTTGCGTAGAATAATCCGATTTTGATAAAATTGGGACAATCAGAAGCGGACACTCTTCTAGTATACTGTCCCCATGCAAATCCTCAGATTCGCCCTTGGCTACCGGAAATGTTCCGGATTTTCCGAGAGTATGTTCAAAATGCATTTTTCGGTCTGCCTGTCATTTTATGTGACGTTTTCTTTCATCATGTTTTATTTTTTCTTCAAAAACTAGAACTAATAAGCCAACCAATGATGGCTGTAGATCGAGAATCCATAAAAACTAGAGATATGGCCATTTCCTTAAAAACGGTGCCGGGAACATGAGAAATGATAACAGATCGGAAGAATGCAAATACGGGTATCTATCTTCTTGCGAGTCGATGATTACTGAGACATTTCTAGGGTGATAGTATTCACTGCAACCAGGTTCCAGGGGCCGGTTTTTTAACCATCTGAAAACATGCGATGAAATACCAAGACGATGAAAACAAAATCTCGATTAAATATACATTTTAAGGACCGTAAGACAGGCCAATTTATAACAGGTTCCGGGTGTTCTGCGAAAGTGACATTCGTTCAGGGTGTATGGCCAATCCCGTACCGTTTTCACGAAAATGACCATATTTCTGCGTATACCTAAACGGGTTTTCGAGCTGCAGCCAGCATTGGTCTGCATATTAGTTCTAGTTTTTGGGGAAAGCATAAAACATGAGGGCAATAAACGTCTCATAAAATGACAAGCAGAAGAAAAATGCATTTTTAACATACCCTCGGAAAACCCAGAACATCTACGGTATCCAAGGGCCAATATGTAAGGGCATGGACACACTGTAAGGTGGAGACATATTACCCCCTGAAAATAAAGTTTTTTGCTCCCAGAAGCTACTGTAAAAATTTCAGCCAGATCCGTCAAGTCTAAGTGGATGCTCAACAAGCATGAAGTTTATATGGGAAAAATGAACTAAATATATGGGAAACTGCATACTTTTCACTTTATCTCTTGATGGCGATGTAATCATTAAATTCTGCTCATTAGTGACATTAACAATCTTTACATTATTACTCCCGAAAATTGCGAGAGATTTTGCCACAAAACAAAAAAGGTCCACCATAGGGGACAGCATACTAGAAGAGTTTCCGCGTCCGATGGCCCCGGTTTCATCAAAATCGGATCATTCTACGCAAAGTTATGCTGATTTGAACTTCGACAAAAATTTCCCTAGGGTGGGTGTACCAATTGTCGCCATACATAAGAACAACTATTTTTAAAAAAATAAGTAAAAGGCACATGGGTGAACTTTATATATTAAGGGAAAGGCTTTACTTCCTGCTCCTTAGAGCAGCTGTGAGAACCACAATAAAATTTGTTATTATCCTCATAATTAATTAATCCATAATAGGAACGCATGCACCAGTTGTGGCACTATTCTTAATTTTGGTTCCTTATTTGGCAAATCCCATTGTTTTCTTATGGGACTGGCCAAATAGAGACCACTAGTGCGATAACTGGTGCAAAGGACGCCAAAAATTAAGCAAAATCAATTTTTACAATTATGTTTTGCTTGTTTTGGAGGAGATCAAAGGTGTTATCGTATCATATGAATATGCTTTATCGATATGAACTTGGTTTGTGATGATTTGATTGGCCATTTGGCATATAAAGCACTAGTGCGACAACTGGTGCTATAGCCACAACTGGTACATCTAGCCTATCTCACCCTTTTCGTCTAACCTCTCTACATATTTGGACTTCCAATAATATCGATCGGTGCCTCCAGAAGAAAAAGTTCGAACGGTTTACTCTTTTGAAACAATAAAAAATAACATAAAAAGAATTTGTTTCCGCCCGGGATCGAACCGGGGGCCTTCCGCGTGTTAGGCGGATGTGATAACCACTACACCACGGAAACTGAGATATGTGTGCGGTGCTTATTTCTAATCATGTTTTTAAGATTGTGACACAAAACACTTGTTGATTAACTTTCATTCAGCCAACAGTAGACTTACATTTCTGATTTCTGCTCCTTTGACCGTTACGCACAGCGTGACGAGAAGGGCCCATTTGACGGGCTGCATTGTATGCACCGTTCTCTCCGACCGTTGCAGCAGTCAGAACAAATTGAACGAAACACTTTTTCTGCTTCCGTTTTCGAACAGTGCACTTCAATATAGAGTTGTATCACTTGGTTCACTATTTTATTAGGCATGCATCCCCATATACTGTTATGTAACATTCATCTTTTTGTGGTTATTACAGCTTCTGTATTCTGCCGCTATTACATATCTCTCACTGGCCACGAAACGGATGAAACGATCATCCGAATACTGAAATTCCTTTGAACATCACAGACCACTTCAACTTTATATCCGCTTGTATATCAACACTTCATTTGTGCCACCTATAAAACCACTCGAGAAGCCGTTAACTCCACTTCGGTTTCCTGGGAAGTCGTTCTTTCGCGGGCGAAGCGCAACTCCGAAATGCGATCGAAGATTGAATTTCACTTTGAGTAGTACACTCGCTCGGATGATAATGGTCCAGCCTGGAGCCGCTCTTAACTAACACACAAAGTTCTATGGCGCGGCAGTTCTTCTTGTCCGTAGGAAGGCACTTCTTATTCTCACAGAGACACACTTCAACCCGGTGATGGTTGGCCCGCGCGCGGAATAGCTCCGAAAAGACGCGACCGTCCTGGGGAACAGTCCAACGGAAAGTGACTTTCCGATGGCAGATGTTGCGAATACTAATCCCCCCATTCGATGGTGGAGAGCCACAGTAATGAATTTAGAACCCCCTTTGCTGGCTGGAGATGGCGTGAGAGCTACTGAGAATCGGGAAGAGTCAACGTTCTCCGGGTGTTGTTTGAGTTTTCGATTGTTGACGCTTTTCTTGAATGCGGTTTGATGTATTAAGTGAAACGATCGATGTAAACTGATCGGCGATGATTGCAAGTATTGCAACAGCAATTTAAAAAAAATCCTCAAGTAGCTAAAATACTTTTCAATAGGATGACTATTTAGATTAGTTGTTAACAAAACAGGTGATAGAAATCATTTCAAGAACCTGTCAAAGCCGGTTCTAAAGGACACTACTAAGTTGATCTTGAGACATTAAATGTTTTTTGTTCAATGTTCAAATTTTGAACTATTTGAACGTGAAATCGTGTCTATCACAACAGAACTGAAATTCATCTCATATCGTCTAAAGAACCACAAGAAACCAAAGAGCAAAAATTAAGCTAGCACCATAATATCTTAACAGATTAACAGATTTTTTAGTTTTTTAAATGTTATGTAAATTTACAATATAAATTAATAAAATATGCATTTAATGTAAAATCTTCTTATCGTTTTGATGTTAATTTTAATGTTATTCTTTGATTTTCTTACATTTTATAGGTATTTTAGAACTTTAAAAGAACTTTTTGAGAGTTTAATCTGTACACTCATAGCCACCAATTATGTGTAAACATTATTTATGATAAAATGTATTTTGAAATATCTTTATCCTAACATTATTTTATTATTATTTTTTTCAGTTTGTTTTGGCCAGAAATGATCTGGAATACCGATTGTTGCCGCTAATATACAACATAGACGAGATCAAAACCCGATAGATTTCTCTAATACGGAAGTGAATAGTTGCGTTAATCCATCCACGATTCACTGAAAAGAAATATGCTGTGTGGCCGTCGAAATGTTTCAAACCTCTATTAGCAGTTTATGTGATTGCACTTTGGAGGGCAAAAAAGAAGAAAAAGACGGGGTGCATATTATTGGCCATTAGGTCTACCAAGATATAGTACATGGTTGAGGTAAAGATAGAAATAGTGCTGAATTAGTTATTGAGTCAAGTACGAGACACTGAAGACGACCTTACTGTTGAGGTCGAAATACGTATCTGTCAAGGTACAATCAAGTGGTGGAATTAAATGGGAAGGTACAAACTCGTCTTATGACAAATCCCAGATGTGCTTGAAGTTGTACAAAAGTTTGTTTGAATCGTTTGTGGCGTGCGACAATGACGGAAACAAAGTGAAACATAATTGTTACAGCTAATATGAACTTCCCTGAATTAAGTGAATATCCGACCATAGGCTCTGAAACTTGCAAATAGAAACGAAAAGCGCTCTTTCATGTTCTATATAAACATGAAGCGAGGACATCAAAAAAGAGCAGATGGTTTATTCGGAGACGTAGAAAATAATGTGTAGTGTTAACGTACGTGAAGGCTATGGTGTACAATATTCATTTAACTTCTCACCTAGCACAGACGGTCCGGAATCTAGGAGCTCTTTGGAACACTTCATTATACCCGTACGAAAATGGCAATAGTATGCTTATAAGATTTCAGACTTCAAAGAACCATCCTGTTCTTCAGGTGTCTCAAAAATACTTATTAAATAGAGTATGTCACTTCAGTGAATCACACACAACTCACCTATAAGAGATTGGATATCGAAGGTTTGGACTAATGTGCACCACAACGTAGATTTTAGTGACAGTAATAAATTTGTTTTGCCGCATAATGTTAATATAAATATAGAGCCAAGAGATATCGATTTTTTCGAGATTGGGAAGTATTATCACAAAGGCGTTAAAATTTGTTCAAAATATTTGTGTAAGAACTTTAGATATGATGATTCATTTGTTTCTCTTAACGGAGATTTCATAAATATCGATCACCTATTGGTTGATTCGAATAAAAATGGTTATGTTCTAGGCACAGTCTTGATAGCTACAAAAATATACGAAAACATGTATTCTTATGAAACATCAGACATTCAAGTCTTAAGGGGTATCAATGACTCGCTTCGAATATGTGTTAATGTTGAAATTTGTCATAAGGAAGATAAACGCATAACTAAATTCATTTCGCTGTAAATCAAGAACTCAAATCGATTAACGCCTTTCGCATAAAATCAATTCAAACATAACCTAAAAGTGATATAGGTAAGTTAATAATTATATAAATAATCGTAAGCAGCAAAATTATATAAATAGTCGTATGCCGCAAAAATGTCACTAATTTTGATATGAATTAGATATAAAAAATCATACGAAGAAATAAAAAATTCTCATAACATAATTTGATACATTTTAGTTGCATTATTTTCTGTCGACGATGATCTATAACAAAATTATATCATAATAAGTTATACATATCATAACAAGTTATAATTTTATTATTTTTCTGTTATGTTGTTCTGGTCGGGTAGCCAGCGGTGTTCGGTGAAGACGCATAAATCGTTATATCAAGTGTACATATATTGTGAATCATCACTAAATGCTATGGTCGTAAGAACAAATTGTGAAAACAATATTCAGCAGGTGTCTAGTTTCCTGGCGTAAGGGCACGAACGCGCTGGCTGCATGTGGTAGAAGAAGGAGGTTTAAACGATACAGGTCTAGGATACATTACCCAAGATTGAAGATAATGGAGTTCTACTAAACAGGTAAGTTCCAGATATTTACGGACATCTAACGATATCCATTTCAAAAATACACCCTCTGTCTGAATAAATAATGTACTATGGGCCGCTGCTGTACGTATATATAATCAACGAATTCAATTCATCATTTTGAAATAACGAAACACACTTTGTTAAATAGCGTTTTCCAATACCGTTCAAAATTTCCAAACTTGCTTTACAACATTCCATATATACTATATATAATAGCCCTGTTTGTCTGTCCGGTGACTAGCCAACCAGACGTAGCACTCGGCGATATTCTCACAAAAAATAAAAGGTTTGACACTTACATTCTTTTTTACTATCAGATGCAGAAAACAAAACCAGTGACAACCTTAGACAACCATTTGATGAAAAAAATCACAGACAACAGACGTTGAATAACACATGAGCCGTTTAGATTGAAAAAAAAAAAAACACTTGCCACGGGCGCTTCTGCGTTCACAAATAAACTAGTTACACGATATTGAACAAAACTATTTGTGATATGTGCACTTCCGCCACCTTACTTACTTACTTATGAATCCTGTACACCTCCGATGGTGCAAAGGGCCGACTTGAAAGATCTCCATCCTGAGCGTTGCCCAGCTATCGCTTTAACTTGATGCCAGGTTAGATTTCGGTCGACTTATTGTTTTGCATTATTAAGGCTTCGCTGCCAAGAGCCTCTGGGTCTGCCTCTGCTGCGATGTCCCGCTGGGTTCCAGTCTAAAGCTTATTTACAGATTTCGTTTCCGCCCCTACGTAGAGTGTGGCCGATCCAGCCCCACTTTCGATCCCGAATTTCTGTGCTATCGGCCTCTGGTGATAACGACGATGGAGCTCGTTGTTTGAGATCCAGTTGTGAGGCCACCAGGCCCGAATTATATACCGCAGGCATCTGTTGATGAGCACCTGCAGCCGTTGAGTGTTCTCCACTGATACACACCATGTTTCTCTAGCGTATAACAGCACAGATCTCACGTTAGGGTTGAAAATTCGTATTTTGGTGCGCTCACTTATCTGCCTGTTTTTCCAGATATTTCTTAAACTCGCAAAGCCAGCTCTTGCTTTCTTGATCCGTGCGCCTATGTTTATCTTGGTACCGCCGTCTGACGCCATTTGGCTACCAAGATATTGGAAGCTTTCAGCATTCTCCACTGGTTGCCCGGCTACTGTGAAACTGGAATGGGTCACCGTGTTTATGTCCAACAAATTGGTTTTGTTGACGTTGATGACTAAGCCTGCCGAAGAGGAGCACTCGGCAAGGTCGTTGAGCTTACTCTGTATATCAGAGCGCCGTTGAGCGAGGAGTGCAACGACATCAGCCAATTCGAAGTCTTTTAGGTGCTCCATGCGTATACCCGAGCAAAGGCAGATAACTGAAATGATATCAAACTGATAACAGGATTAGTTATCCTTATTATCATCTTGATATTTAGTTATCTATCATGTGATTAACTGATAACTGAATAATAACAAAATGTATTATCAATACAAATTTGGTATTTTCTTCTAAAATTCGCGTCATTCAGATATCGGGCTATAAGCATTCTATTCTTTTAAACATATTGTACAGCGAATAAAAAAATCTACTCAGTCGCTTATTTTTCGACGCAAACAAAAATTAGCGCCAGATAGTCTTGAAAGAAAAACATACCTGTAGCAAAAAAGCTACTTTGATAATTTTGAAAATTTGACCGCCACGTGGTGGTTTGTAGCAATGAATACCAGATCTGTAGAAGCCTTGAAAAAATGATCATGAAAGATGTCATTTTGTTGCAAGCCACAATACTTACTTCTGCTAAATGTACCCGGCCTATTCTATGAATTTAATATGAATATGAATAGTGTGACAAGAGCTGTTTTCAAACACTTAACTGAAATTTTCGTCTAAGCAGACTGTGATTTTCCTCGTTACTAACGATATCTACTGATTTGTTTATTTCTCTGCCAACAAAGGAATTAACACAAAGTTGAAATATGTCGGATAATCGAGAAATTTTAACGATCTGGTGTGTTGGAGAAAACAATCATGCTCGCACGTTAGTCGATTTAGCAATGTGCTGAACCAAAGACTAATTGTTCAACTATTGACAGTTTAAACCTATTAGGTTTGAACGCAAACGAGCAAGATCACCTCCATGTTGAAAGGACGGTCGACTCATGGGAATATCGAGGTGTGAAATAGAAAATCCTTTGAAAGGTGTTGGAATGGACTATCACAGAAGCCCAAAAAATATACCGGCGTTGTGGACTAGGTACCTACCCATACGACATTTTCATACGAATCCTAATTCCGCGTGGCCATGGTCCCGGGCTCCCACATAACCTTATGTACCAAAATCAACCTTTTCCGTACATTTAGGGCCCCCGAAAACTGTCCGGCCATGGATCCCCACCGTATAGCAACATTTTTTCACGGAATAATTCTTCCTGGGATCAGCAGTGTTTATGTTTATATATGCATATGAAAACATGAAAGATTTTGGTTTAGTTTGAATAAAACTTATAAACGAAATCGTTTTATAGCATGGCGCTGCTAACAACCTAATGATTGATAATATAAGAGAGAAAAACTAACCTAAGCCTATATTATTTAATTGGTCACAACTGAAAACAAAATGTATTCAATAAAAGGACGATGAACCGTATTTATGCTAATTGATTGCCGATTCGGTGTTTTGAATTAAATCCATTTCGGTTATCATTTTTTTATGGTGACCTGTAATCCAACCAGAAAGATAACAATTCTAGTTATCAATATAACTGGTTAATTAAGTTTGTTATTAATAAGTTATTCTGCTTCGCACTTTGCAGAGTCCAGCCGGCTGTTATTTACATAAATGCTTATGGCATCATGATGTGATTATAAATAGAGTCTAGTCTTCGGTAAATGCATGATCGTAGAAAGCGTAGTGCTCTTCTCTCCTGCTCCTCAAGAAAGCGTAAATGGGTGAGTGCCTAGAGACGACGCCGTGCAATCATTCGATTCGAGTTCGAATCCCAGTGAATGCCAACATTTTTTTTAATGCGTAACGAAGTCGGTAAAGAAGATTTAATTATTTTGGTCGATAAAACAGAGATGGCTGATAACTAAATAATAACTAAATTAGTTATTTGAGTGAATAACATGAATAACAAAATGTGTTATCAATTTGGTATCAGTGCTAACCTAATTTGTTTTCAGGTAGTTCTTTCAGGAACAAAATTCTGGTATCATTTTTGTTATGTTGGCTGTTAATTCTGCCAAAATGATAACAAGTTCAGTTATCAATATGTTCGATAACCGGATAATATAATTTGTTATCAATTAGTTATTCATGTTTGCTCGGGTAGGCTGCCATAACAGCCCGCGGTTTGGTTCACGGTCAATCGCACCTGCCAGAATATCATCGATTGCGATGAGGAACAGTAACGGTGATAGAATACATGCTTGCCTCACAACAGCTACGACCCGGATAGGGTCGGACAAGACCCCATTGTGCAGCACTCTACACGAAAAAGCCTCGTACTGTGCCTCGATGAGGCCGATGATTATCTCAGGAACCCCCTTGCGTCTCAGGGCGCCCCACATATTCTCGTGATTGAGACGGTCGAAAGCTTTTTCGTAGTCAATGAATACTGTAAAGGGACTCTTGGAATTCGTTCATCTGCTCCAGAATGATACGGAGCGTAACAATATGGTCCACACTGGATCTTCCGGCACGGAATCCGGCCTGCTGCCGCCGGAGAGTCGCATCGATCTTCTCCTGAACCCGGATTGGGTTTTTTTTTGTTTAGAACTTTGAGAACGGTACACAGCAACATAATGCCTCGCCAGTTATCGCATACAGTCAGGTCACCCTTTTTGGGTACCTTCACTAAGATACCTTGCATCCAGTTGCGGTGTCCCAGATATTACGAAATAAAGGATGCAGTAGTTGAGCGGATGTCAAGGGGTCAGCTTTGAGCATCTCGGCTGATATGCGATCGACCCCTGGGGCTTTATTCGATTTCATGCTTTGGATGGCTGTTTGAATCTCTAGCAGTGATGGAGCTTCGGTATTGACGCGTGTTATACGTCGGATCCTATGCAGATCATGTCGAGGTGGTGATGGCCTGGCTGGGACTTGAAAAAGTTGTTCGAAGTGCTCGAACCAGCGTTTCAGCTGGTCAGTTGGGTCGGTCAATAACTGATCATTCGCGTCTTTCACAGGCATCGTTGCATTCATCTTCGCCCCGCTTGAGCGTCGTGGGATATCGTAGAGGCGGCGAATGTCCCGGTTGCTGCGGTTCTCTCTCCTTAGTCGGCCAGAGAGTCTGCTCACACTCGCTTGACCCGTCGACATGAGCGTTTTACTTCCTTTTCAAGAACCAAGTATCGTTGACGGGCTAAGATTTTGTATCCTCTGGTTTTTGATCGCTCTATCGCGGCTTTGGCTTCTCTTCGCTCCTCTATCTTCCTCCAGGCCTCTTCGGTGATCCATTGCTTTCTTTGGGTGCGCAGTTCGCTCAGATTGTTATCGCTGGTGGCGATGAAGGCATTCTTGATGGCGGTCCATTGGTCTTCCACGCTGCCACCTTCCGGAATATCTGCAGCACGCGTCTCCAGTTCTTCTACGAAGGACCGTTTCACCGTGGCATCTTCCAGTCGGCGTGTGTTGAACCGTCGTCCAACTCTCTCCTCCTGCCGACGAATCCACGCAATGCGCAGGTGTATTTCGCCGATGAGGAGGTGATGATCAGACGCGATATCGGCACTACGTTTATTCCGTACATCAAGAAGGCTCCGTTTCCACTTTCGGCTGATACAGATGTGGTCGATTTGATTTTTTGTAAAGCCGTCACGAGAAACCCACGTGACCTTGTGAACCTTGTGAGGGAAGAGCGATCCCCCGATCATAATGTCGTTAACTCCACAAAATTCTGCGAACAGCTCTCCGTTTTCGCTCGTTTCTCAGAGACCATGGCGTCCCATAATGCGCTCATGGTTCGAGTTGTCGGATCTGATCTTCGCATTGAAGTTGCCCAAACAGATCTTGATATCACCCTTTGGAATACTATCTACGATGGCATTGAGTTGACTGTAGAAGTTCTCTTTGTCTTGCAGATCGGCAGCATCGGTTGGCGCATAACATTGGATTATAGTAAGGTTTCGGACCCGTGTTCTAAATCTGGCAACGATTTTCCTTTCACTTATAGGTTCCCACTTCATAAGCGCAGAGTGTGCCTGAGCGCTTAGTAGGAAGCCAACTCCGCGATGCCAGGGAGCGTGTTCACCTCGTTAACCAGAGTATAGCAGAACTTGTCCCGACGGCGTTCTGTGTTCTCCAAAGTTTGGCCAACGGACTCAGTCCCATGATCTCAAGCTTCATGCGGCGTGCCTCATTGGCAAGTTGTGCCAATTTACCCTGCTGGGCTAGGGTTAAAACGTTCCATGTTCCTATTCGTGTCCGTTGTTTTGCGCTAAGAGTCGTCGCTGACAGTCTGTATTCTTTCATTATCGGATTCTCGAACAAATTGATGTTTCGGGAACAGTAAGTTGTTGGCCCAAGGTTCCCTATCCACTGGGATAGGGCTGCCATCTTAGGTATAGCTTCCGGGGAATAGCATTTCATACTCAGCCGCTGGATGCCAGAACAGACGCTGTTGGAGCTGCATCTCCTTGGTGAAAAGACGCTCGATGAGTCGGGTCAAATTTGTTTAAAGTCCCACCCAACACCAGGACTAGACTATTATTCTAACATTGTTTATTATTATGAATTGAAATTACTGTACCGCTCATAAAAATCTAATGCTCCACTCATTTTTGGTCGCAACGAAAAATACACGCCAGATAGTCGGCTAAGAAAACATACCTCCAGAAAAAAGCTACTTTGATATTTTTTAAAATTTGGTCGCCACGTAGTGCATTCTGGCGGTTGTTCTGCGGAGAAATTTTTCACATCTATGTAAGCCTTGGAAAATGATCACGAAAGTTGTCATTTTGTTGCAAGGCACAATAATTCATGTAGCTTTAAATACATAGCTTTTACACTATTATCGATAAATAACAAACAACAATGTTAACCATATTTTGGATGGCTGTTTCAGGATAACTATATTTTCCACATTACCTTCAACTGATTTTGAGTTCACTTCACACTAAGCGATCCACGTTCCGGGTAGGACATCATCCTCCAGTTTATGTGACATTTGACCCATTTCGGACGGCGTGATCTCACTAAGAACAAAACGCTCACGAGATTGATACCGGGTACCGTACACTCATCGTCGTTTCATCTCCGAGACATGAGAGTTTCTCTCGGCTCGTCTCAGTTCTATGTTTCCAGCAAAGCGTCTTTCTGGAAGAGCGGCTCATCCTTAATTGAATCGCGGTTCCCCTTGGGAAACGCGCCGGAGTTTCATCTTAATTGATTCGATAGGTCTGCGCGTGTTGAATGAATTTAGCTCAATTGATACAGTTCAGTTTTCGTGTGGTATAAACAGAATTGCATATTCGGTTCTTCAGTCAAACATGTGGACTGAATACGCTGGTCTCGCTCGCTGATGTTTCGTCATAGGGTTTTTTTTATTACTTTTTTGATGAGGTACAATCGTGGTCTAATACTTTTAACAAAGCATTGTGGCAACCTTCTCCAGACGATATTCCTTCCCAATCTGAATTGATAATGGTCTCGCATGGGACGACGCAATCGACCGTTATCGCTTCAGTTTGCGCCACACATATTGACAGAAGACGGGCCAACGTTTTTCGCTACATTTTTTTCTTCATATGGGAAGAACACTCATCTGCGGGACGACATTGACCTTTTTCGAGAGGAATTTGATTCGATTTCCGTGCATGATTTCGGTGAAAGGGGAACTGAAATTTGTTTTGTAACTGAATGAAGTGTGATGATTGATTCATGTGAATCCGGTAACGAAAAATGCTTTGATGAAAATTCAAGGTTTTAAAAGATTTATAGTCGCCACACTTTGAACATTATGAATGAATAAGATGATTATTTTTTGTAGTTCATAACAGTACTGCCCTCATATGCATAAATGTCCCATGTCCTTCGCATTCCAATGTATATGGAACAGTTATGCCATGCGTAAGACTGCACTGCACAGTACAATGTTATGGTTCTTTAGTAAGCGGTAAAACATTTTAATTTAAGGTGAATCGCGTTTCAAACCTACATAGCGCTTTCTGGGGCACATAGGGAGTATGTGCTAGTAATGGAGTCCGTGCGTATAATGGACCCCCTGAACAAAACCCCAAATTAAACGCTGGAATCAGACCGTATTGTGCTTTTGTACTGTGCGGTTTGTTGAAGGAAGTTTTTAATACTACCCGAAGATATTTTAATTTCCATAGTGCTTCTCAGCGCTATTTGTACCTACTGATCCCGTTACGACATTTGCTAGGACCCGTGCCTTCGTTTTCGTGATGACAAAAAAATAATATTTTATTTCAGGTTGTTTTTTCGATTCAGTACCATTGAAAAGAAGTGCGCTTCCGATTTTATGGTCAAATGTTGTGAAAAAAATAAGGTTGAACACCACGCGCCGGCCATGATTACCACAACATCTAGGATGTGGACAACATCTAGGATGTCCACTAAATCGATTAGTAATTTTGCCAAAACTATTAATTAATAAAATTATTTATCGGAAAAAGTATGATAAGTGATAAAAATTTCGTTAGATCATGCATTTCAGTGATATATTTCACTGACTGCAAAATGTTTTTCCGTTTTCAATATGGCCATCAAAAATTTTGCTTTTATAAAACACCGTCATAAACTCTTCCCAATACAAACATTCTTATGGGGGTAATTCATTTGACCACATTATGACCAAAAATTGTAGCTTTATTCGAGCGTTGAAAATTGGATTTATTACGCTCTTCATCACTACCATAGATCTGTTCATATGGTCAATAGGCATTTGACGTTTGAAGCTATTTTCAGCAGATTTATGAGAGGTGTATTGATAGCAATAAGAGCGCCAATAAAACTGAGCAATCAGCTTGGTGATTGCTGTCATAAGTCCGCAATAAGAATTAGATAAATCCAAGAAGCATGGAAATTGTTACTTGGGAGGTGATTCGATCCATGCGAACAAAGGATTCCGCCTATTGTGGTATCTGTTGCCGAGTTTTCTGGATTACGAAATGAGATTTTGGGATAAAGGGCTCAAGGTTTCATTTCAGATTGCTAGGAAGGGTGACTGCCGCGTTTTGCCGGGATTCTACATTCGGCTCGGTCCATGGCTACACGTCGCCAGCCACGCAGTCTACGGAGGGTCCGCAAGTCATCTTCCATCTGATCGATCCACTTTGCCCGTTGCGCACCTCGACTTCTTGTGCCCGTCGGATCGTTGTCGAGAACCATTTGCACCGGGTTGCGACATTCTGTATACGTGCCCGGCCCACCGCAGTCGTCCGATTTTCGTGGTGTGAACGATGGATGGTTCTCCCAGCAGCTCATGCAACTCGTGGTTCATTAGCCTCCTCCACGTACCGTCCGCCATCTGCACCCCACCATAGATGGTACGCAGCACTTTGCTTTCGAAAACTTCAAGTGCGCGTTGGTTCTCCATGAGCATCGTCCAGGTCTCGTGTCCGTAAAAGACTACCGATGTACTGAGCTTGTTCTAGATTCGATTCTATTCGATCGGAGCGTCTTGCGGAGTCCAAAGTATGTACGATTTCCAGCCACGATGCGTCTCCGAATTTCTCTGCTGGTATCATTTTCGGCAGTCACCAGTGAGCCCAAGTACACAAATTCTTCTACCACCTCGATTTCGTCACCAACGATGCAAACTCGCGATGGGTGACTCACATTGTCTTCTCTTGAACCTTTATTTATTTATCATCAGACTAAGGCCGGAGTGGCCTGTGCTGCACATAAAAGACTTCTCCATTCAGCTCGGTTCATGGCTGCACTTCGCCAACCACGCAGTCTGCGGAGGGTCCGCAAGTCGTCCTCCACCTGATCGATCCACCTTGCCCGCTGTGCACCTCGCCTTCTTGTTCCCGTCGGATCGTTGTCGAGAACCATTTTCACCGGGTTACTGTCCGACATTCTGGCTACGTGCCCGGCCCACCGCAGTCTTCCGATTTTCGCGGTGTGAACGATGGATGGTTCTCCCAACAGCTGATGCAACTCGTGGTTCATTCGCCTCCTCCACGTACCGTCCGCCATCTGCAACCCACCATAGATGGTACGCAACACTTTCCTTTCGAAAACTCCCAGTGCGCGTTGGTCCTCCACGAGCATCGTCCAGGTCTCGTGTCCGTAGAAAACTACCGGTCTTATAAGCGTTTTGTAGATAGTCAGTTTGGTACGGCGGCGAACTCTATTCGATCGAAGTGTCTTGCGGAGTCAAAGTACGTACGATTTCCAGCCACTATGCGTCTCCGAATTTCTCTGCTGGTATCGTTATCGGCGGTCACCAGTGAGCCCAAGTACACGAATTCTTCAACCACCTCGATTTCGTCACCACCGATAGAAACTCGTGGTGGGTGGCTCACATTGACCTCTCTTGAGCCTCTTCCTATCATGTACTTCGTCTTCGACGTGTTGATGACTAGTCCAATCCGTTTAGCTTCGCTTTTCAGTCTGATGTAGGCTTCCTCCATCCTCTCAAAGTTACGTGCCATGATATCAATGTCGTCGGCGAAACCAAATAACTGGACGGACTTCGTGAAAATCGTACCACTCGTGTCAATCCCTGCCCTTCGTATTACTCCTCCAAAGCGATGTTGAATAGCAGACACGAAAGACCATCACCTTGCCGTAACCCTCTACGGGTTTCGAAGGGACTCGAGAATGCCCCTGAAACTCGAACTACGCACATCACCCGATCCATCGTCGCCTTGATCAACCGTATCAGTTTTTCCGGAAATCCGTTTTCGTGCATTAGCTGCCATAGCTGGTCTCGATCGATTGTATCATATGCGGCTTTGAAGTCGATAAATAGATGATGTGTGGGCACTTTGTATTCACGGCATTTCTGCAATACCTGACGTATGGCGAACACCTGGTCTGTGGTAGAGCGTTCACCCATAAATCCCGCCTGGTACTGCCCCACGAACTCTCTTGCAATTGGTGTTAGTCGGCGACATAAAATTTGGGAGAGTACCTTGTACGCGGCGTTCAGCAATGTGATTGCACGGCAGTTGCTATAATCCAGCTTATTACTCTTTTGTAGATGGTACACACGACACCTTCCATCCACTCCTACGGCAGAACCTACTCCTCCCAAAGCCTGGTAATCACCCAATGTAGCGCTCTAGCCAGTGCGTCACCACCGTGATTAAACAGCTCTCCTGGTAGTTGGTCAACTCCAGGGGCTTTGTTGTTTTTCAGCCGGCCGATCTCCTCCTGGATTTCCTGGAGATTCGGAGCCGGAAGTCGCATGTCCTGCGCGCGTGCTCCTAGGTTCATTACCATACCGCCACCGTTGTCTGCCATATCACCATTCAGGTGCTCTTCGTAGTGCTGCCGCCACCTTTGGATCACCTCACGCTCGTTCGTAAGAAGGTTCCCGTTTATGTCCTTACACATATCGGGCTGTGGCACGTGGCCCTTACGTGAACGGTTCAACTTCTCATAGAACTTTCGTGCGTTATTAGCGCGGTACAGTTCCTCCGTCTCTTCACGGTTTCGATCTTCCTGCTGGCGCTTTTTCCTCCGGAAAATCGAGTTTTGTCTGTTCCGCGCCCGTTTGTATCGTGCCTCGTTCGCCCTCGTGCGGTGTTGCAGCAATCTCGCCCATGCTGCATTCTTCTCCTCAACTAACTGCTCACATTCGCCGTCATACCAGTCGTTTCTCTGATCCGGAGCCACCGTGCCTAGTGCAGCGGTTGCGGTGCTTCCAATGGCGGATCGAATATCTCTCCAGCCATCTTCAAGAGATGCTGCGCCTAGCTGCTCTTCCGTTGGGAGTGCCATTTCCAGCTGCTGCGCGTAGTCTTGGGCTAGTCTACCGTCTTGTAGCCGCCCAATGTTAAGGCGCGGCGGACGACTCCGACGCGTGTTGATCACCGTCGAGAGTTTTGAGCGCAGACATACTGCGACGAGGTAGTGGTCGGATTCAATATTCGCACTGCGGTAAGTGCGTACGTTCGTGATGTCGGAGAAGAATTTACCGTCGATTAGAACGTGGTCGATTTGGTTTTCCGTTATTTGATTAGGTGATTTCCATGTGGCCTTGTGGATATTCTTACGGGGGAAGAAAGTGCTTCGGACTACCATTCCGCGGGAGGCTGCAAAGTTTATGCATCGCTGGCCGTTGTCGTTCGATACGGTATGCAGACTATCCGGTCCGATGACCGGTCTATACATTTCCTCCCTTCCTACCTGAGCGTTCATGTCACCGATGACGATTTTGACGTCCCGCAGTGGGCATCCATCGTATGTCTGCTCCAGCTGCGCATAGAACGCTTCTTTTTCGTCGTCGGATCTCCCTTCGTGTGGGCAGTGCACGTTGATGATGCTATAGTTGAAGAAACGGCCTTTTATCCTCAGCTTGCACATCCTTGCGTTGATTGGCTGCCACCCAATCACGCGTTGGCGCATCTTTCCCAGCACTATGAAGCCGGTTCCCAGCTCGTTGGTGGTGCCACAGCTTTGGTAGAAGGTAGCCGCTCGATGCCCGCTTTTCCACACTTTCTGTCCTGTCCAGCAGATTTCCTGCAGCGCTACGACATCGAACTTGCGGGGATGTAATTCATCGTAGATTATCCTATCGCAACCTGCGAAGCCTAGCGACTTGCAGTTCCATGTTCCAAGCTTCCAATCGTGATCCTTTATTCGTCGCCTAGGTCGTTGCCGATTGTATCGAGTCGTATTATCTTCTATGTCGTTCGTAATAGTTGTTTTTAAAGGCGGCTTATTGGGCCTGCGCAAACCTCCTGTCTCGTCGGAGGGCCGTCGTGTTAGGGCTGTTTAGCGTCCCACCAAACACCAGGACTTGGGCTTGTGCGCTTTGAGCGGCACACGGTCGCTTTGGCGGAGCCTACTTGCGGATACATGCAGCTTTTTATAGAGGTTTAACAGGGCCCACTGTCAAACCCCACCACATCCTAGGCAGGCGCCACAACTCGCAGATGGCCTGGGGAGGGATCGTCAAGCCCTTGGACATAGTCCCTGCTGCCCCCTGCTGCTGTCTCTTGAACCTCTTCCTATCATTACTTCGTCTTCGCCGTGTTGATGACTATAGTCCGATCCGTTTAGCTTCCCTCTTCAGTCTGATGTAGGCTTCTTCCATCTTCTCAAAGTTACGTGCCATAATATCTATGTCGTCAGCGAAGCCAAGTAGCTGGACGGACTTGTTAAAAATTGTACCACTCGTGTTAATCCCTGCTCTTCGTATTACCCCTTCCAAAGCGATGTTAAATACCAGACACGAAGGCCGTAACCCTCTGCGCGTTTCTAAGGGACTCGAGAATGCCTCTGAAACTCGAACTACGCACATCACTCGATCAATCCTCGCTTTGATCAACCGTGTCAGTTTATCCGAAAATCCGTGTTCGTGCATTAGCTGCCATAGATGGCCCCGATCGGTTGTATCATATGCGGCTTTGAAGTCGATGAATTGCATTTGCGGCATTTCTGCAGTACTTGGCGAATGGCGAACACCTGGTCCGTGGTGGAGCGTTCGCCCATAAAACCCGCTTGGTACTGCCCCACGAACTCCCTTACAATTGGTGCTAGTCGACGGCATAACATTTTGGAAAGTACCCTGTGGGCGGCGTTCAGCAATGTGATTGCGCGGTAGTTGCTACAATCCAGCTTATCGCCCTTTTTGTAGATAGGACACACGACACCTTCCATCCACTCCTGCGGCAGAACCTCATCCTCCTAAATCTTGGTAATGACCCAGTGCAGCGCTTTAGCCAGTGCCTCACCACCGTGTGTAGTTCTCCTAGTAGTTGATCAACCCCTGGGGCTTTGTTGTTCTTCAGGCGGCCAATCTTCTCCTGGATTTCCTGGAGATCGGGGCCTGTAAAATTATGTCCTGCGCGCGTTCTCCCAGGTTCATCACCATACCGCCATCTTCGTCTGCTACATCGCCATTCAGGTGTTCTACGTAGTGCTGCCGCCACCTTTGGATCACCTCACGCTCGTTCGTAAGAAGGTTCCCGTTTATGTCCTTACACATATCAAGCTGTAGCACGTGGCTCTTACGTTGCTCCGTTGCGGGAGGCTGCCAAGTTTATGCATCGTTGGCCGTTATCATTCGATACGGTGTGCAGACTATCCGTTCCAATGACCGGTCTATACATTTCCTCCCTTCCTACCTGTGCGTTCATGTCGCCGTCCCGCGTGGGCATCCATTGTATGTCTGCTGCAGCTGTGCGTAGAACGCTTCTTTCTCGTCGTCGGGTCTCCCTTCGTGTGGGCAATGCACGTTGATGATGCTATAGTTGAAGAAACGGCCTTTTATCCTCAGCTTGGACATCATTGCGTTGATTGGCTGCCACTCACGGTGGCGCATCTTACCCAGCACTATGAACACGGTTCCCAGCTCGTTGGTGGTGCCACAGCTTTGGTAGAAGGTAGCCGCTCGATGCCCGCTTTTCCACACTTTCTGTCCTGTCCAGCAAATCTCCTGCAGCGCTACGACGTCGAAGTTCCGGGGATGAAATTCATCGTAGACCATCCTGTCGCAACCTGCGAAACCTAGCGACTTGCAGTTCCATGTTCCTAGCTTCCAATCGTGATCCTTTATTCGTCGCCTAGGTCTTTGCCGATTATATCGAGTCGCATTATCTTTTATATTGGTCGTAATTATTGGTTTTCCAGGCGGCTCATTGGGCCTGCGCAAACCTCCTGTTTCGTCGGAGGACCGTCGTGTCAGGTCTGTTTTGTGTCCCACCTGACACCAGGAATTAGGCTTGTGTGCTTTGAGCGGCACTCGGTCGCTTTGGCGGGGCCTAATTGCGGATACATGCAGCTTTTTATAGGAATTTAACAGGGCCCACTGTCAAACCCCACCACATCCTAGGCAAGCCCCACAACTCGCAGATGGCCTGGGGAGGGATCGTCAAGCCCTTGGACATAGTCCCTGCTGCTGCCCTGCTAGCAGACATATTGTCACTATAAATGAGGTTCCAGTTTATCGATCTAGCGAAGCTAAATATTTAGCACTTCTGCTCGATCAAAAATTACTTTTTTTAAATCACATTAAAGGCATTCAAGCTAAATGTAACAAATAAATTAAGTGTCTATATCCACTTATAAACAGAAAATCAAAACTTTGCCTTAAGAACAAAATTTTGATTTACAAACGATTTTTTAGACCAGCCATATTGTATGCTGTGCTAATATGGACTAGTTGCTGCAACACCAGAAAGAAGGCACTTCAGAGGATTCAAAATAAAATTTTGAAAATGATTCTGAAGTTGCCTCCGTGGTATAGTACCAATGAACTTCATAGAATTTCTAATATTGAGACATTGCAATCGATTGGCAATCAAAATCCAAGCTTTCACACTCAAAATAAATCGCAGATTTCTGTGAAATTTCACCGAAATCTCAACAGCAGAACTGTTCGGTGAATAGTTTTACAGATTTTTGGTGGTTTTGACAGTTGAACAAAGGAAAAATCTCCGAAAATTTTGTGAAATAATTACCGAACAAATCTGCTGTTGAGATTTCGGTGAATTGAAGCAAAATTCACCGGAATCTGTGAAGTGATTTAAGTGTGTTCTATGAAAGTTCGATTTTGGAGTTCCAACTTTGTTGTTACGAGAAAAGCGAAGAGATAGATACTCGCCTTCTTCGCCAAAGTTAATTGCAATAGTATTTGCTATCACTATGTAGTAATCAGTACATATATATGTGTATATATCGTAACATTCCCGTGCTTATCAGTAAAGTTTGGTATCGCAACTCAGATGCTACTCTGAGCAGCCCCCCGCCCAACGGGTTCCATAGTGTAGCGGTTATCACGTCTGCTTTACACGCAGAAGGTCTCCAGTTCGATCCTGGATGGAACCATAACTTTTTGCTTTTGTTGTACATATTTCGTTATGTACATTGTCAAAAAAAGTTCTTATAACGGATTGTTAATAAAGTGGATACAACATAAACTATTGCCCAATCTCAACTTATCTCTACTTTTACCAGATATCGTGTTTTACCAATGATATCAGATAATCATTTTCTAGAACTCGCCTCAAGAACACTAATGGGATATTGAATCTGCTGTGAAATACAAACACTCCGTTGAAAAGCAAACAAGCCTCCTTTTAATCACATCACGATCTCTGTGTAACAGTTTTCTTAATTGAATTAGCCCCGTCATCAGTCAATCATCAACCGGGTGACTGGTGATTTCAAAACTTTTAGTAATTCAATCCCCTTATTGACTTCGGTGCTGCTCCACTGCACTGTAACTCCTCTCCGTGTTTAGACATCCATTGGAAAAAGTGCTCCAAATATGGCAATGAAAAATGATCTTTTTATGGGTCTGCTGCCCCACGGTCCCGTCAGCCCTATCGCCGTCTAAGAAGCATTACACTAATCTGGTCCGCGCGCTCAGCTGACAGAATATTCCATTGTGCGTGTGCTTTGGTGTTGGCGGGAATGTGAGAAACTTAATGCTGTTTGTTTTATTGATGGTTCCTAATTAGTTCATAGCAATTATTAAATTAACGACTTGGCTCAAGCAACAAACGAGTGCGGTACGGCAGAGCCTTGTCAAATTCGTCGATCCACGCATAGTTCAGCATCTGGATTATGCCTAGCGCAATAAATTAAATTCTGTATGTTGAAATCATTCGGAAAATAATCGTACCAGATGGTGGAAAAATAATCTCTGATTTGCTTCCTTATCTGTTGGCCTTCCTTATTGGAAGTGCATCATGATGACGAATTCGAAGACTTTGCGATTCATACAATCTTATATTGTAACTAATATGCAAAAATCATTCAAAAATGAGGCTTACCTTCGAGCTTGTAGTTGCTATCTTTCTTTCTTTTGTTGCAACATGCAACAATGAATGTGTTAAATTTGTAAAAATTGCTTTGAAATTATATTGTTGTTGATTATAAAAAGCAGCTTTGTTTTTTCACTTACTTACACTTACTGAAAGATGGATTCGAACTCAGAACGGTGTATTGAATTATTTTTTATGTATAAAAAGTGTCACTTAATCAATCAGATGCGATTTTCATGGAAACCACCCACTGGTGAAGTTAAGCAACATCGGGCGCGATTAGTACTTAGATGGGTGACCGCTTGGGAACGTCGCGTGTCGTTGGCCTTTTTGTCTTTTTTATGCTTTCTAACGATGGAATCGAACTTGGGACATAATTTTGAATCAATCATAAAATGTGATAAATTTGCGAAAATCGCCTCCAAGTTATGTTTTCTGTAGAAGAAACATTGTTTTATTTAGCATTTTTTGTTTTACTTTTTTATGCTTTTTAACGATGGAATCGAACTTGGGACAGAATTTTGAATCAATCATAAAATGTGATAAATTTGCGAAAATCGCCTCCAAGTTATGTTTTTTGTGGATGAAACATTGTTCTATTTGGCATTTTTATAGAATCTGATAGATGGATTCGAACTCAGAACGGTGTACTGATTTTGTTTTCATGTATAAAAAGTGTCACTCAATCAATCAGATTCGATTTTCATGGAAACCACCCACTTGGCCCTGGCCAGCATAAAACTCCCTCCCAAGCTGTCTGTCGTTGTCAACGATCATACCATGTTGAAAACACCAGTTCTCGTCCGATCACTGAAGTTAAGCAACATCGGGCGCGATTAGTACTTAGATGGGTGACCGCTTGGGAACGTCGCGTGTCGTTGGCCTTTTTGTCTTTTTTATGCTTTTTAGCGATGGAATCGAACTTGGGACAGAATTTTGAATCAATCATAAAATGTGATAAATTTGCGAAAATCGCCTCCAAGTTATGTTTTTTGTGGATGAAACATTGTTCTATTTGGCATTTTTATTGCATCTGGAAGATGCATTCGATCTCAGAACGGTGTACTGATTTTGTTTTCATGTATAAAAAGTGTCACTCAATCAATCAGATTCGATTTTCATGGAAACCACCCACTTGGCCCTGGCCAGTATAAAACTCCCTCCCAAGCTGTCTGTCGTTGTCAACGATCATACCATGTTGAAAACACCAGTTCTCGTCCGATCACTGAAGTTAAGCAACATCGGGCGCGATTAGTACTTAGATGGGTGACCGCTTGGGAACGTCGCGTGTCGTTGGCCTTTTTGTCTTTTTTATGCTTTTTAGCGATGGAATCGAACTTGGGACAGAATTTTGAATCAATCATAAAATGTGATAAATTTGCGAAAATCGCCTCCAAGTTATGTTTTCTGTAGAAGAAACATTGTTTTATTTAGCATTTTTTGTTTTACTTTTTTATGCTTTTTAACGATGGAATCGAACTTGGGACAGAATTTTGAATCAATCATAAAATGTGATAAATTTGCGAAAATCGCCTCCAAGTTATGTTTTTTGTGGATGAAACATTGTTCTATTTGGCATTTTTATAGAATCTGAAAGATGGATTCGAACTCAGAACGGTGTACTGATTTTGTTTTCATGTATAAAAAGTGTCACTCAATCAATCAGATTCGATTTTCATGGAAACCACCCACTTGGCCCTGGCCAGTATAAAACTCCCTCCCAAGCTGTCTGGCGTTGTCAACGATCATACCATGTTGAAAACACCAGTTCTCGTCCGATCACTGAAGTTAAGCAACATCGGGCGCGATTAGTACTTAGATGGGTGACCGCTTGGGAACGTCGCGTGTCGTTGGCCTTTTTGTCTTTTTTATGCTTTTTAGCGATGGAATCGAACTTGGGACAGAATTTTGAATCAATCATAAAATGTGATAAATTTGCGAAAATCGCCTCCAAGTTATGTTTTCTGTAGAAGAAACATTGTTTTATTTAGCATTTTTTGTTTTACTTTTTTATGCTTTTTAACGATGGAATCGAACTTGGGACAGATTTTTTAATCAATCATAAAATGTGATAAATTTGCGAAAATCGCCTCCAAGTTATGTTTTCTGTAGAAGAAACATTGTTTTATTTAGCATTTTTATTGCATCTGGAAGATAGATTCGAGCTCAGAACGCTGTATTGATTTTGTGCTCATGTATAAAAGTGTCACTCAATCAATCAGATTTGATTTTCATGGAAACCACCCACTTGGCCCTGGCCAGCATAAAACTCCTCCCAAGCTGTCTGGCGTTGTCAACGATCATACCATGTTGAAAACACCAGTTCTCGTCCGATCACTGAAGTTAAGCAACATCGGGCGCGATTAGTACTTAGATGGGTGACCGCTTGGGAACGTCGCGTGTCGTTGGCCTTTTTGTCTTTTTTATGCTTTTTAGCGATGGAATCGAACTTGGGACAGAATTTTGAATCAATCATAAAATGTGATAAATTTGCGAAAATCGCCTCCAAGTTATGTTTTCTGTAGAAGAAACATTGTTTTATTTAGCATTTTTTTTTTACTTTTTTATGCTTTTTAACGATGGAATCGAACTTGGGACAGAATTTTGAATCAATCATAAAATGTGATAAATTTGCGAAAATCGCCTCCAAGTTATGTTTTCTGTAGAAGAAACATTGTTTTATTTAGCATTTTTTGTTTTACTTTTTTTATGCTTTTTAACGATGGAATCGAACTTGGGACAGATTTTTTAATCAATCATAAAATGTGATAAATTTGCGAAAATCGCCTCCAAGTTATGTTTTCTGTAGAAGAAACATTGTTTTATTTAGCATTTTTATTGCATCTGGAAGATAGATTCGAGCTCAGAACGCTGTATTGATTTTGTGCTCATGTATAAAAAGTGTCACTCAATCAATCAGATTTGATTTTCATGGAAACCACCCACTTGGCCCTGGCCAGCATAAAACTCCCTCCCAAGCTGTCTGGCGTTGTCAACGATCATACCATGTTGAAAACACCAGTTCTCGTCCGATCACTGAAGCTAAGCAACATCGGGCGCGATTAGTACTTAGATGGGTGACCGCTTGGGAACGTCGCGTGTCGTTGGCCTTTTTGTCTTTTTTATGCTTTTTAGCGATGGAATCGAACTTGGGACAGAATTTTGAATCAATCATAAAATGTGATAAATTTGTGAAAATCGCCTCCAAGTTATGTTTTTTTTGGATGAAACATTGTTTTATTTAGCATTTTTTTTTTTACTTTTTTATGCTTTTTAACGATGGAATCGAACTTGGGACAGAATTTTGAGTCAATCATAAAATGTGATAAATTTGCGAAAATCGCCTCCAAGTTATGTTTTCTGTAGAAGAAACATTGTTTTATTTAGCGTTTTTTTTTTTACTTTTTTATGCTTTTTAACGATGGAATCGAACTTGGGACAGAATTTTGAATCAATCATAAAATGTGATAAATTTGCGAAAATCGCCTCCAAGTTATGTTTTTTGTGGATGAAACATTGTTTTATTTGGCATTTTATTGCATCTGGAAGATAGATTCGAGCTCAGAACGCTGTATTGATTTTGTGCTCATGTATAAAAGTGTCACTCAATCAATCAGATTTGATTTTCATGGAAACCACCCACTTGGCCCTGGCCAGCATAAAACTCCTCCCAAGCTGTCTGTCGTTGTCAACGATCATACCATGTTGAAAACACCAGTTCTCGTCCGATCACTGAAGTTAAGCAACATCGGGCGCGATTAGTACTTAGATGGGTGACCGCTTGGGAACGTCGCGTGTCATTGGCCTTTTGTCTTTTTATGCTTTTTAGCGATGGAATCGAACTTGGGACAGAATTTTGAATCAATCATAAAATGTGATAAATTTGCGAAAATCGCCTCCAAGTTATGTTTTCTGTAGAAGAAACATTGTTTTATTTAGCATTTTTTTTTACTTTTTTATGCTTTTTAACGATGGAATCGAACTTGGGACAGAATTTTGAATCAATCATAAAATGTGATAAATTTGCGAAAATCGCCTCCAAGTTATGTTTTCTGTAGAAGAAACATTGTTTTATTTGGCATTTTTATTGCATCTGGAAGATAGATTCGAGCTCAGAACGCTGTATTGATTTAGTTTTCATGTATTAAAAGTGTCACTCAATCAATCAGATTCGATTTTCATGGAAACCACCCACTTGGCCCTGGCCAGCATAAAACTCACTCCCAAGCTGTCTGGCGTTGTCAACGATCATACCATGTTGAAAACACCAGTTCTCGTCCGATCACTGAAGTTAAGCAACATCGGGCGCGATTAGTACTTAGATGGGTGACCGCTTGGGAACGTCGCGTGTCGTTGGCCTTTTTGTCTTTTTTATGCTTTTTAACGATGGAATCGAACTTGGGACAGAATTTTGAATCAATCATAAAATGTGATAAATTTGCGAAAATCGCCTCTAAGTTATGTTTTTTTGTGGATGAAACATTGTTTTATTTAGCATTTTTTGTTTTATTTTTTTATGCTTTTTAACGATGGAATCGAACTTGGGACAGAATTTTGAATCAATCATAAAATGTGATAAATTTGCGAAAATCGCCTCCAAGTTATGTTTTTTGTGGATGAAACATTGTTTTATTTAACATTTTTATTGCATCTGGAAGATGGATTCGAGCTCAGAACGCTGTATTGATTTTGTTTTCATGTATAAAAAGTGTCACTCAATCGATTCGATTTTCATGGAAACCACCCACTTGGCCCTGGCCAGCATAAAACTCCCTCCCAAGCTGTCTGGCGTTGTCAACGATCATACCATGTTGAAAACACCAGTTCTCGTCCGATCACTGAAGTTAAGCAACATCGGGCGCGATTAGTACTTAGATGGGTGACCGCTTGGGAACGTCGCGTGTCGTTGGCCTTTTTGTCTTTTTTATGCTTTTTAGCGATGGAATCGAACTTGGGACAGAATTTTGAATCAATCATAAAATGTGATAAATTTGCGAAAATCGCCTCCAAGTTATGTTTTCTGTAGAAGAAACATTGTTTTATTTAGCATTTTTTTTTTACTTTTTTATGCTTTTTAACGATGGAATCGAACTTGGGACAGAATTTTGAATCAATCATAAAATGTGATAAATTTGCGAAAATCGCCTCCAAGTTATGTTTTTTGTGGATGAAACATTGTTTTATTTAGCATTTTTTTTTACTTTTTTATGCTTTTTAACGATGGAATCGAACTTGGGACAGAATTTTGAATCAATCATAAAATGTGATAAATTTGCGAAAATCGCCTCCAAGTTAGGTTTTTTGTGGATGAAACATTGTTTTATTTGGCATTTTTGTTGCATCTGGAAGATGGATTCGAGCTCAGAACGCTGTATTGATTTTGTTTTCATCTATAAAAAGTGTCACTCAATCAATCAGATTCGATTTTCATGGAAACCACCCACTTGGCCCTGGCCAGCATAAAACTCCCTCCCAAGCTGTCTGGCGTTGTCAACGATCATACCATGTTGAAAACACCAGTTCTCGTCCGATCACTGAAGTTAAGCAACATCGGGCGCGATTAGTACTTAGATGGGTGACCGCTTGGGAACGTCGCGTGTCGTTGGCCTTTTTGTCTTTTTTATGCTTTTTAACGATGGAATCGAACTTGGGACAGAATTTTGCATCAATCATAAAATGTGATAAATTTGCGGAAATCGCCTCAAGTTATGTTTTTTGTGGATGAAACATTGTTCTATTTGGCATTTTTATTGAATCTGAAAGATGGATTCGAACTCAGAACGGTGTACTGATTTTTTTTTCATGTATAAAAAGTGTCACTCAATCAATCAGATTCGATTTTCATGGAAACCACCCACTTGGCCCTGACCAGCATAAAACTCCCTCCCAAGCTGTCTGGCGTTGTCAACGATCATACCATGTTGAAAACACCAGTTCTCGTCCGATCACTGAAGTTAAGCAACATCGGGCGCGATTAGTACTTAGATGGGTGACCGCTTGGGAACGTCGCGTGTCGTTGGCCTTTTTGTCTTTTTATGCTTTTAACGATGGAATCGAACTTGGGACAGAATTTTGAATCAATCATAAAATGTGATAAATTTGCGAAAATCGCCTCCAAGTTATGTTTTCTGTGGATGAAACATTGTTTTATTTGGCATTTTATTGAATCTGGAAGATGGATTCGAACTCAGAACGCTGTATTGATTTAGTTTTCATGTATTAAAAGTGTCACTCAATCAATCAGATTCGATTTTCATGGAAACCACCCACTTGGCCCTGGCCAGCATAAAACTCCTCCCAAGCTGTCTGGCGTTGTCAACGATCATACCATGTTGAAAACACCAGTTCTCGTCCGAGCACTGAAGTTAAGCAACATCGGGCGCGATTAGGACTTAGATGGGTGACCGCTTGGGAACGTCGCGTGTCGTTGGCCTTTTGTCTTTTTATGCTTTTTAACGATGGAATCGAACTTGGGACAGAATTTTGAATCAATCATAAAATGTGATAAATTTGCGAAAATCGCCTCTAAGTTATGTTTTTGTGGATGAAACATTGTTTTATTTAGCATTTTTGTTTTATTTTTTATGCTTTTTAGCGATGGAATCGAACTTGGGACAGAATTTTGAATCAATCATAAAATGTGATAAATTTGCGAAAATCGCCTCCAAGTTATGTTTTTTGTTGATGAAAAGTTGTTTTATTTGGCATTTTACTTGCAACTGGAAGACGGATTCGGACTCAGAACGCTGTATTGATTTAGTTTTCATGTATTAAAAGTGTCACTCAATCAATCAGATTCGATTTTCATGGAAACCACCCACTTGGCCCTGGCCAGCATAAAACTCCCTCCCAAGCTGTCTGGCGTTGTCAACGATCATACCATGTTGAAAACACCAGTTCTCGTCCGATCACTGAAGTTAAGCAACATCGGGCGCGATTAGTACTTAGATGGGTGACCGCTTGGGAACGTCGCGTGTCGTTGGCCTTTTTCTTTTTATGCTTTTTAACGATGGAATCGAACTTGGGACAGAATTTTGAATCAATCATAAAATGTGATAAATTTGCGAAAATCGCCTCCAAGTTATGTTTTTTGTGGATGAAACATTGTTTTATTTAGCATTTTTTTTTTACTTTTTTATGCTTTTTAACGATGGAATCGAACTTGGGACAGAATTTTGAATCAATCATAAAATGTGATAAATTTGCGAAAATCGCCTCCAAGTTATGTTTTTTGTGGATGAAACATTGTTTTATTTGGCATTTTTATTGCATCTGGAAGATGGATTCGAACTCAGAACGCTGTATTGATTTAGTTTTCATGTATTAAAAGTGTCACTCAATCAATCAGATTCGATTTTCATGGAAACCACCCACTTGGCCCTGGCCAGCATAAAACTCCCTCCCAAGCTGTCTGGCGTTGTCAACGATCATACCATGTTGAAAACACCAGTTCTCGTCCGATCACTGAAGTTAAGCAACATCGGGCGCGATTAGTACTTAGATGGGTGACCGCTTGGGAACGTCGCGTGTCGTTGGCCTTTTTGTCTTTTTTATGCTTTTTAACGATGGAATCGAACTTGGGACAGAATTTTGAATCAATCATAAAATGTGATAAATTTGCGAAAATCGCCTCCAAGTTATGTTTTTTGTTGATGAAAAGTTGTTTTATTTGGCATTTTACTTGCAACTGGAAGACGGATTCGGACTCAGAACGCTGTATTGATTTAGTTTTCATGTATTAAAAGTGTCACTCAATCAATCAGATTCGATTTTCATGGAAACCACCCACTTGGCCCTGGCCAGCATAAAACTCCCTCCCAAGCTGTCTGGCGTTGTCAACGATCATACCATGTTGAAAACACCAGTTCTCGTCCGATCACTGAAGTTAAGCAACATCGGGCGCGATTAGTACTTAGATGGGTGACCGCTTGGGAACGTCGCGTGTCGTTGGCCTTTTTGTCTTTTTTATGCTTTTTAACGATGGAATCGAACTTGGGACAGAATTTTGAATCAATCATAAAATGTGATAAATTTGCGAAAATCGCCTCCAAGTTATGTTTTTTGTGGATGAAACATTGTTTTATTTAGCATTTTTTTTTACTTTTTTATGCTTTTTAACGATGGAATCGAACTTGGGACAGAATTTTGAATCAATCATAAAATGTGATAAATTTGCGAAAATCGCCTCCAAGTTATGTTTTCTGTGGATGAAACATTGTTTTATTTAGCATTTTGTTTATTTTTATGCTTTTTAGCGATGGAATCGAACTTGGGACAGAATTTTGAATCAATCATAAAATGTGATAAATTTGCGAAAATCGCCTCCAAGTTATGTTTTTTGTGGATGAAACATTGTTTTATTTAGCATTTTTTGTTTTATTTTTTTATGCTTTTTAACGATGGAATCGAACTTGGGACAGAATTTTGAATCAATCATAAAATGTGATAAATTTGCGAAAATCGCCTCCAAGTTATGTTTTTTGTGGATGAAACATTGTTTTATTTGGCATTTTTATTGCATCTGGAAGATGGATTCGAACTCAGAACGCTGTATTGATTTAGTTTTCATGTATTAAAAGTGTCACTCAATCAATCAGATTCGATTTTCATGGAAACCACCCACTTGGCCCTGGCCAGCATAAAACTCCCTCCCAAGCTGTCTGGCGTTGTCAACGATCATACCATGTTGAAAACACCAGTTCTCGTCCGATCACTGAAGTTAAGCAACATCGGGCGCGATTAGTACTTAGATGGGTGACCGCTTGGGAACGTCGCGTGTCGTTGGCCTTTTTGTCTTTTTTATGCTTTTTAACGATGGAATCGAACTTGGGACAGAATTTTGAATCAATCATAAAATGTGATAAATTTGCGAAAATCGCCTCCAAGTTATGTTTTTTGTGGATGAAACATTGTTTTATTTGGCATTTTTATTTACTTTTTTATGCTTTTTAACGATGGAATCGAACTTGGGACAGAATTTTGAATCAATCATAAAATGTGATAAATTTGCGAAAATCGCCTCCAAGTTATGTTTTTTGTGGATGAAACATTGTTTTATTTGGCAGTTTTATTGAATCTGGAAGATGGATTCGAACTCAGAACGCTGTTTTGATTTAGTTTTCATGTATTAAAAGTGTCACTCAATCAATCAGATTCGATTTTCATGGAAACCACCCACTTGGCCCTGGCCAGCATAAAACTCCCTCCCAAGCTGTCTGGCGTTGTCAACGATCATACCATGTTGAAAACACCAGTTCTCGTCCGATCACTGAAGTTAAGCAACATCGGGCGCGATTAGTACTTAGATGGGTGACCGCTTGGGAACGTCGCGTGTCGTTGGCCTTTTTCTTTTTATGCTTTTTAACGATGGAATCGAACTTGGGACAGAATTTTGAATCAATCATAAAATGTGATAAATTTGCGAAAATCGCCTCCAAGTTATGTTTTTTGTGGATGAAACATTGTTTTATTTGGCATTTTTATTGCATCTGGAAGATGGATTCGAACTCAGAACGCTGTATTGATTTAGTTTTCATGTATTAAAAGTGTCACTCAATCAATCAGATTCGATTTTCATGGAAACCACCCACTTGGCCCTGGCCAGCATAAAACTCCTCCCAAGCTGTCTGGCGTTGTCAACGATCATACCATGTTGAAAACACCAGTTCTCGTCCGATCACTGAAGTTAAGCAACATCGGGCGCGATTAGTACTTAGATGGGTGAGCGCTTGGGAACGTCGGGTGTCGTTGGCCTTTTTGTCTTTTTATGCTTTTTAACGATGGAATCGAACTTGGGACAGAATTTTGAATCAATCATAAAATGTGATAAATTTGCGAAAATCGCCTCCAAGTTATGTTTTTGTGGATGAAACATTGTTTTATTTGGCATTTTATTGAATCTGGAAGATGGATTCGAACTCAGAACGCTGTATTGATTTAGTTTTCATGTATTAAAAGTGTCACTCAATCAATCAGATTCGATTTTCATGGAAACCACCCACTTGGCCCTGGCCAGCATAAAACTCCTCCCAAGCTGTCTGGCGTTGTCAACGATCATACCATGTTGAAAACACCAGTTCTCGTCCGATCACTGAAGTTAAGCAACATCGGGCGCGATTAGTACTTAGATGGGTGACCGCTTGGGAACGTCGCGTGTCGTTGGCCTTTTGTCTTTTTATGCTTTTTAACGATGGAATCGAACTTGGGACAGAATTTTGAATCAATCATAAAATGTGATAAATTTGCGAAAATCGCCTCTAAGTTATGTTTTTTGTGGATGAAACATTGTTTTATTTAGCATTTTTGTTTTATTTTTTATGCTTTTAACGATGGAATCGAACTTGGGACAGAATTTTGAATCAATCATAAAATGTGATAAATTTGCGAAAATCGCCTCAAGTTATGTTTTTTGTGGATGAAACATTGTTTTATTTAGCATTTTATTGCATCTGAAGATGGATTCGAACTCAGAACGCTGTATTGACATGTATAAAAGTGTCACTCAATCAATCAGATTCATGGAAAATTTTGGCCAGCATAAAACTCCCTCCCAAGCTGTCTGGCGTTGTCAACGATCATACCATGTTGAAAACACCAGTTCTCGTCCGATCACTGAAGTTAAGCAACATCGTTAGTTTTAGATGGGTGACCGCTTGGGAACGTCGCGTGTCGTTGGCCTTTTGTCTTTTTTTTTTATGCTTTTTAACGATGGAATCGAACTTGGGACAGAATTTTGAATCAATCATAAAATGTGATAAATTTGCGAAAATCGCCTCCAAGTTATGTTTTTGTGGATGAAACATTGTTTTATTTGGCATTTTATTGAATCTGGAAGATAGATTCGAACTCAGAACGCTGTTTTGATTTAGTTTTCATGTATTAAAAGTGTCACTCAATCAATCAGATTCGATTTTCATGGAAACCACCCACTTGGCCCTGGCCAGCATAAAACTCCCTCCCAAGCTGTCTGGCGTTGTCAACGATCATACCATGTTGAAAACACCAGTTCTCGTCCGATCACTGAAGTTAAGCAACATCGGGCGCGATTAGTACTTAGATGGGTGACCGCTTGGGAACGTCGCGTGTCGTTGGCCTTTTTGTCTTTTTTATGCTTTTTAGCGATGGAATCGAACTTGGGACAGAATTTTGAATCAATCATAAAATGTGATAAATTTGCGAAAATCGCCTCCAAGTTATGTTTTTTGTGGATGAAACATTGTTTTATTTAGCATTTTTTTTTTACTTTTTTATGCTTTTTAACGATGGAATCGAACTTGGGACAGAATTTTGAATCAATCATAAAATGTGATAAATTTGCGAAAATCGCCTCCAAGTTATGTTTTTTGTGGATGAAACATTGTTTTATTTGGCATTTTTGTTGCATCTGGAAGATGGATTCGAACTCAGAACGCTGTATTGATTTAGTTTTCATGTATTAAAAGTGTCACTCAATCAATCAGATTCGATTTTCATGGAAACCACCCACTTGGCCCTGGCCAGCATAAAACTCCCTCCCAAGCTGTCTGGCGTTGTCAACGATCATACCATGTTGAAAACACCAGTTCTCGTCCGATCACTGAAGTTAAGCAACATCGGGCGCGATTAGTACTTAGATGGGTGACCGCTTGGGAACGTCGCGTGTCGTTGGCCTTTTTCTTTTTATGCTTTTTAACGATGGAATCGAACTTGGGACAGAATTTTGAATCAATCATAAAATGTGATAAATTTGCGAAAATCGCCTCTAAGTTATGTTTTTTGTGGATGAAACATTGTTTTATTTAGCATTTTTGTTTTATTTTTTATGCTTTTTAACGATGGAATCGAACTTGGGACAGAATTTTGAATCAATCATAAAATGTGATAAATTTGCGAAAATCGCCTCCAAGTTATGTTTTTGTGGATGAAACATTGTTTTATTTGGCATTTTATTGAATCTGGAAGATGGATTCGAACTCAGAACGCTGTTTTGATTTAGTTTTCATGTATTAAAAGTGTCACTCAATCAATCAGATTCGATTTTCATGGAAACCACCCACTTGGCCCTGGCCAGCATAAAACTCCCTCCCAAGCTGTCTGGCGTTGTCAACGATCATACCATGTTGAAAACACCAGTTCTCGTCCGATCACTGAAGTTAAGCAACATCGGGCGCGATTAGTACTTAGATGGGTGACCGCTTGGGAACGTCGCGTGTCGTTGGCCTTTTTCTTTTTATGCTTTTTAACGATGGAATCGAACTTGGGACAGAATTTTGAATCAATCATAAAATGTGATAAATTTGCGAAAATCGCCTCTAAGTTATGTTTTTTGTGGATGAAACATTGTTTTATTTAGCATTTTTGTTTTATTTTTTATGCTTTTTAACGATGGAATCGAACTTGGGACAGAATTTTGAATCAATCATAAAATGTGATAAATTTGCGAAAATCGCCTCTAAGTTATGTTTTTGTGGATGAAACATTGTTTTATTTAGCATTTTTTGTTTTATTTTTTTATGCTTTTTAACGATGGAATCGAACTTGGGACAGAATTTTGAATCAATCATAAAATGTGATAAATTTGCGAAAATCACCTCCAAATTATGTTTTTTGTGGATGAAACATTGTTCTATTTGGCATTTTTATAGAATCTGAAAGATGGATTCGAACTCAGAACGCTGTTTTGATTTAGTTTTCATGTATTAAAAGTGTCACTCAATCAATCAGATTCGATTTTCATGGAAACCACCCACTTGGCCCTGGCCAGCATAAAACTCCCTCCCAAGCTGTCTGGCGTTGTCAACGATCATACCATGTTGAAAACACCAGTTCTCGTCCGATCACTGAAGTTAAGCAACATCGGGCGCGATTAGTACTTAGATGGGTGACCGCTTGGGAACGTCGCGTGTCGTTGGCCCTTTTGTCTTTTTTATGCTTTTTAACGATGGAATCGAACTTGGGACAGAATTTTGAACCAATCATAAAATGTGATAAATTTGCGAAAATCGCCTCCAAGTTATGTTTTTGTGGATGAAACATTGTTTTATTTAGCATTTTTGTTTTATTTTTTTTATGCTTTTTAACGATGGAATCGAACTTGGGACAGAATTTTGAATCAATCATAAAATGTGATAAATTTGCGGAAATCGCCTCCAAGTTATGTTTTTGTGGATGAAACATTGTTTTATTTGGCATTTTATTGAATCTGGAAGATAGATTCGAACTCAGAACGCTGTTTTGATTTAGTTTTCATGTATTAAAAGTGTCACTCAATCAATCAGATTCGATTTTCATGGAAACCACCCACTTGGCCCTGGCCAGCATAAAACTCCCTCCCAAGCTGTCTGGCGTTGTCAACGATCATACCATGTTGAAAACACCAGTTCTCGTCCGATCACTGAAGTTAAGCAACATCGGGCGCGATTAGTACTTAGATGGGTGACCGCTTGGGAACGTCGCGTGTCGTTGGCCTTTTTGTCTTTTTTATGCTTTCTAACGATGGAAGCGAACTTGGGACAGAATTTTGAATCAATCATAAAATGTGATAAATTTGCGGAAATCGCCTCCAAGTTATGTTTTTTGTGGATGAAACATTGTTTTATTTGGCATTTTTTATTTTATTTTTTATGCTTTTTAACGATGGAATCGAACTTGGGACAGAATTTTGAATCAATCATAAAATGTGATAAATTTGCGAAAATCGCCTCTAAGTTATGTTTTTTGTGGATGAAACATTGTTTTATTTAGCATTTTTGTTTTATTTTTTATGCTTTTTAACGATGGAATCGAACTTGGGACAGAATTTTGAATCAATCATAAAATGTGATAAATTTGCGAAAATCGCCTCCAAGTTATGTTTTTGTGGATGAAACATTGTTTTATTTGGCAGTTTTATTGAATCTGGAAGATGGATTCGAACTCAGAACGCTGTTTTGATTTAGTTTTCATGTATTAAAAGTGTCACTCAATCAATCAGATTCGATTTTCATGGAAACCACCCACTTGGCCCTGGCCAGCATAAAACTCCCTCCCAAGCTGTCTGGCGTTGTCAACGATCATACCATGTTGAAAACACCAGTTCTCGTCCGATCACTGAAGTTAAGCAACATCGGGCGCGATTAGTACTTAGATGGGTGACCGCTTGGGAACGTCGCGTGTCGTTGGCCTTTTTGTTTTTTTATGCTTTTTAACGATGGAACCGAACTTGGGACAGAATTTTGAATCAATCATAAAATGTGAGGAATTTGCGAAAATCGCCTCTAAGTTATGTTTTTTTGTGGATGAAACATTGTTTTATTTAGCATTTTTGTTTTATTTTTTATGCTTTTTAACGATGGAATCGAACTTGGGACAGAATTTTGAATCAATCATAAAATGTGATAAATTTGCGAAAATCGCCTCTGAAGTTATGTTTTTGTGGATGAAACATTGTTTTATTTGGCATTTTATTGAATCTGGAAGATGGATTCGAACTCAGAACGCTGTTTTGATTTAGTTTTCATGTATTAAAAGTGTCACTCAATCAATCAGATTCGATTTTCATGGAAACCACCCACTTGGCCCTGGCCAGCATAAAACTCCCTCCCAAGCTGTCTGGCGTTGTCAACGATCATACCATGTTGAAAACACCAGTTCTCGTCCGATCACTGAAGTTAAGCAACATCGGGCGCGATTAGTACTTAGATGGGTGACCGCTTGGGAACGTCGCGTGTCGTTGGCCTTTTGTCTTTTTTATGCTTTTTAACGATGGAATCGAACTTGGGACAGAATTTTGAATCAATCATAAAATGTGATAAATTTGCGAAAATCGCCTCCAAGTTATGTTTTTTTGTGGATGAAACATTGTTTTATTTAGCATTTTTTTTACTATTTTATGCTTTTTAACGATGGAATCGAACTTGGGACAGAATTTTGAATCAATCATAAAATGTGATAAATTTGCGAAAATCGCCTCTAAGTTATGTTTTTTTGTGGATGAAACATTGTTTTATTTAGCATTTTTTGTTTTATTTTTTTATGCTTTTTAACGATGGAATCGAACTTGGGACAGAATTTTGAATCAATCATAAAATGTGATAAATTTGCGAAAATCACCTCAAATTATGTTTTTGTGGATGAAACATTGTTTTATTTGGCATTTTATTGAATCTGGAAGATGGATTCGAACTCAGAACGCTGTTTTGATTTAGTTTTCATGTATTAAAAGTGTCACTCAATCAATCAGATTCGATTTTCATGGAAACCACCCACTTGGCCCTGGCCAGCATAAAACTCCCTCCCAAGCTGTCTGGCGTTGTCAACGATCATACCATGTTGAAAACACCAGTTCTCGTCCGATCACTGAAGTTAAGCAACATCGGGCGCGATTAGTACTTAGATGGGTGACCGCTTGGGAACGTCGCGTGTCGTTGGCCTTTTTCTTTTTATGCTTTTTAACGATGGAATCGAACTTGGGACAGAATTTTGAACCAATCATAAAATGTGATAAATTTGCGAAAATCGCCTCCAAGTTATGTTTTTTGTGGATGAAACATTGTTTTATTTAGCATTTTTTGTTTTATTTTTTTTATGCTTTTTAACGATGGAATCGAACTTGGGACAGAATTTTGAATCAATCATAAAATGTGATAAATTTGCGAAAATCACCTCCAAGTTATGTTTTTTTGTGGATGAAACATTGTTTTATTTGGCATTTTTATTGCATCTGGAAGATGGATTCGAACTCAGAACGCTGTATTGATTTAGTTTTCATGTATTAAAAGTGTCACTCAATCAATCAGATTCGATTTTCATGGAAACCACCCACTTGGCCCTGGCCAGCATAAAACTCCCTCCCAAGCTGTCTGGCGTTGTCAACGATCATACCATGTTGAAAACACCAGTTCTCGTCCGATCACTGAAGTTAAGCAACATCGGGCGCGATTAGTACTTAGATGGGTGACCGCTTGGGAACGTCGCGTGTCGTTGGCCTTTTTCTTTTTATGCTTTTTAACGATGGAATCGAACTTGGGACAGAATTTTGAATCAATCATAAAATGTGATAAATTTGCGAAAATCGCCTCCAAGTTATGTTTTTTGTGGATGAAACATTGTTTTATTTAGCATTTTTTTTTTACTTTTTTATGCTTTTTAACGATGGAATCGAACTTGGGACAGAATTTTGAATCAATCATAAAATGTGATAAATTTGCGAAAATCGCCTCTGAGTTATGTTTTTTGTGGATGAAACATTGTTTTATTTAGCATTTTTTGTTTTATTTTTTTATGCTTTTTAACGATGGAATCGAACTTGGGACAGAATTTTGAATCAATCATAAAATGTGATAAATTTGCGAAAATCGCCTCCAAGTTATGTTTTTTGTGGATGAAACATTGTTTTATTTAGCATTTTATTGAATCTGGAAGATGGATTCGAACTCAGAACGCTGTTTTGATTTAGTTTTCATGTATTAAAAGTGTCACTCAATCAATCAGATTCGATTTTCATGGAAACCACCCACTTGGCCCTGGCCAGCATAAAACTCCTCCCAAGCTGTCTGGCGTTGTCAACGATCATACCATGTTGAAAACACCAGTTCTCGTCCGATCACTGAAGTTAAGCAACATCGGGCGCGATTAGTACTTAGATGGGTGACCGCTTGGGAACGTCGCGTGTCGTTGGCTTTTTGTCTTTTTTATGCTTTTTAACGATGGAATCGAACTTGGGACAGAATTTTGAATCAATCATAAAATGTGATAAATTTGCGAAAATCGCCTCTAAGTTATGTTTTTGTGGATGAAACATTGTTTTATTTAGCATTTTTGTTTTATTTTTTATGCTTTTTAACGATGGAATCGAACTTGGGACAGAATTTTGAATCAATCATAAAATGTGATAAATTTGCGAAAATCGCCTCCAAGTTATGTTTTTGTGGATGAAACATTGTTTTATTTGGCATTTTATTGAATCTGGAAGATCGATTCGAACTCAGAACGCTGTATTGATTTAGTTTTCATGTATTAAAAGTGTCACTCAATCAATCAGATTCGATTTTCATGGAAACCACCCACTTGGCCCTGGCCAGCATAAAACTCCCTCCCAAGCTGTCTGGCGTTGTCAACGATCATACCATGTTGAAAACACCAGTTCTCGTCCGATCACTGAAGTTAAGCAACATCGGGCGCGATTAGTACTTAGATGGGTGACCGCTTGGGAACGTCGCGTGTCGTTGGCCTTTTTCTTTTTATGCTTTTTAACGATGGAATCGAACTTGGGACAGAATTTTGAATCAATCATAAAATGTGATAAATTTGCGAAAATCGCCTCTAAGTTATGTTTTTGTGGATGAAACATTGTTTTATTTAGCATTTTTGTTTTATTTTTTATGCTTTTTAACGATGGAATCGAACTTGGGACAGAATTTTGAATCAATCATAAAATGTGATAAATTTGCGAAAATCGCCTCCAAGTTATGTTTTTGTGGATGAAACATTGTTTTATTTGGCATTTTATTGAATCTGGAAGATGGATTCGAACTCAGAACGCTGTATTGATTTAGTTTTCATGTATTAAAAGTGTCACTCAATCAATCAGATTCGATTTTCATGGAAACCACCCACTTGGCCCTGGCCAGCATAAAACTCCCTCCCAAGCTGTCTGGCGTTGTCAACGATCATACCATGTTGAAAACACCAGTTCTCGTCCGATCACTGAAGTTAAGCAACATCGGGCGCGATTAGTACTTAGATGGGTGACCGCTTGGGAACGTCGCGTGTCGTTGGCCTTTTTGTCTTTTTATGCTTTTTAACGATGGAATCGAACTTGGGACAGAATTTTGAATCAATCTTAAAATGTGATAAATTTGCGAAAATCGCCTCCAAGTTATGTTTTTTTGTGGTTGAAACATTGTTTTATTTAGCATTTTTTGTTTCGCTTTTTTAATGCTTTTTAACGATGGAATCGAACTTGGGACAGAATTTTGAATCAATCATACAATGTGATAAATTTGCGGAAATCGCCTCAAGTTATGTTTTTTGTGGATGAAACATTGTTTTATTTGGCATTTTTATTGAATCTGGAAGATGGATTCGAACTCAGAACGCTGTTTTGATTTAGTTTTCATGTATTAAAAGTGTCACTCAATCAATCAGATTCGATTTTCATGGAAACCACCCACTTGGCCCTGGCCAGCATAAAACTCCCTCCCAAGCTGTCTGGCGTTGTCAACGATCATACCATGTTGAAAACACCAGTTCTCGTCCGATCACTGAAGTTAAGCAACATCGGGCGCGATTAGTACTTAGATGGGTGACCGCTTGGGAACGTCGCGTGTCGTTGGCCTTTTTCTTTTTATGCTTTTTAACGATGGAATCGAACTTGGGACAGAATTTTGAATCAATCATAAAATGTGATAAATTTGCGAAAATCGCCTCTAAGTTATGTTTTTTGTGGATGAAACATTGTTTTATTTAGCATTTTTGTTTTATTTTTTATGCTTTTTAACGATGGAATCGAACTTGGGACAGAATTTTGAATCAATCATAAAATGTGATAAATTTGCGAAAATCGCCTCCAAGTTATGTTTTTGTGAATGAAACATTGTTTTATTTGGCATTTTTATTGCATCTGGAAGATGGATTCGAACTCAGAACGCTGTATTGATTTAGTTTTCATGTATTAAAAGTGTCACTCAATCAATCAGATTCGATTTTCATGGAAACCACCCACTTGGCCCTGGCCAGCATAAAACTCCCTCCCAAGCTGTCTGGCGTTGTCAACGATCATACCATGTTGAAAACACCAGTTCTCGTTCGATCACTGAAGTTAAGCAACATCGGGCGCGATTAGTACTTAGATGGGTGACCGCTTGGGAACGTCGCGTGTCGTTGGTCTTTTTTGTCTTTTTTATGCTTTTTAACGGTGGAATCGAACTTGGGACAGAATTTTTTGAATCAATCATAAAATGTGATAAATTTGCGAAAATCGCCTCCAAGTTATGTTTTTTGTGGATGAAACATTGTTTTATTTGGCATTTTTATTGCATCTGGAAGATGGATTCGAACTCAGAACGCTGTATTGATTTAGTTTTCATGTATTAAAAGTGTCACTCAATCAATCAGATTCGATTTTCATGGAAACCACCCACTTGGCCCTGGCCAGCATAAAACTCCCTCCCAAGCTGTCTGGCGTTGTCAACGATCATACCATGTTGAAAACACCAGTTCTCGTCCGATCACTGAAGTTAAGCAACATCGGGCGCGATTAGTACTTAGATGGGTGACCGCTTGGGAACGTCGCGTGTCGTTGGCCTTTTGTCTTTTTATGCTTTTTAACGATGGAATCGAACTTGGGACAGAATTTTGAATCAATCATAAAATGTGATAAATTTGCGAAAATCGCCTCTAAGTTATGTTTTTTGTGGATGAAACATTGTTTTATTTAGCATTTTTGTTTTATTTTTTATCCTTTTTAACGATGGAATCGAACTTGGGACAGAATTTTGAATCAATCATAAAATGTGATAAATTTGCGAAAATCGCCCCCAAGTTATGTTTTTTTGTGGATGAAACATTGTTTTATTTGGCATTTTTATTGAATCTGGAAGATGGATTCGAGCTCAGAACGCTGTATTGATTTAGTTTTCATGTATTAAAAGTGTCACTCAATCAATCAGATTCGATTTTCATGGAAACCACCCACTTGGCCCTGGCCAGCATAAAACTCCCTCCCAAGCTGTCTGGCGTTGTCAACGATCATACCATGTTGAAAACACCAGTTCTCGTCCGATCACTGAAGTTAAGCAACATCGGGCGCGATTAGTACTTAGATGGGTGACCGCTTGGGAACGTCGCGTGTCGTTGGCCTTTTTCTTTTTATGCTTTTTAACGATGGAATCGAACTTGGGACAGAATTTTGAATCAATCATAAAATGTGATAAATTTGCGAAAATCGCCTCTAAGTTATGTTTTTTGTGGATGAAACATTGTTTTATTTAGCATTTTTGTTTTATTTTTATGCTTTTAAGCGATGGAATTGAACTTGGGACAGAATTTTGAATCAATCATAAAATGTGATAAATTTGCGAAAATCGCCTCCAAGTTATGTTTTTTGTGGATGAAACATTGTTTTATTTGGCAGTTTTATTGAATCTGGAAGATGGATTCGAACTCAGAACGCTGTTTTGATTTAGTTTTCATGTATTAAAAGTGTCACTCAATCAATCAGATTCGATTTTCATGGAAACCACCCACTTGGCCCTGGCCAGCATAAAACTCCCTCCCAAGCTGTCTGGCGTTGTCAACGATCATACCATGTTGAAAACACCAGTTCTCGTCCGATCACTGAAGTTAAGCAACATCGGGCGCGATTAGTACTTAGATGGGTGACCGCTTGGGAACGTCGCGTGTCGTTGGCCTTTTGTCTTTTTATGCTTTTTAACGATGGAATCGAACTTGGGACAGAATTTTGAATCAATCATAAAATGTGATAAATTTGCGAAAATCGCCTCTAAGTTATGTTTTTGTGGATGAAACATTGTTTTATTTAGCATTTTTGTTTTATTTTTATGCTTTTAACGATGGAATCGAACTTGGGACAGAATTTTGAATCAATCATAAAATGTGATAAATTTGCGAAAATCGCCTCCAAGTTATGTTTTTTGTTGATGAAAAGTTGTTTTATTTGGCATTTTACTTGCAACTGGAAGACGGATTCGGACTCAGAACGCTGTATTGATTTAGTTTTCATGTATTAAAAGTGTCACTCAATCAATCAGATTCGATTTTCATGGAAACCACCCACTTGGCCCTGGCCAGCATAAAACTCCCTCCCAAGCTGTCTGGCGTTGTCAACGATCATACCATGTTGAAAACACCAGTTCTCGTCCGATCACTGAAGTTAAGCAACATCGGGCGCGATTAGTACTTAGATGGGTGACCGCTTGGGAACGTCGCGTGTCGTTGGCCTTTTTGTCTTTTTTATGCTTTTTAACGATGGAATCGAACTTGGGACAGAATTTTGAATCAATCATAAAATGTGATAAATTTGCGAAAATCACCTCCAAGTTATGTTTTTTTTGTGGATGAAACATTGTTTCATTTGGCATTTTTATTGCATCTGGAAGATGCATTCGAACTCAGAACGGTGTACTGATTTAGTTTTCATGTATTAAAAGTGTCACTCAATCAATCAGATTCGATTTTCATGGAAACCACCCACTTGGCCCTGGCCAGCATAAAACTCCCTCCCAAGCTGTCTGGCGTTGTCAACGATCATACCATGTTGAAAACACCAGTTCTCGTCCGATCACTGAAGTTAAGCAACATCGGGCGCGATTAGTACTTAGATGGGTGACCGCTTGGGAACGTCGCGTGTCGTTGGCCCTTTTGTCTTTTTTATGCTTTTTAACGATGGAATCGAACTTGGGACAGAATTTTGAATCAATCATAAAATGTGATAAATTTGCGAAAATCGCCTCTAAGTTATGTTTTTTGTGGATGAAACATTGTTTTATTTAGCATTTTTGTTTTATTTTTTATGCTTTTTAACGATGGAATCGAACTTGGGACAGAATTTTGAATCAATCATAAAATGTGATAAATTTGCGAAAATCGCCTCCAAGTTATGTTTTTGTGGATGAAACATTGTTTTATTTGGCATTTTATTAAATCTGGAAGATGGATTCGAACTCAGAACGCTGTATTGATTTAGTTTTCATGTATTAAAAGTGTCACTCAATCAATCAGATTCGATTTTCATGGAAACCACCCACTTGGCCCTGGCCAGCATAAAACTCCCTCCCAAGCTGTCTGGCGTTGTCAACGATCATACCATGTTGAAAACACCAGTTCTCGTCCGATCACTGAAGTTAAGCAACATCGGGCGCGATTAGTACTTAGATGGGTGACCGCTTGGGAACGTCGCGTGTCGTTGGCCTTTTGTCTTTTTATGCTTTTTAACGATGGAATCGAACTTGGGACAGAATTTTGAATCAATCATAAAATGTGATAAATTTGCGAAAATCGCCTCCAAGTTATGTTTTTGTGGATGAAACATTGTTTTATTTGGCATTTTTATTGCATCTGGAAGATGGATTCGAACTCAGAACGCTGTATTGATTTAGTTTTCATGTATTAAAAGTGTCACTCAATCAATCAGATTCGATTTTCATGGAAACCACCCACTTGGCCCTGGCCAGCATAAAACTCCCTCCCAAGCTGTCTGGCGTTGTCAACGATCATACCATGTTGAAAACACCAGTTCTCGTCCGATCACTGAAGTTAAGCAACATCGGGCGCGATTAGTACTTAGATGGGTGACCGCTTGGGAACGTCGCGTGTCGTTGGCCTTTTTGTCTTTTTTATGCTTTTTAACGATGGAATCGAACTTGGGACAGAATTTTGAATCAATCATAAAATGTGATAAATTTGCGAAAATCGCCTCTAAGTTATGTTTTTTTGTGGATGAAACATTGTTTTATTTAGCATTTTTTGTTTTATTTTTTTATGCTTTTTAACGATGGAATCGAACTTGGGACAGAATTTTGAATCAATCATAAAATGTGATAAATTTGCGAAAATCGCCTCTAAGTTATGTTTTTTTGTGGATGAAACATTGTTTTATTTAGCATTTTTTGTTTTATTTTTTTATGCTTTTTAACGATGGAATCGAACTTGGGACAGAATTTTGAATCAATCATAAAATGTGATAAATTTGCGAAAATCGCCTCCAAGTTATGTTTTTTGTGGATGAAACATTGTTTTATTTGACATTTTACTTGCAACTGGAAGATGGATTCGGACTCAGAACGCTGTATTGATTTAGTTTTCATGTATTAAAAGTGTCACTCAATCAATCAGATTCGATTTTCATGGAAACCACCCACTTGGCCCTGGCCAGCTTAAAACTCCCTCCCAAGCTGTCTGTCGTTGTCAACGATCATACCATGTTGAAAACACCAGTTCTCGTCCGATCACTGAAGTTAAGCAACATCGGGCGCGATTAGTACTTAGATGGGTGACCGCTTGGGAACGTCGCGTGTCGTTGGCCCTTTTGTCTTTTTATGCTTTTTAACGATGGAATCGAACTTGGGACAGAATTTTGAATCAATCATAAAATGTGATAAATTTGCGAAAATCGCCTCCAAGTTATGTTTTTGTGGATGAAACATTGTTTTATTTGGCAGTTTTATTGAATCTGGAAGATGGATTCGAACTCAGAACGCTGTTTTGATTTAGTTTTCATGTATTAAAAGTGTCACTCAATCAATCAGATTCGATTTTCATGGAAACCACCCACTTGGCCCTGGCCAGCATAAAACTCCCTCCCAAGCTGTCTGGCGTTGTCAACGATCATACCATGTTGAAAACACCAGTTCTCGTCCGATCACTGAAGTTAAGCAACATCGGGCGCGATTAGTACTTAGATGGGTGACCGCTTGGGAACGTCGCGTGTCGTTGGCCTTTTGTCTTTTTATGCTTTTTAACGATGGAATCGAACTTGGGACAGAATTTTGAATCAATCATAAAATGTGATAAATTTGCGAAAATCGCCTCTAAGTTATGTTTTTTGTGGATGAAACATTGTTTTATTTAGCATTTTTGTTTTATTTTTTATGCTTTTTAACGATGGAATCGAACTTGGGACAAAATTTTGAATCAATCATAAAATGTGATAAATTTGCGAAAATCGCCTCCACGTTATGTTTTTTGTGGATGAAACATTGTTTTATTTGGCATTTTATTGAATCTGGAAGATGGATTCGAACTCAGAACGCTGTTTTGATTTAGTTTTCATGTATTAAAAGTGTCACTCAATCAATCAGATTCGATTTTCATGGAAACCACCCACTTGGCCCTGGCCAGCATAAAACTCCCTCCCAAGCTGTCTGGCGTTGTCAACGATCATACCATGTTGAAAACACCAGTTCTCGTCCGATCACTGAAGTTAAGCAACATCGGGCGCGATTAGTACTTAGATGGGTGACCGCTTGGGAACGTCGCGTGTCGTTGGCCTTTTGTCTTTTTATGCTTTTTAACGATGGAATCGAACTTGGGACAGAATTTTGAATCAATCATAAAATGTGATAAATTTGCGAAAATCGCCTCTGAGTTATGTTTTTTGTGGATGAAACATTGTTTTATTTAGCATTTTTTTTTTACTATTTTATGCTTTTTAACGATGGAATCGAACTTGGGACAGAATTTTGAATCAATCATAAAATGTGATAAATTTGCGAAAATCGCCTCCAAGTTATGTTTTTTGTGGATGAAACATTGTTTTATTTGGCAGTTTTATTGAATCTGGAAGATGGATTCGAACTCAGAACGCTGTTTTGATTTAGTTTTCATGTATTAAAAGTGTCACTCAATCAATCAGATTCGATTTTCATGGAAACCACCCACTTGGCCCTGGCCAGCATAAAACTCCCTCCCAAGCTGTCTGGCGTTGTCAACGATCATACCATGTTGAAAACACCAGTTCTCGTCCGATCACTGAAGTTAAGCAACATCGGGCGCGATTAGTACTTAGATGGGTGACCGCTTGGGAACGTCGCGTGTCGTTGGCCTTTTGTCTTTTTATGCTTTTTAACGATGGAATCGAACTTGGGACAGAATTTTGAATCAATCATAAAATGTGATAAATTTGCGAAAATCGCCTCTAAGTTATGTTTTTGTGGATGAAACATTGTTTTATTTAGCATTTTTGTTTTATTTTTTATGCTTTTTAACGATGGAATCGAACTTGGGACAGAATTTTGATTCAATCATAAAATGTGATAAATTTGCGAAAATCGCCTCCAAGTTATGTTTTTTGTTGATGAAACATTGTTTTATTTGGCAGTTTTATTGAATCTGGAAGATGGATTCGAACTCAGAACGCTGTTTTGATTTAGTTTTCATGTATTAAAAGTGTCACTCAATCAATCAGATTCGATTTTCATGGAAACCACCCACTTGGCCCTGGCCAGCATAAAACTCCCTCCCAAGCTGTCTGGCGTTGTCAACGATCATACCATGTTGAAAACACCAGTTCTCGTCCGATCACTGAAGTTAAGCAACATCGGGCGCGATTAGTACTTAGATGGGTGACCGCTTGGGAACGTCGCGTGTCGTTGGCCTTTTGTCTTTTTATGCTTTTTAACGATGGAATCGAACTTGGGACAGAATTTTGAATCAATCATAAAATGTGATAAATTTGCGAAAACCGCCGCTAAGTTATGTTTTTTGTGGATGAAACATTGTTTTATTTAGCATTTTTGTTTTATTTTTTATGCTTTTTAACGAGGGAATCGAACTTGGGACAGAATGTTGAATCAATCATAAAATGTGATAAATTTGCGAAAATCGCCTCCAAGTTATGTTTTTGTGGATGAAACATTGTTTTATTTGGCATTTTATTGAATCTGGAAGATGGATTCGAACTCAGAACGCTGTATGATTTAGTTTTCATGTATTAAAAGTGTCACTCAATCAATCAGATTCGATTTTCATGGAAACCACCCACTTGGCCCTGGCCAGCATAAAACTCCCTCCCAAGCTGTCTGGCGTTGTCAACGATCATACCATGTTGAAAACACCAGTTCTCGTCCGATCACTGAAGTTAAGCAACATCGGGCGCGATTAGTACTTAGATGGGTGACCGCTTGGGAACGTCGCGTGTCGTTGGCCTTTTGTCTTTTTTATGCTTTTTAACGATGGAATCGAACTTGGGACAGAATTTTGAATCAATCATAAAATGTGATAAATTTGCGAAAATCGCCTCCAAGTTATGTTTTTTGTGGATGAAACATTGTTTTATTTAGCATTTTTTGTTTTACTTTTTTATGCTTTTTAACGATGGAATCGAACTTGGGACAGAATTTTGAATCAATCATAAAATGTGATAAATTTGCGAAAATCGCCTCTGAGTTATGTTTTTTGTGGATGAAACATTGTTTTATTTGGCATTTTTATTGAATCTGGAAGATCGATTCGAACTCAGAACGCTGTATTGATTTAGTTTTCATGTATTAAAAGTGTCACTCAATCAATCAGATTCGATTTTCATGGAAACCACCCACTTGGCCCTGGCCAGCATAAAACTCCCTCCCAAGCTGTCTGGCGTTGTCAACGATCATACCATGTTGAAAACACCAGTTCTCGTCCGATCACTGAAGTTAAGCAACATCGGGCGCGATTAGTACTTAGATGGGTGACCGCTTGGGAACGTCGCGTGTCGTTGGCCTTTTTGTCTTTTTAATGCTTTTTAACGATGGAATCGAACTTGGGACAGAATTTTGAATCAATCATAAAATGTGATAAATTTGCGAAAATCGCCTCCAAGTTATGTTTTTGTGGATGAAACATTGTTTTATTTGGCATTTTATTGAATCTGGAAGATGGATTCGAACTCAGAACGCTGTTTTGATTTAGTTTTCATGTATTAAAAGTGTCACTCAATCAATCAGATTCGATTTTCATGGAAACCACCCACTTGGCCCTGGCCAGCATAAAACTCCCTCCCAAGCTGTCTGGCGTTGTCAACGATCATACCATGTTGAAAACACCAGTTCTCGTCCGATCACTGAAGTTAAGCAACATCGGGCGCGATTAGTACTTAGATGGGTGACCGCTTGGGAACGTCGCGTGTCGTTGGCCTTTTTCTTTTTATGCTTTTTAACGATGGAATCGAACTTGGGACAGAATTTTGAATCAATCATAAAATGTGATAAATTTGCGAAAATCGCCTCTAAGTTATGTTTTTTGTGGATGAAACATTGTTTTATTTAGCATTTTTGTTTTATTTTTTATGCTTTTTAACGGTGGAATCGAACTTGGGACAGAATTTTGAATCAATCATAAAATGTGATAAATTTGCGAAAATCGCCTCCAAGTTATGTTTTCTGTGGATGAAACATTGTTTTATTTGGCATTTTTATTGCATCTGGAAGATAGATTCGAACTCAGAATGCTGTTTTGATTTAGTTTTCATGTATTAAAAGTGTCACTCAATCAATCAGATTCGATTTTCATGGAAAGCACCCACTTGGCCCTGGCCAGCATAAAACTCCCTCCCAAGCTGTCTGGCGTTGTCAACGATCATACCATGTTGAAAACACCAGTTCTCGTCCGATCACTGAAGTTAAGCAACATCGGGCGCGATTAGTACTTAGATGGGTGACCGCTTGGGAACGTCGCGTGTCGTTGGCCTTTTTCTTTTTATGCTTTTTAACGATGGAATCGAACTTGGGACAGAATTTTGAATCAATCATAAAATGTGATAAATTTGCGAAAATCGCCTCCAAGTTATGTTTTTGTGGATGAAACATTGTTTTATTTGGCATTTTATTGAATCTGGAAGATGGATTCGAACTCAGAACGCTGTTTTGATTTAGTTTTCATGTATTAAAAGTGTCACTCAATCAATCAGATTCGATTTTCATGGAAACCACCCACTTGGCCCTGGCCAGCATAAAACTCCCTCCCAAGCTGTCTGGCGTTGTCAACGATCATACCATGTTGAAAACACCAGTTCTCGTCCGATCACTGAAGTTAAGCAACATCGGGCGCGATTAGTACTTAGATGGGTGACCGCTTGGGAACGTCGCGTGTCGTTGGCCTTTTGTCTTTTTATGCTTTTAACGATGGAATCGAACTTGGGACAGAATTTTGAATCAATCATAAAATGTGATAAATTTGCGAAAATCGCCTCTAAGTTATGTTTTTTGTGGATGAAACATTGTTTTATTTAGCATTTTTTGTTTTATTTTTTTATGCTTTTTAACGATGGAATCGAACTTGGGACAGAATTTTGAATCAATCATAAAATGTGATAAATTTGCGAAAATCACCTCCAAGTTATGTTTTTTTGTGGATGACACATTGTTTTATTTAGCATTTTTTGTTTTATTTTTTTACGCTTTTTAACGATGGAATCGAACTTGGGACAGAATTTTGAATCAATCATAAAATGTGATAAATTTGCGAAAATCACCTCCAAGTTATGTTTTTTTGTGGATGAAACATTGTTTTATTTGGCATTTTTATTGCATCTGGAAGATGGATTCGAACTCAGAACGCTGTATTGATTTAGTTTTCATGTATTAAAAGTGTCACTCAATCAATCAGATTCGATTTTCATGGAAACCACCCACTTGGCCCTGGCCAGCATAAAACTCCCTCCCAAGCTGTCTGGCGTTGTCAACGATCATACCATGTTGAAAACACCAGTTCTCGTCCGATCACTGAAGTTAAGCAACATCGGGCGCGATTAGTACTTAGATGGGTGACCGCTTGGGAACGTCGCGTGTCGTTGGCCTTTTTGTCTTTTTTATGCTTTTTAACGATGGAATCGAACTTGGGACAGAATTTTGAATCAATCATAAAATGTGATAAATTTGCGAAAATCGCCTCCAAGTTATGTTTTTTGTGGATGAAACATTGTTTTATTTGGCAGTTTTATTGAATCTGGAAGATGGATTCGAACTCAGAACGCTGTTTTGATTTAGTTTTCATGTATTAAAAGTGTCACTCAATCAATCAGATTCGATGTTCATGGAAACTACCCACTTGGCCCTGGCCAGCATAAAACTCCCTCCCAAGCTGTCTGGCGTTGTCAACGATCATACCATGTTGAAAACACCAGTTCTCGTCCGATCACTGAAGTTAAGCAACATCGGGCGCGATTAGTACTTAGATGGGTGACCGCTTGGGAACGTCGCGTGTCGTTGGCCTTTTGTCTTTTTATGCTTTTTAACGATGGAATCGAACTTGGGACAGAATTTTGAATTAATCATAAAATGTGATAAATTTGCGAAAATCGCCTCTAAGTTATGTTTTTTGTGGATGAAATATTGTTTTATTTGGCATTTTATTGAATCTGGAAGATGGATTCGAACTCAGAACGCTGTTTTGATTTAGTTTTCATGTATTAAAAGTGTCACTCAATCAATCAGATTCGATTTTCATGGAAACCACCCACTTGGCCCTGGCCAGCATAAAACTCCCTCCCAAGCTGTCTGGCGTTGTCAACGATCATACCATGTTGAAAACACCAGTTCTCGTCCGATCACTGAAGTTAAGCAACATCGGGCGCGATTAGTACTTAGATGGGTGACCGCTTGGGAACGTCGCGTGTCGTTGGCCTTTTGTCTTTTTATGCTTTTTAACGATGGAATCGAACTTGGGACAGAATTTTGAATCAATCATAAAATGTGATAAATTTGCAAAAATCGCCTCCAAGGGATGTTGTTTGTGGGTGAAACATTGTTTTATTTAGCATTTTTGTTTTATTTTTTATCCTTTTTAACGATGGAATCGAACTTGGGACAGAATTTTGAATCAATCATAAAATGTGATAAATTTGCGAAAATCGCCCCCAAGTTATGTTTTTTTGTGGATGAAACATTGTTTTATTTGGCATTTTTATTGAATCTGGAAGATGGATTCGAGCTCAGAACGCTGTATTGATTTAGTTTTCATGTATTAAAAGTGTCACTCAATCAATCAGATTCGATTTTCATGGAAACCACCCACTTGGCCCTGGCCAGCATAAAACTCCCTCCCAAGCTGTCTGGCGTTGTCAACGATCATACCATGTTGAAAACACCAGTTCTCGTCCGATCACTGAAGTTAAGCAACATCGGGCGCGATTAGTACTTAGATGGGTGACCGCTTGGGAACGTCGCGTGTCGTTGGCCTTTTTGTCGTTTTTATGCTTTTTAACGATGGAATCGAACTTGGGACAGAATTTTGAATCAATCATAAAATGTGATAAATTTGCGAAAATCGCCTCTAAGTTATGTTTTTTGTGGATGAAACATTGTTTTATTTAGCATTTTTGTTTTATTTTTATGCTTTTTAACGATGGACTCGAACTTGGGAAAGAATTTTGAATCAATCATAAAATGTGATAAATTTGCGAAAATCGCCTCCAAGTTATGTTTTCTGTAGAAGAAACATTGTTTTATTTAGCATTTTTTTTTTACTTTTTTATGCTTTTTAACGATGGAATCGAACTTGGGACAGAATTTTGAATCAATCATAAAATGTGATAAATTTGCGAAAATCGCCTCCAAGTTATGTTTTTTGTGGATGAAACATTGTTTTATTTGGCGTTTTTATTGAATCTGGAAGATAGATTCGAACTCAGAACGCTGTTTTGATTTAGTTTTCATGTATTAAAAGTGTCACTCAATCAATCAGATTCGATTTTCATGGAAACCACCCACTTGGCCCTGGCCAGCATAAAACTCCCTCCCAAGCTGTCTGGCGTTGTCAACGATCATACCATGTTGAAAACACCAGTTCTCGTCCGATCACTGAAGTTAAGCAACATCGGGCGCGATTAGTACTTAGATGGGTGACCGCTTGGGAACGTCGCGTGTCGTTGGCCTTTTTGTCTTTTTATGCTTTCTAACGATGGAATCGAACTTGGGACAGAATTTTGAATCAATCATAAAATGTGATAAATTTGCGAAAATCGCCTCTAAGTTATGTTTTTGTGGATGAAACATTGTTTTATTTAGCATTTTTGTTTTATTTTTTTATGCTTTTAACGATGGAATCGAACTTGGGACAGAATTTTGAATCAATCATAAAATGTGATAAATTTGCGAAAATCGCCTCCAAGTTATGTTTTTGTGGATGAAACATTGTTTTATTTGGCATTTTATTGAATCTGGAAGATGGATTCGAACTCAGAACGCTGTTTTGATTTAGTTTTCATGTATTAAAAGTGTCACTCAATCAATCAGATTCGATTTTCATGGAAACCACCCACTTGGCCCTGGCCAGCATAAAACTCCCTCCCAAGCTGTCTGGCGTTGTCAACGATCATACCATGTTGAAAACACCAGTTCTCGTCCGATCACTGAAGTTAAGCAACATCGGGCGCGATTAGTACTTAGATGGGTGACCGCTTGGGAACGTCGCGTGTCGTTGGCCGTTTTCTTTTTATGCTTTTTAACGATGGAATCGAACTTGGGACAGAATTTTGAATCAATCATAAAATGTGATAAATTTGCGAAAATCGCCTCTAAGTTATGTTTTTGTGGATGAAACATTGTTTTATTTAGCATTTTTGTTTTATTTTTTATGCTTTTTAACGATGGAATCGAACTTGGGACAGAATTTTGAATCAATCATAAAATGTGATAAATTTGCGAAAATCGCCTCTAAGTTATGTTTTTTGTGGATGAAACATTGTTTTATTTAGCATTTTTGTTTTATTTTTATGCTTTTAACGATGGAATCGAACTTGGGACAGAATTTTGAATCAATCATAAAATGTGATAAATTTGCGAAAATCGCCTCAAGTTATGTTTTTGTGGATGAAACATTGTTTTATTTGGCAGTTTTATTGAATCTGGAAGATGGATTCGAACTCAGAACGCTGTTTTGATTTAGTTTTCATGTATTAAAAGTGTCACTCAATCAATCAGATTCGATTTTCATGGAAACCACCCACTTGGCCCTGGCCAGCATAAAACTCCCTCCCAAGCTGTCTGGCGTTGTCAACGATCATACCATGTTGAAAACACCAGTTCTCGTCCGATCACTGAAGTTAAGCAACATCGGGCGCGATTAGTACTTAGATGGGTGACCGCTTGGGAACGTCGCGTGTCGTTGGCCTTTTGTCTTTTTATGCTTTTTAACGATGGAATCGAACTTGGGACAGAATTTTGAATCAATCATAAAATGTGATAAATTTGCGAAAATCGCCTCCAAGTTATGTTTTTGTGGATGAAACATTGTTTTATTTGGCATTTTATTGAATCTGGAAGATGGATTCGAACTCAGAACGCTGTTTTGATTTAGTTTTCATGTATTAAAAGTGTCACTCAATCAATCAGATTCGATTTTCATGGAAACCACCCACTTGGCCCTGGCCAGCATAAAACTCCCTCCCAAGCTGTCTGGCGTTGTCAACGATCATACCATGTTGAAAACACCAGTTCTCGTCCGATCACTGAAGTTAAGCAACATCGGGCGCGATTAGTACTTAGATGGGTGACCGCTTGGGAACGTCGCGTGTCGTTGGCCTCTTTGTCTTCTTTATGCTTTTTAACGATGGAAGCGAACTTGGGACAGGATGTTGTATCATTCATAAAATGTGATAAATTTGCGAAAATCGCCTCTAAGTTATGTTTTTTGTGGATGAAACATTGTTTTATTTAGCATTTTTGTTTTATTTTTATGCTTTTTAACGATGGAAGCGAACTTGGGACAGAATTTTGTATCAATCATAAAATGTGATAAATTTGCGAAAATCGCCTCCAAGTTATGTTTTTTTGTGGATGAAACATTGCTTTATTTGGCATTTTTATTGAATCTGGAAGATGGATTCGAGCTCAGAACGCTGTTTTGATTTAGTTTTCATGTATTAAAAGTGTCACTCAATCAATCAGATTCGATTTTCATGGAAACCACCCACTTGGCCCTGGCCAGCATAAAACTCCCTCCCAAGCTGTCTGGCGTTGTCAACGATCATACCATGTTGAAAACACCAGTTCTCGTCCGATCACTGAAGTTAAGCAACATCGGGCGCGATTAGTACTTAGATGGGTGACCGCTTGGGAACGTCGCGTGTCGTTGGCCTTTTTCTTTTTATGCTTTTTAACGATGGAATCGAACTTGGGACAGAATTTTGAATCAATCATAAAATGTGATAAATTTGCGAAAATCGCCTCTAAGTTATGTTTTTTGTGGATGAAACATTGTTTTATTTAGCATTTTTGTTTTATTTTTTATGCTTTTTAACGATGGAATCGAACTTGGGACAGAATTTTGAATCAATCATAAAATGTGATAAATTTGCGAAAATCGCCTCCAAGTTATGTTTTTGTGGATGAAACATTGTTTTATTTGGCAGTTTTATTGAATCTGGAAGATGGATTCGAACTCAGAACGCTGTTTTGATTTAGTTTTCATGTATTAAAAGTGTCACTCAATCAATCAGATTCGATTTTCATGGAAACCACCCACTTGGCCCTGGCCAGCATAAAACTCCCTCCCAAGCTGTCTGGCGTTGTCAACGATCATACCATGTTGAAAACACCAGTTCTCGTCCGATCACTGAAGTTAAGCAACATCGGGCGCGATTAGTACTTAGATGGGTGACCGCTTGGGAACGTCGCGTGTCGTTGGCCTTTTTCTTTTTATGCTTTTTAACGATGGAATCGAACTTGGGACAGAATTTTGAATCAATCATAAAATGTGATAAATTTGCGAAAATCGCCTCTAAGTTATGTTTTTTGTGGATGAAACATTGTTTTATTTAGCATTTTTGTTTTATTTTTTATGCTTTTTAACGATGGAATCGAACTTGGGACAGAATTTTGAATCAATCATAAAATGTGATAAATTTGCGAAAATCGCCTCCAAGTTATGTTTTTGTGGATGAAACATTGTTTTATTTGGCAGTTTTATTGAATCTGGAAGATGGATTCGAACTCAGAACGCTGTTTTGATTTAGTTTTCATGTATTAAAAGTGTCACTCAATCAATCAGATTCGATTTTCATGGAAACCACCCACTTGGCCCTGGCCAGCATAAAACTCCCTCCCAAGCTGTCTGGCGTTGTCAACGATCATACCATGTTGAAAACACCAGTTCTCGTCCGATCACTGAAGTTAAGCAACATCGGGCGCGATTAGTACTTAGATGGGTGACCGCTTGGGAACGTCGCGTGTCGTTGGCCTTTTGTCTTTTTATGCTTTTTAACGATGGAATCGAACTTGGGACAGAATTTTGAATCAATCATAAAATGTGATAAATTTGCGAAAATCGCCTCTAAGTTATGTTTTTTGTGGATGAAACATTGTTTTATTTAGCATTTTTGTTTTATTTTTTATGCTTTTTAACGATGGAATCGAACTTGGGACAGAATTTTGAATCAATCATAAAATGTGATAAATTTGCGAAAATCGCCTCCAAGTTATGTTTTTGTGGATGAAACATTGTTTTATTTGGCAGTTTTATTGAATCTGGAAGATGGATTCGAACTCAGAACGCTGTTTTGATTTAGTTTTCATGTATTAAAAGTGTCACTCAATCAATCAGATTCGATTTTCATGGAAACCACCCACTTGGCCCTGGCCAGCATAAAACTCCCTCCCAAGCTGTCTGGCGTTGTCAACGATCATACCATGTTGAAAACACCAGTTCTCGTCCGATCACTGAAGTTAAGCAACATCGGGCGCGATTAGTACTTAGATGGGTGACCGCTTGGGAACGTCGCGTGTCGTTGGCCCTTTTGTCTTTTTTATGCTTTTTAACGATGGAATCGAACTTGGGACAGAATTTTGAACCAATCATAAAATGTGATAAATTTGCGAAAATCGCCTCCAAGTTATGTTTTTTGTGGATGAAACATTGTTTTATTTAGCATTTTTTGTTTTATTTTTTTTATGCTTTTTAACGATGGAATCGAACTTGGGACAGAATTTTGAATCAATCATAAAATGTGATAAATTTGCGGAAATCGCCTCCAAGTTATGTTTTTTGTGGATGAAACATTGTTTTATTTGGCATTTTTATTGCATCTGGAAGATGCATTCGAACTCAGAACGCTGTATCGATTTTGTTTTCATGTATAAAAAGTGTCACTCAATCAATCAGATTCGATTTTCATGGAAACCACCCACTTGGCCCTGGCCAGCATAAAACTCCCTCCCAAGCTGTCTGGCGTTGTCAACGATCATACCATGTTGAAAACACCAGTTCTCGTCCGATCACTGAAGTTAAGCAACATCGGGCGCGATTAGTACTTAGATGGGTGACCGCTTGGGAACGTCGCGTGTCGTTGGCCTTTTGTCTTTTTATGCTTTTTAACGATGGAATCGAACTTGGGACATAATTTTGAATCAATCATAAAATGTGATAAATTTGCGAAAATCGCCTCTAAGTTATGTTTTTTTTGAGGATGAAACATTGTTTTATTTAGCATTTTTGTTTTATTTTTTATGCTTTTTAACGATGGAATCGAACTTGGGACAGAATTTTGAATCAATCATAAAATGTGATAAATTTGCGAAAATCGCCTCCAAGTTATGTTTTTGTGGATGAAACATTGTTTTATTTGGCATTTTTATTGCATCTGGAAGATGGATTCGAACTCAGAACGCTGTATTGATTTAGTTTTCATGTATTAAAAGTGTCACTCAATCAATCAGATTCGATTTTCATGGAAACCACCCACTTGGCCCTGGCCAGCATAAAACTCCCTCCCAAGCTGTCTGGCGTTGTCAACGATCATACCATGTTGAAAACACCAGTTCTCGTCCGATCACTGAAGTTAAGCAACATCGGGCGCGATTAGTACTTAGATGGGTGACCGCTTGGGAACGTCGCGTGTCGTTGGCCTTTTGTCTTTTTATGCTTTTTAACGATGGAATCGAACTTGGGACAGAATTTTGAATCAATCATAAAATGTGATAAATTTGCGAAAATCGCCTCCAAGTTATGTTTTTGTGGATGAAACATTGTTTTATTTGGCATTTTTATTGCATCTGGAAGATGGATTCGAACTCAGAACGCTGTATTGATTTAGTTTTCATGTATTAAAAGTGTCACTCAATCAATCAGATTCGATTTTCATGGAAACCACCCACTTGGCCCTGGCCAGCATAAAACTCCCTCCCAAGCTGTCTGGCGTTGTCAACGATCATACCATGTTGAAAACACCAGTTCTCGTCCGATCACTGAAGTTAAGCAACATCGGGCGCGATTAGTACTTAGATGGGTGACCGCTTGGGAACGTCGCGTGTCGTTGGCCTTTTTGTCTTTTTTATGCTTTTTAGCGATGGAATCGAACTTGGGACAGAATTTTGAATCAATCATAAAATGTGATAAATTTGCGAAAATCGCCTCTGAGTTATGTTTTTTGTGGATGAAACATTGTTTTATTTAGCATTTTTTGTTTTATTTTTTTATGCTTTTTAACGATGGAATCGAACTTGGGACAGAATTTTGAATCAATCATAAAATGTGATAAATTTGCGAAAATCACCTCCAAGTTATGTTTTTTTTGTGGATGAAACATTGTTTCATTTGGCATTTTTATTGCATCTGGAAGATGCATTCGAACTTAGAACGCTGTATTGATTTAGTTTTCATGTATTAAAAGTGTCACTCAATCAATCAGATTCGATTTTCATGGAAACCACCCACTTGGCCCTGGCCAGCATAAAACTCCCTCCCAAGCTGTCTGGCGTTGTCAACGATCATACCATGTTGAAAACACCAGTTCTCGTCCGATCACTGAAGTTAAGCAACATCGGGCGCGATTAGTACTTAGATGGGTGACCGCTTGGGAACGTCGCGTGTCGTTGGCCTTTTTCTTTTTATGCTTTTTAACGATGGAATCGAACTTGGGACAGAATTTTGAATCAATCATAAAATGTGATAAATTTGCGAAAATCGCCTCCAAGTTATGTTTTTTGTGGATGAAACATTGTTTCATTTGGCATTTTTATTGAATCTGAAAGATGGATTCGAACTCAGAACGCTGTATCGATTTTGTTTTCATGTATAAAAAGGGTCACTCAATCAATCAGATTCGATTTTCATGGAAACCACCCACTTGGCCCTGGCCAGCATAAAACTCCCTCCCAAGCTGTCTGGCGTTGTCAACGATCATACCATGTTGAAAACACCAGTTCTCGTCCGATCACTGAAGTTAAGCAACATCGGGCGCGATTAGTACTTAGATGGGTGACCGCTTGGGAACGTCGCGTGTCGTTGGCCCTTTTGTCTTTTTTATGCTTTTAACGATGGAATCGAACTTGGGACAGAATTTTGAATCAATCATAAAATGTGATAAATTTGCGAAAATCGCCTCCAAGTTATGTTTTTGTGGATGAAACATTGTTTTATTTGGCATTTTATTGAATCTGAAAGATGGATTCGAACTCAGAACGCTGTATTGATTTAGTTTTCATGTATTAAAAGTGTCACTCAATCAATCAGATTCGATTTTCATGGAAACCACCCACTTGGCCCTGGCCAGCATAAAACTCCCTCCCAAGCTGTCTGGCGTTGTCAACGATCATACCATGTTGAAAACACCAGTTCTCGTCCGATCACTGAAGTTAAGCAACATCGGGCGCGATTAGTACTTAGATGGGTGACCGCTTGGGAACGTCTTTAGTCTTTTTTATGCTTTTTAACGATGGAATCGAACTTGGGACAGAATTTTGAATCAATCATAAAATGTGATAAATTTGCGAAAATCGCCTCCAAGTTATGTTTTTTGTTGATGAAAAGTTGTTTTATTTGGCATTTTACTTGCAACTGGAAGACGGATTCGGACTCAGAACGCTGTATTGATTTAGTTTTCATGTATTAAAAGTGTCACTCAATCAATCAGATTCGATTTTCATGGAAACCACCCACTTGGCCCTGGCCAGCATAAAACTCCCTCCCAAGCTGTCTGGCGTTGTCAACGATCATACCATGTTGAAAACACCAGTTCTCGTCCGATCACTGAAGTTAAGCAACATCGGGCGCGATTAGTACTTAGATGGGTGACCGCTTGGGAACGTCGCGTGTCGTTGGCCTTTTGTCTTTTTATGCTTTTTAACGATGGAATCGAACTTGGGACAGAATTTTGAATCAATCATAAAATGTGATAAATTTGCGAAAATCGCCTCTAAGTTATGTTTTTTGTGGATGAAACATTGTTTTATTTAGCATTTTTGTTTTATTTTTTATGCTTTTTAACGATGGAATCGAACTTGGGACAGAATTTTGAATCAATCATAAAATGTGATAAATTTGCGAAAATCGCCTCCAAGTTATGTTTTTGTGGATGAAACATTGTTTTATTTGGCATTTTTATTGCATCTGGAAGATGGATTCGAACTCAGAACGCTGTATTGATTTAGTTTTCATGTATTAAAAGTGTCACTCAATCAATCAGATTCGATTTTCATGGAAACCACCCACTTGGCCCTGGCCAGCATAAAACTCCCTCCCAAGCTGTCTGGCTTTGTCAACGATCATACCATGTTGAAAACACCAGTTCTCGTCCGATCACTGAAGTTAAGCAACATCGGGCGCGATTAGTACTTAGATGGGTGACCGCTTGGGAACGTCGCGTGTCGTTGGTCTTTTTTGTCTTTTTTATGCTTTTTAACGATGGAATCGAACTTGGGACAGAATTTTGAATCAATCATAAAATGTGATAAATTTGCGAAAATCGCCTCCAAGTTATGTTTTCTGTAGAAGAAACATTGTTTTATTTAGCATTTTTTTTTTTACTTTTTTATGCTTTTTAACGATGGAATCGAACTTGGGACAGAATTTTGAATCAATCATAAAATGTGATAAATTTGCGAAAATCGCCTCTGAGTTATGTTTTTTGTGGATGAAACATTGTTTTATTTGGCATTTTTGTTGCATCTGGAAGATGGATTCGAGCTCAGAACGCTGTATTGATTTTGTTTTCATGTATAAAAAGTGTCACTCAATCAATCAGATTCGATTTTCATGGAAACCACCCACTTGGCCCTGGCCAGCATAAAACTCCCTCCCAAGCTGTCTGGCGTTGTCAACGATCATACCATGTTGAAAACACCAGTTCTCGTCCGATCACTGAAGTTAAGCAACATCGGGCGCGATTAGTACTTAGATGGGTGACCGCTTGGGAACGTCGCGTGTCGTTGGCCTTTTTTCTTTTTTATGCTTTCTAACGATGGAAGCGAACTTGGGACAGAATTTTGAATCAATCATAAAATGTGATAAATTTGCGAAATCGCCTCTAAGTTATGTTTTTTGTGGATGAAACATTGTTTTATTTAGCATTTTTTGTTTTATTTTTTATGCTTTTTAACGATGGAATCGAAATTGAGACAGAATTTTGAATCAATCATAAAATGTGATAAATTTGCGGAAATCGCCTCCAAGTTATGTTTTTGGTGGTAAAAAGTTGTTTTATTTGGCATTTTACTTGCAACTGGAAGATGGATTCGGACTCAGAACGCTGTATTGATTTTGTTTTCATGTATTAAAAGTGTCACTCAATCAATCAGATTCGATTTTCATGGAAACCACCCACTTGGCCCTGGCCAGCATAAAACTCCCTCCCAAGCTGTCTGGCGTTGTCAACGATCATACCATGTTGAAAACACCAGTTCTCGTCCGATCACTGAAGTTAAGCAACATCGGGCGCGATTAGTACTTAGATGGGTGACCGCTTGGGAACGTCGCGTGTCGTTGGCCTTTTGTCTTTTTATGCTTTTTAACGATGGAATCGAACTTGGGACAGAATTTTGAATCAATCATAAAATGTGATAAATTTGCGAAAATCGCCTCTAAGTTATGTTTTTGTGGATGAAACATTGTTTTATTTAGGCATTTTGTTTTATTTTTTATGCTTTTAACGATGGAATCGAACTTGGGACAGAATTTTGAATCAATCATAAAATGTGATAAATTTGCGAAAATCGCCTCTGAGTTATGTTTTTGTGGATGAAACATTGTTTTATTTAGCATTTTTGTTTTATTTTTTATGCTTTTTAACGATGGAATCGAACTTGGGACAGAATTTTGAATCAATCATAAAATGTGATAAATTTGCGAAAATCACCTCCAAATTATGTTTTTGTGGATGAAACATTGTTTTATTTGGCATTTTATTGAATCTGGAAGATGGATTCGAACTCAGAACGCTGTTTTGATTTAGTTTTCATGTATTAAAAGTGTCACTCAATCAATCAGATTCGATTTTCATGGAAACCACCCACTTGGCCCTGGCCAGCATAAAACTCCCTCCCAAGCTGTCTGGCGTTGTCAACGATCATACCATGTTGAAAACACCAGTTCTCGTCCGATCACTGAAGTTAAGCAACATCGGGCGCGATTAGTACTTAGATGGGTGACCGCTTGGGAACGTCGCGTGTCGTTGGCCTTTTTGTCTTTTTTATGCTTTTTAACGATGGAATCGAACTTGGGACAGAATTTTGATTCAATCATAAAATGTGATAAATTTGCGAAAATCGCCTCCAAGTTATGTTTTTTGTGGATGAAACATTGTTTTATTTGGCATTTTTTGTTTTATTTTTTTATGCTTTTTAACGATGGAATCGAACTTGGGACAGAATTTTGAATCAATCATAAAATGTGATAAATTTGCGAAAATCGCCTCTGAGTTATGTTTTTTGTGGATGAAACATTGTTTTATTTGGCATTTTTTGTTTTATTTTTTATGCTTTTTAACGATGGAATCGAACTTGGGACAGAATTTTGAATCAATCATAAAATGTGATAAATTTGCGAAAATCACCTCCAAATTATGTTTTTTGTGGATGAAACATTGTTTTATTTGGCGTTTTTATTGAATCTGGAAGATAGATTCGAACTCAGAACGCTGTTTTGATTTAGTTTTCATGTATTAAAAGTGTCACTCAATCAATCAGATTCGATTTTCATGGAAACCACCCACTTGGCCCTGGCCAGCATAAAACTCCCTCCCAAGCTGTCTGGCGTTGTCAACGATCATACCATGTTGAAAACACCAGTTCTCGTCCGATCACTGAAGTTAAGCAACATCGGGCGCGATTAGTACTTAGATGGGTGACCGCTTGGGAACGTCGCGTGTCGTTGGCCTTTTGTCTTTTTTATGCTTTTTAACGATGGAATCGAACTTGGGACAGAATTTTGAATCAATCATAAAATGTGATAAATTTGCGAAAATCGCCTCTAAGTTATGTTTTTTTGTGGATGAAACATTGTTTTATTTAGCATTTTTTGTTTTATTTTTTATGCTTTTAACGATGGAATCGAACTTGGGACAGAATTTTGAATCAATCATAAAATGTGATAAATTTGCGAAAATCGCCTCTGAGTTATGTTTTTGTGGATGAAACATTGTTTTATTTGGCATTTTTATAGAATCTGAAAGATGGATTCGAACTCAGAACGCTGTTTTGATTTAGTTTTCATGTATTAAAAGTGTCACTCAATCAATCAGATTCGATTTTCATGGAAACCACCCACTTGGCCCTGGCCAGCATAAAACTCCCTCCCAAGCTGTCTGGCGTTGTCAACGATCATACCATGTTGAAAACACCAGTTCTCGTCCGATCACTGAAGTTAAGCAACATCGGGCGCGATTAGTACTTAGATGGGTGACCGCTTGGGAACGTCGCGTGTCGTTGGCCTTTTGTCTTTTTATGCTTTTTAACGATGGAATCGAACTTGGGACAGAATTTTGAATCAATCATAAAATGTGGTAATTTTGCGAAAATCGCCTCCAAGTTATGTTTTTTGTGGATAAAACATTGTTGTATTTAGCATTTTTTGTTTTACTTTTTTATGCTTTTTAACGATGGAATCGAACTTGGGACAGAATTTTGAATCAATCATAAAATGTGATAAATTTGCGAAAATCGCCTCTGAGTTATGTTTTTTGTGGATGAAGATGAAACATTGTTTTATTTGGCAGTTTTATTGAATCTGGAAGATGGATTCGAACTCAGAACGCTGTTTTGATTTAGTTTTCATGTATTAAAAGTGTCACTCAATCAATCAGATTCGATTTTCATGGAAACCACCCACTTGGCCCTGGCCAGCATAAAACTCCCTCCCAAGCTGTCTGGCGTTGTCAACGATCATACCATGTTGAAAACACCAGTTCTCGTCCGATCACTGAAGTTAAGCAACATCGGGCGCGATTAGTACTTAGATGGGTGACCGCTTGGGAACGTCGCGTGTCGTTGGCCTGTTTCTTTTTATGCTTTTTAACGATGGAATCGAACTTGGGACAGAATTTTGAATCCACCATAAAATGTGATAACTTTGCGAAAATCGCCTCAAAGTTATGTTTTTGTGGATGAAACATTGTTTTATTTGGCATTTTATTGAATCTGAAAGATGGATTCGAACTCAGAACGCTGTATTGATTTAGTTTTCATGTATTAAAAGTGTCACTCAATCAATCAGATTCGATTTTCATGGAAACCACCCACTTGGCCCTGGCCAGCATAAAACTCCCTCCCAAGCTGTCTGGCGTTGTCAACGATCATACCATGTTGAAAACACCAGTTCTCGTCCGATCACTGAAGTTAAGCAACATCGGGCGCGATTAGTACTTAGATGGGTGACCGCTTGGGAACGTCGCGTGTCGTTGGCCTTTTTGTCTTTTTTATGCTTTTTAACGATGGAATCGAACTTGGGACAGAATTTTGAATCAATCATAAAATGTGATAAATTTGCGAAAATCGCCTCCAAGTTATGTTTTTTGTGGATGAAACATTGTTTTATTTGGCATTTTTATTGCATCTGGAAGATGGATTCGAACTCAGAACGCTGTATTGATTTAGTTTTCATGTATTAAAAGTGTCACTCAATCAATCAGATTCGATTTTCATGGAAACCACCCACTTGGCCCTGGCCAGCATAAAACTCCCTCCCAAGCTGTCTGGCGTTGTCAACGATCATACCATGTTGAAAACACCAGTTCTCGTCCGATCACTGAAGTTAAGCAACATCGGGCGCGATTAGTACTTAGATGGGTGACCGCTTGGGAACGTCGCGTGTCGTTGGCCTTTTTGTCTTTTTATGCTTTTTAACGATGGAATCGAACTTGGGACAGAATTTTGAATCAATCATAAAATGTGATAAATTTGCGAAAATCGCCTCCAAGTTATGTTTTTGTGGATGAAACATTGTTTTATTTGGCATTTTATTGAATCTGAAAGATGGATTCGAACTCAGAACGCTGTATTGATTTAGTTTTCATGTATTAAAAGTGTCACTCAATCAATCAGATTCGATTTTCATGGAAACCACCCACTTGGCCCTGGCCAGCATAAAACTCCCTCCCAAGCTGTCTGGCGTTGTCAACGATCATACCATGTTGAAAACACCAGTTCTCGTCCGATCACTGAAGTTAAGCAACATCGGGCGCGATTAGTACTTAGATGGGTGACCGCTTGGGAACGTCGCGTGTCGTTGGCCTTTTTGTCTTTTTTATGCTTTTATACGATGGAATTGAACTTGGGACAGAATTTTGAATCAATCATAAAATGTGATAAATTTGCGAAAATCGCCTCTGAGTTATGTTTTTGTGGATGAAGATGAAACATTGTTTTATTTGGCATTTTATTGAATCTGGAAGATGGATTCGAACTCAGAACGCTGTATTGATTTAGTTTTCATGTATTAAAAGTGTCACTCAATCAATCAGATTCGATTTTCATGGAAACCACCCACTTGGCCCTGGCCAGCATAAAACTCCTCCCAAGCTGTCTGGCGTTGTCAACGATCATACCATGTTGAAAACACCAGTTCTCGTCCGATCACTGAAGTTAAGCAACATCGGGCGCGATTAGTACTTAGATGGGTGACCGCTTGGGAACGTCGCGTGTCATTGGCCTTTTTGTCTTTTTTATGCTTTTTAGCGATGGAATCGAACTTGGGACAGAATTTTGAATCAATCATAAAATGTGATAAATTTGCGAAAATCGCCTCCAAGTTATGTTTTTTGTGGATAAAACATTGTTTTATTTGGCATTTTTATTGAATCTGGAAGATGGATTCGAGCTCAGAACGCTGTATTGATTTAGTTTTCATGTATTAAAAGTGTCACTCAATCAATCAGATTCGATTTTCATGGAAACCACCCACTTGGCCCTGGCCAGCATAAAACTCCCTCCCAAGCTGTCTGGCGTTGTCAACGATCATACCATGTTGAAAACACCAGTTCTCGTCCGATCACTGAAGTTAAGCAACATCGGGCGCGATTAGTACTTAGATGGGTGACCGCTTGGGAACGTCTTTAGTCTTTTTTATGCTTTTTAACGATGGAATCGAACTTGGGACAGAATTTTGAATCAATCATAAAATGTGATAAATTTGCGAAAATCGCCTCCAAGTTATGTTTTTTTGTGGATGAAACATTGTTTTATTTGGCATTTTTATTGCATCTGGAAGATGGATTCGAACTCAGAACGCTGTATTGATTTAGTTTTCATGTATTAAAAGTGTCACTCAATCAATCAGATTCGATTTTCATGGAAACCACCCACTTGGCCCTGGCCAGCATAAAACTCCCTCCCAAGCTGTCTGGCGTTGTCAACGATCATACCATGTTGAAAACACCAGTTCTCGTCCGATCACTGAAGTTAAGCAACATCGGGCGCGATTAGTACTTAGATGGGTGCCCGATTGGGAACGTCGCGTGTCGTTGGCCTTTTGTCTTTTTATGCTTTTTAACGATGGAATCGAACTTGGGACAGAATTTTGAATCAATCATAAAATGTGATAAATTTGCGAAAATCGCCTCCAAGTTATGTTTTTGTGGATGAAACATTGTTTTATTTGGCATTTTATTGAATCTGAAAGATGGATTCGAACTCAGAACGCTGTATTGATTTAGTTTTCATGTATTAAAAGTGTCACTCAATCAATCAGATTCGATTTTCATGGAAACCACCCACTTGGCCCTGGCCAGCATAAAACTCCCTCCCAAGCTGTCTGGCGTTGTCAACGATCATACCATGTTGAAAACACCAGTTCTCGTCCGATCACTGAAGTTAAGCAACATCGGGCGCGATTAGTACTTAGATGGGTGACCGCTTGGGAACGTCGCGTGTCGTTGGCCTTTTTGTCTTTTTATGCTTTTAACGATGGAATCGAACTTGGGACAGAATTTTGAATCAATCATAAAATGTGATAAATTTGCGAAAATCGCCTCCAAGTTATGTTTTTGTGGATGAAACATTGTTTTATTTGGCATTTTTATTGCATCTGGAAGATGGATTCGAACTCAGAACGCTGTATTGATTTAGTTTTCATGTATTAAAAGTGTCACTCAATCAATCAGATTCGATTTTCATGGAAACCACCCACTTGGCCCTGGCCAGCATAAAACTCCCTCCCAAGCTGTCTGGCGTTGTCAACGATCATACCATGTTGAAAACACCAGTTCTCGTCCGATCACTGAAGTTAAGCAACATCGGGCGCGATTAGTACTTAGATGGGTGACCGCTTGGGAACGTCGCGTGTCGTTGGCCTTTTTGTCTTTTTTATGCTTTTTAACGATGGAATCGAACTTGGGACAGAATTTTGAATCAATCATAAAATGTGATAAATTTGCGAAAATCGCCTCCAAGTTATGTTTTTTGTGGATGAAACATTGTTTTATTTAGCATTTTTTGTTTTATTTTTTTATGCTTTTTAACGATGGAATCGAACTTGGGACAGAATTTTGAATCAATCATAAAATGTGATAAATTTGCGAAAATCGCCTCCAAGTTATGTTTTTTGTGGATGAAACATTGTTCTATTTGGCATTTTTATTGAATCTGAAAGATGGATTCGAACTCAGAACGCTGTATTGATTTAGTTTTCATGTATTAAAAGTGTCACTCAATCAATCAGATTCGATTTTCATGGAAACTACCCACTTGGCCCTGGCCAGCATAAAACTCCCTCCCAAGCTGTCTGGCGTTGTCAACGATCATACCATGTTGAAAACACCAGTTCTCGTCCGATCACTGAAGTTAAGCAACATCGGGCGCGATTAGTACTTAGATGGGTGACCGCTTGGGAACGTCGCGTGTCGTTGGCCTTTTTGTCTTTTTATGCTTTTTAACGATGGAATCGAACTTGGGACAGAATTTTGAATCAATCATAAAATGTGATAAATTAGCGAAAATCGCCTCCAAGTTATTTTTATTGTGGATAAAACATTGTTTTATTTGGCATTTTTATTGCATCTGGAAGATGAATTTGAACTCAGAACGCTGTATTGATTTAGTTTTCATGTATTAAAAGTGTCACTCAATCAATCAGATTCGATTTTCATGGAAACCACCCACTTGGCCCTGGCCAGCATAAAACTCCCTCCCAAGCTGTCTGGCGTTGTCAACGATCATACCATGTTGAAAACACCAGTTCTCGTCCGATCACTGAAGTTAAGCAACATCGGGCGCGATTAGTACTTAGATGGGTGACCGCTTGGGAACGTCGCGTGTCGTTGGCCCCTTTGTGTTTTTTATGCTTTTTAACGATGGAATCGAACTTGGGACAGAATTTTGAACCAATCATAAAATGTGATAAATTTGCGAAAATCGCCTCCAAGTTATGTTTTTTGTGGATGAAACATTGTTTTATTTAGCATTTTTTGTTTTATTTTTTTATGCTTTTTAACGATGGAATCGAACTTGGGACAGAATTTTGAATCAATCATAAAATGTGATAAATTTGCGGAAATCGCCTCCAAGTTATGTTTTTTGTGGATGAAACATTGTTTTATTTGGCATTTTTATTGCATCTGGAAGATGCATTCGAACTCATAACGCTGTATCGATTTTGTTTTCATGTATAAAAAGGGTCACTCAATCAATCAGATTCGATTTTCATGGAAACCACCCACTTGGCCCTGGCCAGCATAAAACTCCCTCCCAAGCTGTCTGGCGTTGTCAACGATCATACCATGTTGAAAACACCAGTTCTCGTCCGATCACTGAAGTTAAGCAACATCGGGCGCGATTAGTACTTAGATGGGTGACCGCTTGGGAACGTCGCGTGTCGTTGGCCTTTTTGTCTTTTTTATGCTTTTTAACGATGGAATCGAACTTGGGACAGAATTTTGAATCAATCATAAAATGTGATAAATTTGCGGAAATCGCCTCAAGTTATGTTTTTGTGGATGAAACATTGTTTTATTTGGCATTTTATTGAATCTGAAAGATGGATTCGAACTCAGAACGCTGTATTGATTTAGTTTTCATGTATTAAAAGTGTCACTCAATCAATCAGATTCGATTTTCATGGAAACCACCCACTTGGCCCTGGCCAGCATAAAACTCCCTCCCAAGCTGTCTGGCGTTGTCAACGATCATACCATGTTGAAAACACCAGTTCTCGTCCGATCACTGAAGTTAAGCAACATCGGGCGCGATTAGTACTTAGATGGGTGACCGCTTGGGAACGTCGCGTGTCGTTGGCCTTTTTGTCTTTTTTATGCTTTTTAACGATGGAATCGAACTTGGGACAGAATTTTGAATCAATCATAAAATGTGATAAATTTGCGAAAATCGCCTCCAAGTTATGTTTTTTGTTGATGAAACATTGTTTTATTTGGCAGTTTTATTGAATCTGGAAGATGGATTCGAACTCAGAACGCTGTATTGATTTAGTTTTCATGTATTAAAAGTGTCACTCAATCAATCAGATTCGATTTTCATGGAAACCACCCACTTGGCCCTGGCCAGCATAAAACTCCCTCCCAAGCTGTCTGGCGTTGTCAACGATCATACCATGTTGAAAACACCAGTTCTCGTCCGATCACTGAAGTTAAGCAACATCGGGCGCGATTAGTACTTAGATGGGTGACCGCTTGGGAACGTCGCGTGTCGTTGGCCTTTTTTGTCTTTTTTTATGCTTTTTAACGATGGAATCGAACTTGGGACAGAATTTTGAATCAATCATAAAATGTGGTAATTTTGCGAAAATCGCCTCCAAGTTATGTTTTCTTTAGAAGAAACATTGTTTTATTTAGCATTTTTTTTACTATTTTATGCTTTTTAACGATGGAATCGAACTTGGGACAGAATTTTGAATCAATCATAAAATGTGATAAATTTGCGAAAATCGCCTCTAAGTTATGTTTTTTTGTGGATGAAACATTGTTTTATTTAGCATTTTTTTTTACTTTTTTATTCTTTTTAACGATGGAATCGAACTTGGGACAGAATTTTGAATCAATCATAAAATATGATAAATTTGCGAAAAACACCTCCAATTTATGTTTTTGTGGATGAAACATTGTTCTATTTGGCATTTTATTGAATCTGAAAGATGGATTCGAACTCAGAACGCTGTATTGATTTAGTTTTCATGTATTAAAAGTGTCACTCAATCAATCAGATTCGATTTTCATGGAAACCACCCACTTGGCCCTGGCCAGCATAAAACTCCCTCCCAAGCTGTCTGGCGTTGTCAACGATCATACCATGTTGAAAACACCAGTTCTCGTCCGATCACTGAAGTTAAGCAACATCGGGCGCGATTAGTACTTAGATGGGTGACCGCTTGGGAACGTCGCGTGTCGTTGGCCTTTTTGTCTTTTTTATGCTTTTTAACGATGGAATCGAACTTGGGACAGAATTTTGAATCAATCATAAAATGTGATAAATTTGCGAAAATCGCCTCCAAGTTATGTTTTTTGTGGATGAAACATTGTTTTATTTGGCATTTTTATTTACTTTTTTATGCTTTTTAACGATGGAATCGAACTTGGGACAGAATTTTGAATCAATCATAAAATGTGATAAATTTGCGAAAATCGCCTCTGAGTTAGTTTTTTTGTCGATGAAACATTGTTTTATTTGGCGTTTTTATTGAATCTGGAAGATAGATTCGAACTCAGAACGCTGTTTTGATTTAGTTTTCATGTATAAAAAGTGTCACTCAATCAATCAGATTCGATTTTCATGGAAACCACCCACTTGGCCCTGGCCAGCATAAAACTCAACGATCATACCATGTTGAAAACACCAGTTCTCGTCCGATCACTGAAGTTAAGCAACATCGGGCGCGATTAGTACTTAGATGGGTGACCGCTTGGGAACGTCGCGTGTCGTTGGCCTTTTTGTTTTTTTATGCTTTTTAACGATGGAACCGAACTTGGGACAGAATTTTGAATCAATCATAAAATGTGAAAAATTTGCGAAAATCGAAGAAACTTGAAGAAAGTTTTTTTCTAGTTGGTTTTTTAGCTGAAACTGGAGATGAATTCAAATAGCCTTCTATAAGTTGCACTTACTGAATTAAGATTATATAATCCTTTAGATCAAAAGGTAGATTTTTTGTGCCATCGTAGGACAATACTGTTTTTAGCGATAGTATCGAAGGAATTAGTTTTTTTTGTTTGGGTGGGGTCTGTATTACATTACAACCGAATCATAGAATGGCCGTAAATGGCCAGAGTAGTGTTGTCCAAGTTCCTTCTGCTTCTCTGGTTATATAAAATGGGTTAGGTTTAAAAGGTATTCAAACATATTTTACATTTTTATTTGGAGTGAGTCAATTGGAGGTACAGATATAATACTTATGACCTAATATCAATTTTCTTATTTTAGACAAGCATCATTGCTGTCTTTATTTGCTATGAGTAGCAAGATTACAACGGTTTTATATGAGAAATTGAGTACACTTCATTGGGTAGTGCATCTGTAAGGTGTATTCAAATTGGTGGCTATTGTGCTAAGCCAAAATACTTCCTAGGTTTGTTATACACATCAACATCAACGTCAATCACAACGACCCTGTGCATGACGTCTAACGTCGTGTCATAAAGCGTCTTGCTACAAAGTGCTCAATTTGTACTGCATTTCAACAACAATAAATCACACCTCAATCAGTCGGTTGTTAGCGAATGGACTTATGGTAGCGAACAACTGTTACGTTGTGCTTCTAACTACATGCTTTTTGTGCTAATCTTAATCCCCATAAATAATACAATGTTGTTTGTCGTCTCCCGTAATACCGAAACCGAGGAAAAGTCAACGACAAGAAAACGATTCGGAAAATTTGCATATAATAAAGTTTATGACGTGCGAAGGTAGATCTTATTCGATCTATCAATCCACAGCTTGCAAAGGTCAGAGCAATAAAAAGCAGTTCTATCGTTGCCATTGTAATGCGAAACGAGATAACCTTTATCAAACATTCTACTAGCAAGCGGCTGGCACCGCCCTCTGTCCATCGGCGCCTCGATCAGGAGCAGAGCATTAAGCTGATGGTTCTGGTTACCACCCTATCTTCTGATCAACACCGATAGTAATCGCTTGGAATTAGCGTAAGAATCATTAGCGGCAGAGCGAAATAGAAACTCGCACAAAAAACTTTTCAATTGTTGTCCAAGCCCGGCTGCATTGGAGATAAGTAAAAAAAGTTGAACAGCATGTTTTATTTTAAAACATCCGTTGCGGACAAAAAAGGCAATTGGTTCCATCCAGGATCGAACTGGAGACCTTCTGCGTGTAAAGCAGACGTGATAACCGCTACACTATGGAACCCGATGCTTTGTTCGATGGCTGGGAGTACGTCATCAGCGCCGCTATCGGTTTTGTATTGGAATAAGGTAAAGGATAAAAATAGCAGCCCAACGCAACGTTTGCTTTGAATGCGCATGCGCGTTGCTTTACTTATAAATAGATGTGATGCTTCCAGTTCATTTGTAGTTGTGAACTTCTAAATATAAAAACGAAAGCGAGGCGAGCGGAGTAAAAATAGATGTACACACCACCAGTGCTGATTTCATTGACTTGGGGTGTGCGTCAGGTAGTCTACTGGCAGGCGATGTTGCTGATGTTTTTAACTTCTTCACTTATTCGCTATAGGTGTGCATACGTAAGCCGTTAGGCAGTCGAAATAAGAATAAAGCGGCTTGTGTCCGTTTGAATCGTTAAATATAGGTAATCTATCTATCTTCTTCTATCTATATAATAAAAATGAAATGGTCTGTGTTCGTATCCGCATAACTCGAAAACGGCTGAATGGATTATCTTCATTTCTTCAGCGGAAACGTTCGTTATAGTTTCCGTTATAGGTTTATATGATATTTCCTTATTCGAAAATCACGAATTAAGTTTAGAAAATCATCAAAAACTTAAATTTAGATTCGTATGGAAATTTCCCATGGGGCAGTTCACAACGCGCATTTTCGCCTACTACGCAGAACAACGTCTGCCGGGTCGACTAGTATGTATATTAGGGTTTCGATTACTAATTATTGGAGCGATTAATCAACATGCGGTTTTCGTTGGGTGAAAGCTCTTGAGTATTCCTTTTAGCTATATAGGTTTTCTTTTAACCTGCGCTTAATGGGGAAGCGTCATTATCGGTATAATGAAAAAATAAATTTCCCCATACTAATTTGCATGCAAACTTGAAACGGCTTGTGCTAAATCAGTTTCAATCCAAATGAGCTCAAATTTTCAGAGGACACTTAGAACTTGATGAAGCATCAGATAAGCGCTTTGGAGCAAAATCGAATTTTTGAACCACTCTAATGTATATATGATTCATATTAGCAGTAGAGCAGCAGTTGTATTCTCACACTAGGCGAATAAAATTTACTACAAAGTTGTTTATCAGCAATTAATCGAATAGTTTTTGATATCATTTTCTCTATATGGAAACATTTTCCAATGTCTAATATCCATTTCCACACTAAGCTGCGAGGCGGCTCTGTCCCAGTGTGGGGATGTAATGCCAATAAGAAGAAGAAGAAGAAGAATATCCATTTTAGTAAACAATTGGACTGCTTTTGACCTTTTTTGTACTCTAAGTAAAGGTAAATTCAATACGAAGTTAATTCAAAGTTTAATTAAATTCGAAACCAAACCCAATTCCAGTCCAAACCAATTCCAACCCAAAACCATTCCGAATAAAATTATAAATAAAATAAACTCCAGATTCATTCCATATCAAACCCAAATCCAATACAAACCTAATCCACGTTCATTGAAAATCCACTAAAAGAAATCCAAACCTAATTTTCAAATTCAATCCAAAGCCAATCCAAATACAATGAAATCCATTCCAAATCCAATTCTAATCCATTCCAAATCCAATCCGAAGCCAATTTTAATCTATGCCAAATCCACTCAAGTTCTATTTAAAAACCATTCTAAATACAATCGAAACCTAATCCAAATCCTTTTTAAATTCAATCCAAATGCAATGCAATTTTTTCTAAATCCAATCCAAATCCAATTCATTTCAAATCTAATACAAACATAATCCAAAATTGAATCCGAATCCGTTCCAAATCCAATCCAAACCTAATGCAAGTTCAATCCAAATCCATTTTAAATCCAATTCTAATCCATTTCAAGTTAAAAGTGTATCCTCAAACCGAACAAAAAATCACCTCGGTCCAAAAACTTCTAGTCGCACCATGCTGCCAATTTTTTTTTTCAATATTTCAATTTGTTTCGATCTTTGAACCAGAATGAAGAATATTCCGAACTATCGGTTTTCCATCTATAAAGACAGCATAACTCTAAAACTAACTAACTAACTAAGGCACCTGGTTGAAACGATTTGGATTGGAAGAGTGGAACTTCCTATTGTTAACATCTCGTGGATAAAGGGCGGGCTCTTCTCCCCATCTATTGGGTCAATATAGGAAACGAGGGCTAGGTTATATTATTGTATGTACTAACTTTCTTCTGAAAAGAGATTCTCTAGTCATCCAGTGGATTCGCATAAGTGTCTCTGCTTATGGAACCACCCCACCCTACTTTGGCCCTTCATACAGGAGTTTGATGAAGTACAAACAATAATATAATCATGATCAAATTGTTTGTCAGATATGGCCAGTGCTATCGGCAGGTGCCTTGCTATAATAGATGGTAGTATCATCATCATCATCTTGTACTCTAAGTAAAGGCTTATCATAAAAGGGTCAGAGACCCATATCCATAGTGTTATATACCAATTGATTCAGTTCGACTATAATTGTGTGCAAAAAGTTTCGTTCATTTTTTAGCACTTATCTGCTCGCAGTAAGTTGCATTCGACAGTGAAATAAATGTGGCATTGTTTCTTATTGAAAGCTGGTAGTAAATTTATCGTATCAAACAATAAATAAATAAAATTTTAATTAGTGGCGTTTACTGTTCCTACGAGGGGCCTACGATGAGAGAGACATTATTTTCTGTATATGATTATTGATATTAGAAATTCATACACATAACGCTGGGTAGACACCTTCACGTGGTGTGTTACGAGGTAAGATCTACCACGGTCACATTGCCAGCTACAGGCAAATCCTGACCCAACGAATACCTTCCCAATATCCAACACCGTGGTACTTATGAGGGTGTCGCTGAGTCGAGAGTCTCTCTTTAAGTATCACATCAACATTTCGTTCCCCTCCCCTAGTTGTGGTACAGATGGGCGTAGTCCGGAGTAGTAATCCTAACGCTTTTGTAATTTTTGTTATAGATTGAAATCAAGGACTACACCTACCTTGATTTCAAAAAGCAATCTAGACAGAAATTTCAAAAGAAACATGAGTTTTACTTCACTTTAATTTTTTTCATGTATTCAAATACAAGAATATTTTCTTACGCCGCCAAGCCACCGCCGCTGGCTGAAAATGACCTACAAAACTTCAATCGGCGCACAGGTCTAGATTGATTATCAAGTTGAATCTTGAATGGAAATTTCGAACAAACTTCTAAGAGAGGTTCCCAAACTTTTGGATATGCGACCCTCCTAGCAGAATCCCATATTGCTTGCGACCCACCAGGTACCAAATGCATTGATTTTGTGAAATTAGATAGAAATGAGTTCGCGTTAGATTGAACAAATTATAATAAATTGCTTTATGATGGGATATCATTGTATTTGTCGAAAATTCGTCGAAAATTTTTTGGATTGGATTTGGATGGAATTTTAATTGAATTTGGGTTGGATTTGGATTGGATTTGAAATTTATTCAGATTGATTTTGAATTGGATTTCGATTTGATTAGCATTGGATTTAGATTGGATTTGAATTAGATTTGGATTGGATTTTAAATAGCTTAGGATTGGTTTTGGAATGGGTTCGGGGCTTACATTTGGATTGTATAGGACTTCTTTCTACTTGCCCAAATATCGTATAACAAAAAAAAGGTTGTTGACCTCGTCAGGTTTGTTGTTCTTCAATCATCCAATCATTAGTCAGATCCTAATTCAAATTATAAAATAAATTTGTGGGACAAAATAGTAACAAAATTATGAATTAAGATTTGTCTTTCGCGACCCTCCACTGAACAGCCCACGACCCCCCTGGGAGTCGCGACCCACAGTTTGGGAACCTAAGGTATCCCGGAAAGAGCCTTTGAAAAAAAAAACTGCTGTTCCAGGATAAACTTCGTCGGGAATTCCAGCAAGACGTCTTAGAAGAATCTTAGAGGCAACTCCTAATTGAAACTCTGGAATCCAGGGAAGAATTTTGAAGGAACTTCTGGGAATAGAACATACTATTATGTCAAATAAATAAGTAACTGAAAAAATGTCGAGGTATGTATGTAATGACTTTTGAGTGACTAGACTCAAAATAGTGACCAAGCCACTAAAAAGTGACTCGCTACCAGGCCTAGAGTTTTAGAAGGATCTCTTGAACGCATGTTTGATTTTTTTGGCGTGATTTAAGCAAAAATTTCGAATTTGAGGACCGTCACGAAATTATGTAAGATTTTAAACGTTCATAGCGCCTCATCTATTGGAATGAATGTGACAGTTTTATTTATTTTATTGAAACTTATGACTGTCAACATTAAACTATTGAAAATTTGCATGAATCGCTGAAAAGCAGTTAATCGTTAAAAAGTAGGCAATTAACTTTGAAAGCATTAATCGCATTAAATCGAATCTCGAGAACTCGAGAACGACATCATCACCACCGAGAAATAAATTTGAGTTTTTAGGTGAATATAGTAATATAACAATTTTATCATTATTATATTTATGAATTTTGGGATGATAAAATAGGAATTTTTTTTAAAATTTTGTATTTGTTTCACAAATATGAATCAGTTTATTCCTTGGAAAAGCAAAATACGTGAACAGAACCCATAATTTTTTGGCCAAAAGGCTTACTATATTCAGAAATGATTCATAATAATAAACCACAGGCGATGAAAGTTATTTTATGAAAATTATTTATTGTTGTTTGCGTTATTATTTACAAAAATAAAAAGAACAACAGTTACTTAGTTACTAAATTTTTCCAATTTTTTTGGGGTGACAAAATTGGATCAAAAAGTGATAAAATCGGGACGCGTTAAAATAGTGTGATAAATCGGGGGCAGATAAAATCGGGGAGTGACAAAATCAGTTCGATACTGTATTTGGAATACCGTAGCCAACAATTTTCATATTTTGAGTTATGCCAGTTTTGTTCAAAACCAGTGACCAGTTTTACGGAGTTTACGTTGGGTGGTTGTGTCTTGTAGTCTTGTACATAACTCTTCTGATTTTTTAAATTCAATAGTGAGCCCATTAGCCCCGCCCTTTTTTAATCGTTATGAGTGCAAATTTGATGTGCACTCATTTCGAATAACAAAGGGGCGGAGCTACTACTTCATTAGGTACGAGAAAGCAGCTTTCCCGCGCTTGAGAGCCGAATTAGTGTCAAATGACATTAATGTCATGGCATTCCGTGACATTTATTAAATTTCGCTCTCATGGCTCACCCTTTGTTTTTAGGACAATGATCGGTTTGACAAAGTTCTACGATACGTTAAGCATTGCATGTTAATAACAAAATCCGAATTGTAAGTTACTTCTGGAAAAAGTTATTAGCGAATTAGTAATACATTTTGACATGACATTTTTTGCCTTTCTCGTACAACAAAGTTGTACCGAGAAGGCTATCATTTCACTCCGAAAACGAACTTTTTATAGAGGACTCGTAGACCCATAGTGTTATATACCAATCGACTCAGTTCGACGAACTGAGCAAATGTCTGTCTGTCCGTGTGTGTGTCCGTGTGTGTGTGTGTGCGTATGTGTGTGCACACTGAAACATTAGACAACTTTTCTAGTACTAAACCTTATTCAATTTTACCGCAGCAAGTTGCATTCGATGGAGAATGTTTTCTTTTTGTTCACTATTGAATTTCAAAACGGTTGAACTTCGCAAAAAATAGTAAATATTCAAATAGTTATAACATATGATTATTTCGGAATGAAATGCTCTCGGATGAAAAGGTTATGTTCTCCCAAGACGCACAATTCGAAACTGACAGCATTCAGTTTTATAACAAGTTCAGGCTCAGCATCATGATGTCACATGAAAAGGCCTTTTCCATCGTACACGGAAGAATAAGTAGCTACACAGAAAAACATAAACCCATAATGAGATATAAAATACCCATTTTAAAGTTTTATACACGGTAAAATTGGAATACTAATTTTCGGAGTAATACTTTTAAATCAATTTAGAGAATATTGCTCATATCTAAAAAATGCGATCCTTAATAATATTTATTATTACCGAGGGGTATTTTTCACGTTTTTGAAAATGTATACTTGACATTTTGACAAATGCATAAAAAGTAGCCTTTTACGAGGGAAGACATTTCCAGTCTAGTGTCATTGCCAAAATGGGATTTCACAATTGTTCTTAATTTAATGGACTTAAAATGTCTAATGTTCACTCAGATTTCCCCTGAATTTTCCGAAGCATTTTTCATTTACACTAATAGAAATCCACACATTTTTATTGGCAAAAATCTAAAGAAATTTACAACTAAATTTGATGTGTGCGTTAATAACCACCCGCTATTGGAAAATCCACATAAAGGTTATTAGTTAACAAGGTTTATGAGTTCTTCTTCTTCTTCTTATTGGCATTACATCCCCACACTGGGACAGAGCCGCCTCGCAGCTTAGTGTTCATTAAGCACTTCCACAGTTATTAACTGCGAGGTTTCTAAGCCAAATTACCATTTTTGCATTCGTATATCATGAGGCTAACATGATGATACTTTTATGCCCAGGGAAGTCGAGGCAATTTCCAATCCGAAAATTGCCTAGACTGGCACCGGGAATCGAACCCAGCCACCCTCAGCATGGTCTTGCTTTGTAGCCGCGCGTCTTACCGCACGGCTAAGGAGGGCCCCTGAAGGTTTATGAGTGTTTCCACATATATGCTATGCAAACTCATATAGCCGTTATGTGGGAAATGCTATAGTCAAAATTTATGTGTGCTAGGGTCTGTTCACAAATTACGTAACGCTTTTGGAGGTAGGGGGAGGTCCAACTTGCGTTATACTTTGTTACACTAAAAGGTGGGGGAGGGGGTGGGTACTACCAAATGTTACGCATAACGCGAATAAAAATCTATTTGAATGTTTTGCCTTTCTCGTACAACAAAGTTGTACCAGAAAGGCTTTCATTTCACTCCCAAAACGTACTTTTTATAGAGCGCTTGTAGACCCATAGTATTATATACCATTCGATTCAGCTCGACAAACTGAGCAAATGTCTGTCTGTCCGTGTGTGTGTGTGCGTATGTGTGTGCACATTGAAACATTAGACATTTTTTCTAGTACTAAACCTGAATCGATTTTGCTACAACAAGTTGCATTCGATGGGGAATGTTTTTTTCTTGTTCGCTATTGAATTTCATAATGATGGCACGTCTCAAAAAATAGTAAATATTCAAAGAGTTATGAGACATCATTATTTCGTAACAAATAAGCTATCGATTTTCTAGGTTACGTTCTCCCAAGACACAATTTATTCGAAACCGGCACACTGACAGCATAGAATACACAACTTAGGGGTCGTACACTTATTACGTAAGCATTTTTTCTGGGTTTTTCGACACCCCCTCCCCCCATGTAAGATTTTTTTCATACAACAGAATTTTTATTTATATGGAGCGTAAGATATTGACCGACCCCCCCTCCCCCCATAAGTGCTTACGTAATATGTGTACGGCCCCTTACACGGAAGAAAAAACTTCACAAAGAAACATAGAAACCCATTAATGAGTTAAAAAGTACCTATTTTAAGATTTAATGTATACACTGAAAATTCTCGTTTATTTTTTCAAAATGACCTACACGCTTAGTTCAGTTCACCCAAATATGGGTGAAGAGTACCTATAATCACCAAAAAGTGCACATACGTATTTATGGGTGAAATGCCCTTTACCGATTTATGAGTAAATCATAATTTACCTATATTTGGGTGATTTATAGAACAAAAATTCCCAGGTTAATTTTACCTATATTTGAGTAAATATTCAAGCTTTTTGCCTTTCTCGTACAACTAAGTTGTACCAGAAGGCTATAATTTCACTCCAAAAACGAATTTTTGATAGAAAACTCGTAGAACCATAATTCATATACCATTCGACTCAGCTCGACAAACTGAGCAAATGTCTGTCTGTGTGTGTGTGTGTGTGTGTGTGTGTGTGTGTGTGTGTGTGTGTGTGTGTGTGTGTGTGTGTGTGTGTGTGTGTGTGTGTGTGTGTGTGTGTGTGTGTGTGTGTGTGTGTGTGTATGTGTGTAGCACATTTTCTTTTTTAATGTTAAACATTTTTCATATAGATGCACTTAACCGATTCGAGTGGAAGAAGTACCATTCGATAGCAAATCTTTCCTAGTTTGACACTATTGATTTTGTTTTCACTTTTACCTGTAAAATTTTGATATATTTTCAAAAAACTTCAAATAAAACCCATAAAATAATATTACCTTCACTGCCAAAAAAAATCTATATAAGATATATGTGTCGCCGTTATAAATTTTTGCAATAGCTTCACCCTAATATAATCGATATAGAACCACACATAAATTAAATAATTGCTAACTCGAGACCACACATAAAGTTTATTTGGATATATATTTTATTAGTAGCTCGTATGGAGAATGGTTATGTGTGCGCTGATATACATCATAAGTTAAATCTATGGATTTTTGCCAATAAATATGTGTGGATTTTTAGTAGTGTTGGGTGTCCTGCTTATGTTTTCAATCTCAAGTTTCCATTTCAATCTCAATCTTGAGTTTCCAATCCCAAGACACAAATAGAAATTGACAAACTGACAGCATGAAATTCGCAGCAAAATATTGAAAATGTGTGCGTAAGAGAATGCTGAACCATAGATAATAAACGATGACATATGTTTTTGTTTTGCTTATGTTTCGTTTCATGAAATCTTAGATTTTGATATTGAGATCCAAGTGAAGAAAATTGAATATTAAATTGCTACGTAAGTTTCTTGGTAATATGCTGCTGCTGGTTTGCTGTAAAAGGAGAAGCTGAAGTCTTGTATGTTGGATGCAAGTAGCTTGAGCGTTCGTCATCGAATCTGGAGTAATCTCCGAATCATGCATTTTGGAGTGTGGATTTTATATTGTAAACAACAGCCTAAGCGAAGTATGCAAACTCAGTCATGCTGTGTGATATCTCCACGTCGTCAACAATACATTCTGCTATCTTCTTAAATTTATCCGATGATCCAAATCTTACTCGGTACGCTAAATGTCTTGATTCTGAAAAGTATGTTTAGGAATTTTAAAATTTATTCAAGAAATCCTGCAAGAATACTATGCATACATACCAGGAATTCGTGAACTCATTTACAAGGATTTCAATATAAGAAATTTCATCAACAATTTCTCCTTGAATTCCATCGAGTATTGTTACAGGAAAACCATTATGAACTCCATTGATAGTTTCTCCCAAAAACGCAATCATGATTTTTCACAGGCATTTAATAGAAACCTTCAGGAATTTTATTTTTAATTCCTCCCAGAATTTTATCGTCAATTGCTCTAGAAACTCTACCTTGTATTCTTTCAGGAATTGATTTACAAATTCCATGCAATTAAAGTTTTTTTTCGCTCCGCGAAATTTATTAACAGCTTCTTCAGAAATTTCATTGGGAGTTCTAGCAATTTAATTGCATCTTCATTAGGAATTTCATCGCAAATTCCATCGGGCACTCCTTCAGCTAATTCATTGGGGGATCTTCCAACCAATGAATCCGGAATTCTACAGACAGCTTCTCTATTAATTTCAACAAGAACTTTTTCAAGAATTCCATCAGAATATTTTCCCGAAAATACATTTCAAAACTCGCCTTGGAACTCTGGGAAATAATTCATTGATTACTTTTAGGTATTTCATTAGTATTTTTTTTCCACTTTTTCAAAGGAATTCCAACAATGTCTACAAGATTTCCAATAATCCGGTCTAAAATTTCAACAATTCCAGCAATTCTCATTATTCTTAGAAATTAAAAAAAATCAAATATTTCCGAAATTTCCTTCAAATCCTTTTTTATTATTATTTTACTATCACTTAATATAATAGATTATACATTATTGGTTGAATACCAAAACTGAACTTATGGACCATCATAATTGTGTTGACCATTTGGATAACTTAGTAGGCATCATTCAATGATTGCAAGCTAATAGGTAGGTTATATATCTTATCCGACCTATCGTTACATTACTTGAACAATAGCGCGGCCAAGCGAGCAACAAAAATGTGTTGACCATTTTTTTTATTTAAAAATTTAGTATAAAACAAGACAATATGTATTCAAAAACTTAGACCGTACACTAACTACATAAGGGCTTAAGGGACAAGAGGGGATTACCTATTTTCTTATATTAATGACACACTGGTGGTTTTCGTACCATGGTACAAATTATAGCACTATAGTGTATCATTTTGTACCATGCTGGTATAACAAGGAAAACCATGGTACAACATGTACTAGGGTATATAACCGTGGTGTACCATGGTCCCTCCCAAGTAACATTTTTAGTTTTATAACACTCTTCAAGACCATTATTTACTCTATGACAGTGCCTTAAAACCATTATAAAACCAAAATGTTACTTGGGCTGTACCACAAGTCTATAGATATATCTTACGCTTCATATAAATGATTTGAATGGTAAAAATGTTCTAGGAGGGGGGATAGAACAACTAAAAAACCTTACGTAATATGTATACGGCCTCTTACAGTTTTCAAAGTATCCAACCTAATAATAATGGGCTGCTCACAAATAACGTAAAGCAAAATTGTACAATTTTAGACCCCCTTACTTCCAGTCGAAACACTTTTTGTATGAATGATTCAAATTATTTGTACGAATCGTAATGCTCCAACTAACACCCTTCCTCCCTCCTTTGCGTTGCGTATCATGTAAGCAGCCTCTAAGTTCCAGATATTGAATTGACCTATGTTTTGAGCATCCGAACAACAAATCAAACAGATTTGAAAATATCCAACTCAATCCTAAGATTAACAAATATTATAACAAAATTCTTTCGGGTAGGAAACATTCTCGACTCCCTGGGGATAGTGTATCCATTGTATTTGCCGCACAAGATACATACTCATGCAATAGTGCGTTTTCTTCGTTGAGGCGAGAAACCATTGTTTGACCACCCGAACAACTTTGTACGGGTCGGCAACTTCTACAGTATTACAGATTTGAAAATATCGTATCGAATACCAAATAACTCCCAAATTATAATGCCTTAACATGTTCACACAAGGTACATGATGCAACGTACTATTTTTGCATATTTGTTCTTTCATAAAAGAATTAATCGGATAATTCACATTTCAGAGGCCAACTACGTTGAGTAAATTTATTAATACTAAATCTCTAACTTATCATAGATAGCTTGGGTGGTCTCCTTTATACAGGAGCAACGCAGTCCGTTACCGAAATTCTGAAAAAATCCTTCTTGCTGCCATGTAATCCGTTGGCAATTTCCCAGCATATCCGCACAGCGGTAATAGCTAAAAATACAGAATTATTGCGAATTATGCAGTTGAAATGTGTTTAGAAAGTATTTATTAAAACAAATCACTTTTTCAAACACAGTATGTAATACACAGAAAATAAGCAAAGAAAACTTACATTTCGTTAAACCATAACTTCCGTTCTAGTGGCTTTTTCTCCGTCATCGCTTGTAAGACGCCTACTTTCCACATCAGCGCCGAAGCTATCGTGTTTGGTTTAGAGTCGTTGGCAATTACGTTTCCCGAGCACAAATCATCCTTTCCTCGGAAGTTTCTCCTCGCATTCGCCTTCGGTCGAATTTGGTTCTCCTTTCGAATGGCCTTTTGCGAAAGATGATGTGTAATTTCCATTACCTGCGATATTTCTCGAACTGGTGCCTTTAAATTTCCATAAAGGTCTTGGAAGTGACCACACTTGGTTGCTTCTCAGTTTACAGGAGCGAAAAAACAAAGAACCGACCGACTTGGAACTATTTAGGTGCAAAAGCAAAGTGTAAACAAAAATACAGCCCAGCACTTATCAGCCTCTGTTTTCTTATTTTCTTTTGTGCGGCAAAATCGCCGCACTAAACTCTGTTGTACGGTAAGTGGTGGTAGCTGGTAAGTGGCTGTGAAAGAACATTGATTTCACATACTGACAGCATCATCATTGACGCAAACCTTCATTTTGATTACGGGCTTGACGGGCTTGCCAAATTCCTACACGGAGATTTTCGTTTACCCATGAATGGGTACTTTTTTGTGCTAACTCTTCCTCTATGCAGACAAATTTACCCATTTTTTTAAGTTCGGCGGCGTAACCCATTAATTAGATATGCCGCCGAACTTCATTCCTCGGGCACTTATCTTTAACAGATTTTCTCGCAACCTATTTGCATTCCTCGTTGCATTCTACGCAGAATCTTGTCCCATTATTTCAATAGAGGTAATAACTATAGAGGACGATTGTCGCTGCGGTTCCCTTTGTTATCGTCCCCAAACATGTTGGGTACCTATCTGTCAAATCGTACTGATTTTTCCTTCGTTGACATTTAGTGCCCTATCCTCGCCGGCAAAAGATGTTTCACCAGTGACGACAGCGACAATCTTCCTCTATAGTTTATTACCTCTATTATTATTTCCCATTGAAAATTGGCTGGTTAGGACTATGGGCTCAGGGGTTATGGGCAAAATACCATTTCTTATAAAAAATTGAATAAAGTATTGTCACTCATTTCAAGCACTTATTCTCTAACCGATGCAACAAGTTGCATTCGATGTGGAAACCTATCTCATTGAACGAGAAAGGCATCATCACCGCTAGGTGGATTAATCTGGGTTTTTACATTTCTTATCACTGCTTCGGAGAGCGGACCCAGCATCGACATCTGTGGTGTTCTTTCGCGTAATTGGCGGTTTGCTGCAAATAATTGTGCGGCGTGTGATGGCGTGTGTAGCAAATAAGCGGAAAATCATTGAGTGGCTGTCGTCGGTGACAGAAGAATTATGCAAGTGCAATTTTCTCACTCATCTCCCTCACTGCTTTGCTAAGATTTAAATTCTATTGACGGTTGCCGATGCTGATGATGACCGCACGATAATGTCCAGCAAAATCGCAAACGCGCGTGGATAAGCAGCTTTAGTAACATCTGTGATGGCCGTCGGCGGTGGTTGAAGAAAAATTTTATGCAGAAAACAGATTGAAATCTGTTTGTTACGAAAATAGTTTACACTGCACATAATTTTAGGGTAATTTTTTTATTATTATTTATTTATTTATAATATTTCAAATCTAACTGACAGATAATGTCTCAATGAATAAAACTTAACCTAACTGGAAGCGATCAGCGGTGCGGAAAAGATTTAGCATCCGTTGACGAAACATGTCCGAGGAAACATGAAAATCAAATAGGTTAAAAAACTTATTTAGTTGATTGCTAATTGAACGAATGGGCTTGTATGAAGCATAGTCCGTGCTTCGTGGGTTCAGGTACAAAAAATCGCGTTGACGGAGTGGCCTCTCAGGACCCGAGCAAAGCTTGAGAGCAAATCGATAACTTGTTTTGATGTTGTGAATCGCCGAATATGATAACAAAATAAGTACACAGTTTGTCAGACCGCATCGTGCTTTCGTGGTGTGCGGTTCTTTTCTCTCTTTGCTACTACCCGAAGCTATTTTAATTTCAACAGTGCTTCTTAGCGCTATTTGTACCCACTGATCCCGTTATGATCTTTGCAAGGACCCGTGCCTTCGTTTTACGTTGGACCCGTTTGTGGAGGTAAAATTCCGACAAGCGGTGGTAATCCTGCAGGGACACCGTTCTGGGAAAAAACCTCTTAGAAGGTCACGTCTTCACGCTCAGAAATGAGTATTAACAAAAACAAGAGGAAGGGGGAATCTCTGAATTCTCCACTTCCTTCAAAGAAACAAGGTTTCAAGACCGTCCAGCCCAATATTCCTTCTAACTCTAACGTTGACATTATTTCTTCTCCTATCGAACTGAGCAATCAGTTTGATTTGATTAATGACGAATTTGAGAAAATCGAATCTACCTCTAGCCCAGGTGATTCGATTCATGCGAAAAAGCAAAGGATTCCGCCAATTGTGGTATCTGTTGCCGAGTTTTCAGGCTTTCGGAATGAAATCTTAGGTAACCTTCAGGGGATCAAGGTTTCATTTCAGATTGCTAGGAAGGGTGACTGCCGCGTTTTGCCGGGATCCTTTGACGATCGCAAACGTTTTCTTTAGTATTTAACTGAGAAGCGCCATAAATGCTTCACATACGACGACAAAACTGAGCGATTGTTCAAAGTCGTCTTGAAAGGTCTCCCCAGTGATGATAAATCACTGGGGAGACCTTTCAAGACGACTTTGAGATTAAAATTGAAATTTCTCAATTACTTGGATTTTCACCAGTTCAAGTAATTAAAATGGAAAAGAAATCTCACTCTGGTACTTCCCAGAGGGGCATTTCTCAAGAATTTTATTTAGTTCATTTTAACAAAAGTGAACTAAATAATATGAAAAGTTTGGAAAAGGCCTGTGTTATGTCCCATGTCCGTGTTACATGTGAACATTTCCGCAGGCCTGGAGGCTGACTATACGTACCATATTTCACGGGATAGTCCAGTTTTTAGACCTTATTGTGCCGTCATAATCTAAAAAATCCTCAATTTGTCCCGTTTTTCATTGATTCTTTCAGAGAGCTCCAAAATATTATTCAAACTAAATCAATATTTTGGGAAGGAATCTAAAACTAAATATAAAGAAAGTGAACGAAGCCCATCAAAAAACTGTGAGATGTTATGTTATTAGTGTTGCTTTTGAGAGAATGCTATTTATGCCTTTATGTATTTTGCACGGATCGACTTTTCATAAGGTTTTTAACAGTTAATGACAACAGAAGATTTTTTCATACAGTTCCATTTCAATGACTTTATCGAAGGTCTGATTGATTCTTTTATTTTTTGATTGAAGTCTTTCTGAATTATTCCTGAATATTTCAAAATCATTCACTGTAAAAATCGAGGATAATAAAAAATTATTTATACATCACCTTAACAAGATCGAGTTTAAGGCAGTTTTAAACCGAAGGATTTCGGTTATCACGTACTTTAAGGCTAGTTAATAGATCAGGAGGTTGTCTGCAAATTTTACGTGTATATGTGTGAGTGGGATTTATGGGATTCCGTTGTAGAAATTTGTAGAAAGATTCAAAATACAGTCCGGCGGAAATCTCCGAGAGGTCGAGCTGTTTTTTGTCATTTTAAATTGTTCAGAATTGAATTTTTTTTTTAATATTCGTCAGTAATGAAATCGTGTAAGAGAAGTTTTAAAAACAAATCAAACCTCCACAACTTTATAAAAATATTTTGAGAAATGCGTATTTTTTTGTGTTTTTTCGCGCCACTTTGAAGAGTGAAATATTTGTAGTTTAGTATTTTTCCACAACTAACTTAATGCTATTGAAGGTTATAGTGGTGAATGATTCACTCTAAAATTTTTCTCTAACTTCTTACACGGGGAATGAAAATTAAGCGTCCACAGCTCTTGGATTTCGTCACAAGGTTTTCTGACATGTTCCGTTTTGCAAGTCCGTTTGTCCCGTTTTTCCATCAAAATGATCTGGTCAGCCTAGTTGGGGTAAATTTCCAAAACCCCACCCAGTGTCGTAAGTGCCAAAAGTGGGGTCATGGAACCAAACATTGTCACATGGATGCTAAATGCATGATTTGTGGTGGAACCTCTCACGACAAGGACGCCTGTCCTGTGAGAGAAGATTCCAATAAATTTAAGTGCGCAAATTGTGGGGGCAATCATAAATCCAATGTCTGGGAATGCACTTCACGCAAAAAACTTTTGAATTCCCGTGCAAAATTGATGACGGGAAATTCCAATCGGATCCCAGATTCGACGGGTAGAAAATTTTCAAACGCTCAAAATTCGAAACCAGTTACCGGTCGAGCAATCATACCCACCACAATCCAGAAACAAATTTTGCCGCTCCTCAACGGGTAGCAAGCACTTCAGGGGAGGGGGGTTGAGCGAAGTGTGACGGTCCATACAAAAATTTCAGATGTTCCATACAAAAATTGTGACATGGGGGGGGGGGGGGGGGGGTTGAAAATGCCCAATTTTTGCGTTACGTAATTAATGGATCTTCCCCAATGTTCAAAGCAAATACCATTCCTGAAGCTGTTCAGGTTGGTATAAAGTACACACAAAAAAATAGGGGGCCCTCCATAGCCGTGCGGTAAGATGCGCGGTTACAAAGCAAGACCATGCTGAGGGTGGCTGGGTTCGATTCCCGGTACCGGCTAGGCAATTTTCGGATTGGAAATTGTCTCGACTTCCCTGGGCAATAAAAGTATCATCGTGTTAGCCTCATGATATACGAATGCGAAAATGGTAACTTGGCTTTAGAAACCTCGCAGTTAATAACTGTGGAAGTGCTTAATGAACACTAAGCTGCGAGGCGGCAATGTCCCAGTGGGGGATGTAATGCCAACGAAGAAGAAGAACACACAAAAATTGTTATCGGACTTCGTTTCAATGGATCCAAATAATTGTGTGAAAGTTCTAAATTGGAATGCCCGCTCTCTAAAGGGTAAGGAAGATGAATTATTCTAACAGTTCATAATGTGCATATTGCCATTATAACTGAAACCTAATTAAAACCAGGACTCTCCATTAAACGAGATCCAAATTATTTTATCTACAGAAATGATCGTCTTGACAGCGCCTGTGGTGGGGTCGCCATTGTCATCAATAGACGTATCAAACATAAATTATTTTCTTCGTTTGAAACCAAAGTTTTTGAAACCTTGGGAGTTTCTGTTGACAAAAATTTTGGTCAATTTTCCTTCATTGCAGCCTATTTGCCTTTTCAATGCAATGGGCAGCAAAAGAATTTTTTGAAAGCTGATCTTCAAATTCTGACTCGCAACAAATCAAAATTCTTCGTAATTGGTGACTTCAATGCCAAACACCGTTCATGGAATAATGCTCAAAGCAATTCCAATGGCAACATTTTATTTGAAGATTGTTCTGCGGGATATTATACTATTCAATATCCCAATGGCCCAACTTGTTTTTCATCCATTCGAAATCCTTCGACGCTTGATTTGGTTTTAACGGATTCAAGTCAGCTGTGTGGCCAATTGGTAACTCATGCTGACTTTGACTCTGATCACCTTCCTGTGACGTTTGAAATCTCACAAGAAGCCTTTTTTAATCCAATCTGCTCTACTTTTAATCATCATAGAGCTGATTGGGATTTATATAAAACGTATATCGATAGGAATTTTGATGTTAATATTCCTTTGGATACCAAAAGTGATATTGACAATGCGCTCGTATCTTTGACAAATTTAATTGTCGAAGCCAGAGGCATTGCAATTCCGAAATGTGAAGTTAAATTCAACTCCATTATAATTGACGACGATCTTCAGCTACTGATCCGTCTTAAAAATGTGAGAAGAAGGCAATACCAAAGAACTCGCGATCCCGCGTTGAAAGTTATTTGGCGAGATTTGCAAAATGAAATTAAAAAACGTTTCGCTATTCTGAGAAATACCAACTTTGAGAATAATGTCTCGAAGTTGGATCCCAGTTCGAAACCCTTTTTAACGAAAATTCTTAAAAAACCCCAAAAGCGAATTCCAGCGCTTAAAGAGGGAAATAAAATTTTATTAACAAATGGCGAAAAGGCTCAAAAACTTGCTCAGCAGTTCGAGAGTGGCCATAATTTTAGTCTAGGTCTCACTAGTCCAATAGAGGATCAGGTTACATGGAGCTTCGAAGACATTCTCAATCAAGAGAATGTTTTTGACCCTTCGTTGGGAACTAATTGGGATTAAGTGAGATTTATTACTAGAAAATTAAAAAAATATGAAAGTACCGGGTGATGATGGTATTTTTTACATACTTATCAAAAAACTTCCTGAGAGCTCTTTATCCTTTTTGGTTAATTTATTTAACAAATGTTTTCAATTTGCATACTTCCCAGATAAATGGAAAAACGCCAAAGTTGTTCCAATTTTGATGCCGGACAAAAATTCAGCTGAGGCTTCTAGTTATCGCCCAATCAGTTTGCTTTCTTCAATAAGCAAACTGTTTGAAAAGATTATTTTAAATAGAATGATGGTTCATATTAATGACAATTCTATTCTTGCTGATGAGCAATTTGGTTTTCGTCATGGGCATTCAACCACCCATCAGTTATTATGAGTTACGAATTTAATTCGGCTCAACAAATCTGAAGGATATTCGACTGGAGTTGCTCTTCTTGATATAGAGAAAGCATTTGACAGTGTTTGGCATGAGGATTTGATTGTAAAATTGATGAATTTTAATTTTCCTCTGTACATCATTAAACTGATCCAAAATTATTTATCAGATCGCTCACTGCAGGTAAACTATCAGAATTCCAAATCTGATAGATTACCTGTAAGGGCTGGTGTCCTCCAAGGCAGCATACTGGGGCCCATATTGTATAACATTTTTACTTCTGACTTACCTGATTTACCACCAGGGTGTCAAAAATCTTTGTTTGCAGATGACACGGGCATTTCAACCAAAGGGCGAAGCCTTCGTGTCATTTGTAGTAGATTGCAAAAAAGTTTGGATATTTTCTCCATTTACTTGCGAAAATGGAAAATTTCCCCGAATGCTTCCAAAACCCAGCTTATAATTTTCCCACATAAGCCGAGAGCTTCTTATTTGAAATCTTCTAGCAGACATATTGTCACTATGAATGGGGTTCCAATTAATTGGTCTAGCGAAGCCAAATATTTAGGACTTCTGCTAGACCAAAAATTAACTTTTAAAAATCACATTGAAGGCCTTCAAGCCAAATGTAACAAATATATTAAGTGTCTATTAGGGTGGCTCAAAACACACTTTTTCAAATTTTTTGATGGGCCGCCCTCTTATTCGGTTCTATGTAATGCCCTGATGGACTGGACAAAATTTCAGGCAAATCGGTCAATGTTTGGGCAGTGCTATACTCGTTGGAAGTTTATATGAAAAAATGTATGCAGATACATCCAAAAACAGTGATTTGCAGTTGGACGGCACAATTTACGATCAAGAACCATGATACTCATTCAGTTCTTGTAGAATTAAATACAGAATGTTATGCTGAAAACCGCGAGAAGATTAGAGTTTATTAGGCAAAGATATTAGCATTTTACTGGAGTGTTGTAGGGGTGAATTTATTTCTTTTCAAAGGTGAAAGAAACGAAATTTGCTTAAACCCCACTTCAGAGAAATGCTAATAACTTAGCCGGGCACACTTTAATCTTCTCGCGCTTTTCTGCATAACATTCTGTATTAAATTCTTCAAGATCTGAATGAGTATCATAGTTCTTCATCGCAAGTTGTGCCGTTCAACTGCAATTCACTATTTTTGGATGTTTCTGCATACATTTTTGCATATAAACTTCCAACGAGTTTAACACCGTCCAAACGTTGACCGATTTGGCTGAAATTTTGTCCAGAGCATCAGGGCATCAAATAGAACCGAATAAGAGGTTCAATTCAACCAGAGGAAAAATCCTCACTGCCAGAGGCAACAGAAATGTATTAATAATAACTAAAAAGTAACATAGCAAATAAGGATGATAGTATTCAGAAAACACGGAACACCTAGTCTAAGAGATGAATGCATATATTAGATAATTAGCAATTAAAATAAGTTAAAAAAAAGGATTCATCGTATTTAGTCCCCGTTACCAACAGCAGTCTCAAAAATGAAACATAATTAATGTTACCTTGCAGACAGTTGGAAGACTCGAATTCCTCTTGTTTGAGGCTAGACTGTATGCAGCGGAAACAACTTTTCAAGCAATTAGTTAAAAAAAAACTCGATACCCGGTCCTCGGCTGAGCGAGTCTCGAGTTAGGGGTTTAAATGCGTACTAACTCTTCTTGAACTGGTGAACAACGGTAGTGAGAGGAACACACGGAAGTTCTTATTACTCAATAAATTCTCTTGCTTGAAATGGTCTTGTAGACAGAGCTAAATCCCGGGTTTTCATTGTTTTACTGGTGATATTCTAGAAGCAAGACAAGGATGTGGCTAGGGCTCTGATGCATGGTCAGAAACAGTATCACTGTTCTGTTTTCTCAAGAAAGGATTGATTTCCTACTGATATGGGGCGCGCCTTCAATGGGATTGCTCTCTGTGGAGGGTCTAAATAGCGGGACCTTGTCATGGTGCTCTTGAGAAAACAAAACAACAACTGTATCGAAACCGATTCTGCATTGCTTATCAATAATAATGAAGTAATTCGACATGCACTTAAACACTAAGGATACGGGTAACGCTACAATAGCTCTAATAACAGGTCGCAGGGGCACACCCGAACAGGAAAAAAACATATACAAATCGCTCGCCTGATTTAATGCTTGTTTTTCAAATATTTCAGAGACAATCTTTCAATATTGAAAATGGTTTCAGAGACGCTCCTATATTTTAATCTTTTTAATGGACACATACATGGTTATTGTGTATTAACTGGCTTCTCTCAATTGTTTTGATTTTCTTTCTCAAATTCAAATTTTCAACAGTGGATTTTGTTACAAAAATCTTCTTTATTTAAAAAAGTCTTCTTTTACTATCCTACCAATTTATTGAATAATACACCTTCAATTCTTCAATGTACAGTGCTTGATTGTATGTATCTATTTATCCTACAAAATTTAAAACGATTCGAGACTTTAAACTCTTTGGTTTTATTGCACAATCTCCGGCCACTACTTCACCGTAAAAAGGTATTTAAAACTCTATGAATACTACGAGCACTGCGGCTACTGCTGCTGTTGGCACCATGAATATCAGCTTACTGTTCCTTCACTTGAAAGGTTAGTTTTGTATGTTAATTTTAAAATTTAGGACAATTGGTTGTACGTTACAAAACAATAAAAAAATACTTACAATTTAAATTATAATACAAAATCGTATATAAACATTAAATGATTAGAATAACTCATCCGTATGCAGTCAATACAGAAAATATACATGGGAAAATATAAAACTAACTTAGGTTTCAATCTAAAACAATATAAACAAAAAAAATAAATGCAAGACTAGACCGTCCTCGTCCCTTTTTTTGATAAACAAAAATTAAAGTTAATGATGTGTAAGCATAAATTATAATTAAACTACTAGTAATGCGAAACAGAAAAGCACATAAACCTTACGATTTTACAAAAAAAATAAAGAGGTTCCGCTTCCGATATGCTTTTTGTTTTGTATTTTTGGTCCAGCTGTAATGTTTGCGATGATATCATCTTTTAAGTACACAAGTTAACAATAAGAGTATATACACTTACGAAATGGCAAAAAAATATGGCACATGAGTTCACAAATTTTCGGTTAATGCTGTCGCACTTCCCAGTCCTTAAATCTACAAAGTGATGTGTCTAAATGCTATGTTTTCTTCGAGAATCCCAGACGGATATTTGAGAAGAGCGGCTGTATAGTCTTTTGACTTCAACGCCTTTTGAAATCCTATATCTTCCTAATGTGGTATCACTGTTTACAGGCCAATTGTGACCTTGATTCAAAAATAAAATTGCAATAATCTACAAAACTGTTACGCAGTGATGGCATAGTTCTTCGGATAGTCAAAGCTACTACTACTGTTGCTGCTTCTACTGCTGTCACTGGGCTCCCTTTCCAAATTCACTGGCGCAACTTCCCTAGTATCCACGGGCGGGGAATCTCTTCGATAGGCGAGGTAGTATCCTTCCGGGTGGTTGCTGCTGGCCGTCGTTCGAATCACGCTGATCCGGTTGTCCATGGCTGCCTTCAGCTGAGCTGACTTCTTGCTGTTGTCTTCCAACACTTCCCGGATTTTAGCTCGTACAGCTTCCTTCTTCATCTGCTGTTCGGTTTGTCGAGCCAAATCCAAGGGGCTGATTGCATGATGTGGAGATTGATGATGCATTCCATAGCCGCTCGAGTATCGACCCTCATATCCTCCTCCGCCACCAGCAGATCGATCTGCTTTTTCGACTTTTCTGCGTGCCTTTGTGTGAGCTTGCTTAAGCGAAGGGTGCTTTCCTGTTTTGCTCTTCATGCAGGACGAATCCTCATGCTTGTACAAATAGGACTTGAGGGCAAAGGCTTTTCCGCAGCGGGAGCAGGAATGCGGTTTTGTGTTCGAATGGGTTTGAACGTGCGCCCGGAGATTGGACTTATCGGCAAATGCTTTCTGGCAAACGCTGCATTTGAATGGTTTTTCACCTTTAATAGAATAGAAAAAAGAAAATAAATTATATTAGTTATTTTAGGAGATACATAAACATAAAGTGGAAAATGTGAACCATTCTTCATATCATGAGAAAAAAACTTAATGTCGCTTTGAAGTTTTGAATAAAAATAACTGCATTTGTGTCTCCAGTGAAGCTTACCTGTGTGTGTTCGGATGTGACCTTGCAGCAGCCAAGGTCGGGAAAAACATTTACCGCATGTGGGACATTGACAGCCCTGATTGTGCGTTCGGACATGCATCGAATAGGCAGGCATCGAGACGTATACCTTGGAACAATGCGGACATCGACGAGCCTTCTTGTCTTGCAGCGATCTGTTCAAACAAATTTGTATGAAATTATGAAACCAATTCTAAAGTATTGCCATTGAAACACTCACCGATGCGTTTGTCGATGTCGAGCCAGATTCGAAGACGTCGAGTACTTCTTTCCGCATTCCGGGCAGCCGTGGACATCGTCCGTCGGTCCAACCTCGTCGCCACTGCTAACCGGTGTAGGGTCTTCAACATCTCTCAGTTCCCGATAGTCGCGCTCATCGATGCCGTAGTCCAGACGTTCCGCGCCATGTCGGTGACCTTCTTCTCCATAGCTATAGCTGCTGCCACTATTCCACGACAATGTTCGTGACTTTTTCCGGTCGAACACTTTGTGCGAGTACGAATAACTCGAGTCCTCTGACTCTTCCGAAGCGTACGAGCTCCTTCTGTTCAACAACTGTTCGTCCTCGGTCAATGCGCGACTGCTACTGCCCGATCTAGGGGGACTGCCACCGACGTCACCTTCCACTGTTCTTATCGTCGACGTGTAGTACGTCAGATTTGCCGATTCGTACGAGTCATCGCAATTGGCACGTCCATCTGCATCCCTTATCTTGCTGATCCTTTGTGCCTGCTGTAATTTTAGATTTCGATTGATCTCCCAGTTCGTTTTCCATTTTTTCTTCGTTGCCGAGCATGACTGAATCGCTGGTTGGTGGTCTTTCTTCTGCTCTGTCGGCGACGGCGACGGGCTGACGGGATAGCTTTTTCGTTTGTCTTCGTTATCGTCGACCAGCTGACCGCGATAAGAAAGTGCGTACTGATAATAGTCTACCGGGTGATAAGCGGCTGACTCATGCTGCAAGGTGTAATATTTGGCACCGCTGTACTGTTCCGGATAGTGATACTGCTGTTGATGATGATGATGGTGGTGGTGGTGATGATGGTACTGCTCTCCTGGTGAGGCGTTGATGCTGGTACTCAATTTTCCGGCTGCAATCGATACCTCCGCCAGCTGAGTTAGATTGTAGAGTTCCTCCGGAACACTACTGCTTGGCATTTCCTGAACCATCGTGATTCGAATGGCAGCGACCCTGTTGGCAGAGATGAAATACGAGAAAAGGCAATTAAAATCTACTAAAAACAGATATTATAGATCACGACGGCGCGGCGGTCGGTTGTGTGAGCCATATCCCGGAACTACGCGAACGTAAACTAATAATTCCCCTCTCGATGCTTCCGCGTCGCCGACGCGTCACTCTGGCAGTCGGCCACATGTACGCCCTCCCCATTTGAATATTGCTTTTAGAGGTGAAAATCATCAAAGAAAATTTATTGCTTTCATATGGCACTCGGTGCTGCTGCTCGGTGCGATTGCCTTCCAGCATCTCCTTGCATTCACTAAATCTAAATGCTACCTTCCTATCGGTTCATTATATTTATAGACCGCCCTAAGCAACCACTTGAGTATGTGAGACCTCGCGCGATACATAAATCTAGAGTTAGGACAATTAAGAATGTACCGTCATTACATTTTGTCTTCTAGTGCTTATATCTTTGCTTAGTTTAGTTACATTGACTGAAGCATTGATACTTTGTGATTGGCGAAAATCAACTAAATTGCAATTTTGGCAAACGACTCAAAACTCATGGACGACTCAAATAAAAGAATAAAATTTGTCGTGATCTCATCTCTAGATAAATCATGCATGACTTGACTCTACCTCTTTGAATCTTTACAAGATTTTTTTAAATTATCTTTGATGATAAGATAAAGATAAAGATAAGAACAGTGAATTGACGTTTTTCATATAGATTATATTCTTGCATTGGTAGACATAAAATTGCACCCCGATTGATTATCAACGCTTTTAGGTGCAAATTGATTTTCAAGGGCTCGATGATTGAGATTTGAGGAGAATTTTACCAAAACTGGTTCTTACACATGAACAGTAGAAATTCTCTGCGTCTAAAAAAATACTACAGTTTTAAGGTGAGCAGCGTTAGAATTAAATATAAAATAATAAAATAAATCTTTAACAGCATGCGAGAGACACCAGCGAAAAACAGTTTTTGTTCTGATAAGAAAATTATTTTGAGCTTTTTAGTGGAATGTTTTCACCTGTCATAAGACGAGTTTAAACAATCCCATTGAATTCCACCACTTAATTGTATCCTGACAGATACGTATTTCGACCTCAACAGTAAGGCCGTCTTCAGTGTCTCGTGCTTGACTCGACTTGACTCGTCGAGTCAAGTACGAGACACTGAAGACGGCCTTACTGTTGAGGTCGAAATACGTATCTGTCAGGATACAATTAAGTGGTGGAATTCAATGGGATTGTTTAAACTCGTCTTATGAGTTTTTGTTCTGTTGCAGTATGCATGAAAAAATAATGTTCAGACCTGCTGATTGTCTGAAAAGAAAATACCTTTTACAAACACATCTTTACGATCGATTGTACACAGGATTTTGTTTTTACACGATTTTTTTTCGCTCGTATTTTTGATCGTGTGACTTCAATTTGCCACCAAACTCTTCGCAACATGTTTCAAAAAATCCAGAATAAATCAAAGAAAAATCACATGATAATTAATATACGTTAAACATTTAGGATGAGTAAAAAATTGAGAAAATGTAAATCGCGTAAAAACAAAATCCAGTGTATTTGTCCGAACAGAGCAACGTTCAAAGATACGTTAAAGAGTGTCTTCTAACTGAACTATTGAATTTTCTCGATAGTATTGAATATTCTTGATCCTCCAAGATGGGTTGCTAAATTATAAAGATATCAGAGTATAGTGTTTCCAAGTTAGTTTTTATTCAAAAATAGTCGAACAACGGAAATTTAGAATCGCGTACAGTTATTTCGATTGAATGCCTTTGGGTAAATACTATTCTATCTTTGAAATCAATGAGAATCCTTTTGAACAAAAATAATGGATTGTCGTGAATGAGGTGATGGTAAATGTGAATCCTTATTAAAAAATAATGCATGCCGGAATAATAGTAAATGTGTCCCTTCTTTAAAAGTGGGTTGTTCACCGGAATAATGAAACAGACTACAATAAAAACTTCCCCTAAAAAATTAGAAATTTCCCATAGAAAATTAGAAAATTGCCAATAAAGAAATCAGGGTATGGGCAATAACTAAATATAAAATTACCACAAATAAAACAAAATTTCCATAAACAATTAAGAATTTTCCACAAAAAAATAAGCACTTTTAAAAACAAAAATTGCAATTTTCCGTTTAAAAATCAAAATGTTACACGAAAAAAATACCAAATTTCCATAAATAAATCAATATTAGCAATAAAAAATTACAAAATTTTCCAGAAAATAAATATATTTTTTTCATAAAAAATTAAAAATTTTCCACAAAATGAACAATAAAGAGCAATGAAAAAATAAGATAATTTCCATGAAGAAATATAAAAAAGCAATCAAACTGTGCTTTTTTCTATAGATTTTCATCAGCTTTATTGCTTTCTTGTTTTTTTGTGTTCTTTATTAATTGTTTTGGGGGATTTTTTTATGAAAAAAAAAATTATTTTGTTGAAAATTTTGTAATTGCTCATTGCTAATATTGATTTATTTATGGAAATTTTGTATTTTTTTCGTGGAACATTTTGATATCTTTATGGAAAATTCTTCTTTTATAATTGCTATTTTTGCTCTTAAAAGTGCTTATTTATTTTTGTTTTGTTTTTTTGTTCTTAATTGTTTATGGAAATCTTGTTTTATTTGTGGAAATTTTATATTTATTTATTGCTCATACCCTGATTTCTTTATTGGCAATTTCCTAATTGTTTATGGAAAATTCCCATTTTTTTTATGGAAATTTTGCTGCCGAATGTTAATCTTTCCTCAATAAAATATATTTTCCCGGAATAAGGAAATGAGCGATGTGATCCATTCTTCTATAGAAGGGATTTTCATGAAATAAGGAAATAGTAGATGTGATCATTTCTTCAGAAGCAGGCGTTAACTCGAAATAGGGCAAATGTAAATGACTTTCCCTTTTGGGAAGCCGGTATTTGTCCGCAATAATGATGAATGTGATCTCTCATTTTGATGTAGGCGAATTTGGCCAGAATAAGGGAAATATGATGCTGGGTCATTAGGCCGAAGGCCATTAGGCCGAATGGTCATTAGGCCGAACAGTCATTAGGCCGAACGGTCATTAGGCCGAATGGCCATTAGGCCGAATGAGAACTGGGGAGTGAGAAGTGAGTAGTGCGCAATGAGGAAGAAGTAGAAAGGAAGAAGGAAAAGGAGGAAGAAGTAAGAAGGAAGAAGAAAGAAGGAAGAAGGAAGAAGAAAGAAGAAAGAAGAGAGAAGAAAGAAGAAAAAAGAGAGAAGAAAGAAGAAAGAAGAGAGAAAAAATAAGAAAGAAGGAAAAAGGAAGAAGGAAGAAGAGAGAAGAAAGAAGAAAGAAGGAAGAAGGAAGAAGGAAGAAGAAAGAAGGAAGATGGAAGAAGGAAGAAGTAAGAAAGAAGAAGGAAGATGGAAGAAGGAAGAAGAAAAAAGTAAGAAGGAAGAAGAAAAAAGTAAGAAGGAAGAAAGAAGAAAAAAGGAAGAAAACGGAAGGAAGAAGAAATAATAAAAAAGAAGGAAGAAGAAAGAAGGAAGAAGGAAGAAGGAAGAAGGAAGAAGGAAGAAGGAAGAAGAAAGAAGGAAGAAGGAAAAAAGAAGAAGGAAGAAGGAAAAAGTAAGAATGAAGAAGGAAGAAGGAAGAAGGAAGAAGGAAGAAGGAAGAAGGAAGAAGAAAGAAGGAAGAAGGAAAAAGAAAGAAGGAAGGAAAAAGAAAGAAGAAAAATGGAAGAAGGAAGAAGGAAGAAGGAAGAAGGAAGGAAGGAGGAAGAAGGAAGAAGGAAGGAAGGAGGAAGAAGGAAGAAGGAAGAAAGAAGAAGGAAGAAGGAAGAAGGGAGAAGGAAGAAAGAAGAAGGAAGAAGGAAGAAGGAAGAAGGAAAAAAAAAGAAAGAAGAAAGGAGAGAGAAGCAAGAAGAAAGAAGAAAGAAGAGAGAAGAAAGAAGAAAGAAGAAAGAAGAAAGAAGAGAGAAGAAAGAAGAAAGGGAGCTTGAGCTTGAGCTTGAGCTTGATTGACTGCTCGTAGTTGCTACTCCATTATGACCAGATCAGCTGTTCTTGCACAGGGAACCAACAGATGTTTGCTTGGGACTAGCACACATCTTCAATGTACAAGTACTGGTGATCTCATTTGTTAGGTCATACTGGCGCCTGCCACGTCAGAATGCAAGTCAGGAAATGATGATGCAATCACTCGCCCACTGCAAGCCGAATATACCTCTGCACTTGCCACGAGTTCATGCGGAATTTGTTGGAATTTCTGGGTTAGGTTGGAGAGGCAAAGGTCCGTCTTGGTTAACGAGCTGCCAATGTGATAGATAGGAGAAGGTAACTGATGGAATTTCTAATTGGATGTAGGAAACGAGCTCTATAATAGTTCATTTCCAATTCTAGCAGATTATTGTTAGAATACTCAAGTTGAAGGTATAGGAATAGTAATGGAAATGGACTTGGAATTGGACTTGCGAAATAAAGAGAAAGATACAAAGTAGGAAAATGGAACGGACCTTGGGATTGAACCCACGACCTCCTGCGTATGAGGCAGAAGCAGTAGCCATATGACTACCAAGCCCGCTTCTAAACAAGAGAGATCACGCACTGAACTGATTATTTTATTACCGGCCACGCAATGCAGAACACAATAATTCGTCCGACCGCGCGATCGTTCTGCTGTCCGAAACAAGAGAGATCACGCACTGAACTGATTAATTTTAATTTTATTACCGGCCGCGCAATGCAGAACATAATAATTCGTCCGACCGCGCGATCGTTCTGCTGTCCGAAACATGAGAGATCACGCACTGAACTGATTAATTTCAATTTTATTACCGGCCGCGCAATGCAGAACACAATAATTCGGCCGACCGCGCGATCGTTCTGCTGTCCGAAACATGAGAGATCACGCACTGAACTGATTAATTTTAATTTTATTACCGGCCGCGCAATGCAGAACACAATAATTCGTCCGACCGCGCGATCGTTCTGCTGTCCGAAACAAGAGAGATCACGCACTGAACTGATTAATTTTAATTTTATTACCGGCCGCGCAATGCAGAACACAATAATTCGTCCGACCGCGCGATCGTTCTGCTGTCCGAAACAAGAGAGATCACGCACTGAACTGATTAATTTTATTACCGGCCGCGCAATGCAGAACACAATAAATCGTCCGACCGCGCGATCGTTCTGCTGTCCGAAACAAGAGAGATCACGCACTGAACTGATTAATTTTATTACCGGCCGCGCAATGCAGAACACAATAATTCGTCCGACCGCACGATCGTTCTGCTGTCCGAGAGATCACGCACTGAACTGATTAATTTTATTACCGGCCGCGCAATGCAGAACACAATAATTCGTCCGACCGCGCGATCGTTCTGCTGTCCGAAACAAGAGAGATCACGCACTGAACTGATTAATTTTATTACCGGCCGCGCAATGCAGAACACAATAATTCGTCCGACCGCACGATCGTTCTGCTGTCCGAAACATGAGAGATCACGCACTGAACTGATTAATTTTATTACCGGCCGCGCAATGCAGAACACAATAAATCGTCCGACCGCGCGATCGTTCTGCTGTCCGAAACAAGAGAGATCACGCACTCAAGAGAGAAGAAAGAAGAAAGGGAAGAGAAAAAATAAGGAAGATGGAAAAAGAGAGAAGAATGAAGAATGAAGGAAAAAGGAAGAAGGAAGAAGAAAGAAGGAATACGGAAGAAGGAAGAAGTAAGAAAGAAGATGGAAGATGGAAGAAGGGAGAAGAAAGAAGGAAGAAGGAATAAGGAAGAAGGAAAAAGTAAGAAGGAAGAAAGAAGAAAAAAGGAAGAAACGGAAGGAAGAAGAAAGAATAAAAAAATAAGGAAGAAGAAAGAAGGAAGAAGGAAGAAAACGGAAGGAGAAAAAAGAATAAAAAAAGGAGGAAGAAAGAAGGTAGAAGGAAGAGGGAAGAAGAAAGAAGGAAGAAAGAAGGAAAAAAGAAGGAAGAAAGAAGGAAAAAAGAAGGAAGAAGGAAAAAGTAAGAAGGAAGAAGGAAGGAAGAAAAAAGAAGAAGGAAGAAGGAAGAAGAAAGAAGAAGGAAGAAGGAAGATTCAAAATGGGAGAAGGAAGAAGGGGTGAGGTGAAGAAAGAACTTCTCTTGTCACTTCTTGTTTCTTTTTGCTAATTCGGCCTAATGATCGTTCGGCCTAATGACCGTTCGGCCTAATGTCCATTCGGCCTAATGACCTTCGGCCAAATGGCCTTCGGCCTAATGGCCTGACACCGGGAAATATATATGAGATCCCGTCTTAAGCTCCCACCGCTCTTGTGGACGACAAGCGAACTTTTTTCACATTTACAATGTTATGAAAACTCATATGTGAATATGTACGTTATGTGGAAGATATTGATTTGGAAAATGTATTGGAGGTAACCACTTTCCCTTCGATGGGACTCGAACCCATGACCCTACAGTACGCTAGACTGGTGCTTTAACCAACTAAGCTACGAAGGACCTCCGTCGGCCTTCGCAACCTAGCGGCTACTGAACGAGCTCGAGATTCCCAAATTGGACGCATAGTCAAATCACTCGCAATCCATTTATCAAGCCAATACTTCCACATGTGTATTGTACACGTCCACATTAGAGGAGCGTGAGTATTTAGAATGTCTGGCGGCTATACACATTCTTCATCAGCAACGGTACTGATCAAGTGAGGTTGTGTAAGCTATTTGCCAGTCGGTCGTCAAGCTCAGACCCGACCGCATTGCGTAGGCAAGAGCACGCGTTTCACTCCAAAAAGCGTCAAAACCCAATCAGTATTTTATGTCTACGTGTGGATTTATTATCCATTGTTTTAGACGAAGAAAGTTAATGCAAAGATGTACACTGCTAGTCATTTATTTATTTATTTTAATATTTTCATCCGATATTGAAACAAATATTACTGTTGCAAATAAATTTCTAAAACTAAATTCACATATATTTACATTTATATTTCACAACAAACATTTCTTAATTTACATAATCTATCAGATAACAATGATTCTCTACAATTGAAGAGCACATTAGAAATATTGAATTAACCCTATAGTGCCCAAGACCGCCTTTAGACGAGCTATTTTGATTATTTTTTGTAATTTTCAATTGAGCAGATTTTGGAAAGATTTTGATGTTGATCAATTATACAGGTATACCTCGATTATATGGACTTTTTCGATGCAAAAAAGTCCATATAATCGAATTTTCCATATAATCGAAGCAAATTTTTTTTCTCGAAATTTGTGTTACACGATGAAATAAGTCTTAAAAGTTGATAGAAAATATCCATATATTGCCTTACAGTCTAATCCGCATGTTTGGACTCATTTTATGATAACTCAGTAGATTATGATTTTCTATAAGAATGTAACCTTTTTTCCAGCCGCTAGTTTCTAAGATTACGTTAGTAATGAAGACAACAAGTTGCGTTTGATTGATATTCTTAAAAAGAATTTAAATCAATGTAAATAAGGGGCCCTATCCACGTATCAGTGTCAGTTTTACAAGAACCAATTGACATTTCCCGCCAAAAAATGTATCTCGTTTTATTGTCTCAGTCAATTCTTTGACTTATTTAAGTTCAACTTTTTCACAGAACTCATATTTTAGAATGAAAAAAAAAGGGAAAGTGCCGCACGTTTGAAGAATTGGAATTGGCCTTATTTTAATTCAAAATCGGGCTAATTTTAGGCCTAGCTTGAAAACCAGCACTATTCGTCAAAAAGTATAGATTCTTTGGGAAAGTTGTCCTCAAAAAATTGAAGAATCGATATTCAAAACGACGCACAGTAGCGGGCCCTCATGAAAATCCCGGACAAAACTTGAGATTGCATTCAAATTTTCCCCACCGCGCGCTGTTGTATTTTGTACAACACTAACGAAAAACACATCGCTCACATTACACAGCATGAACGAGTTTGCATGAGCGTTTCAGGATCACGCTTTGCTGAACGGTTTAGCAGTAATTGATTTAAGAACTGCTAACAAGAACATTCTAAATATATTCAATTTCTTTTCCTACCGTTGAGCGTCAGTATAATCCTTATGCCTTGTGCTGAACAAATGTAAATACCAGGATATTCGACAACATTTATTTAAACATAAAGACTGCTCGAAGAGTTTTCAGTTTTTTACATTCAAATAATAAATAAGTTCGTCCAGAAGAAATAATGCCAGGTTTGAAAACCATTTGGAACATTATGTATCACATATTGAAATAAACTCTTCCAGTTTCGTGGATATACCTAAAAAATCAGTCTCAGTGGGTCCGATTTGCTGGATGTTAATGCATCATCCGTCCTTCTATACTTAATTCCATGCACCAAAAGCAGACAAAGGTTGGAAGCAAAGATCTAACAGCTGAATATGACAATCTCATCTTATCACTGGCTCCGCAAACTGTCAGTCTGACAATTCACTTCACGTTTTCGTATGGCAGAGATCACCAAAAATACGCATTATTTTTCACCACCTATTTGTAAGGACGTGGCCGTGGCTGTTGCAGATTAAAGAATTGTATATTTATCATTATATACAATGAAATTTTACAACGCGAAAATAGTATATCAATCAAGTCAATCGAACATATGACTCAGAGTGCATCTCCATATATAACATCACAACATGCCTTACGGGCCTTTATTTGCCCCAATGTACCATAATAAATATAGAATCAATGTAAGATATGACTTACAATATTTAACATCTTTTTAAAACCCCAAAACACAAAAAAAATTGAGCGAAAAAAAATGTCCATATAATCGAGGTAAAAAGTCCATATAATCGAAGTCCATATAACCGAGGGTCCATATAATCGAGGTAAACCTGTATAAACTTCAATTCATGTTGAAATGTAGTTAAAAGTCAATTTTCAAAGTTCCACACCTTTATAAAAAAATATTGAAAATTGAGTAATATTTTGTTCCTCCTTGTTTTCGCTCGTATACCATTGAAGAGTGAAGTATGTGTAGTTTTGTTTTTTTCCTACAACTAACCTCATTCAATAGAATGTTATAGTGGTGAATATTACACTCTGAAATATTTACCCAACTCGTTACACGGAAAATAAAAAATAACCCCGAAAATTGAAAAATTGCCATAGATCAGCATTTAATAGGAATTTACAAACTCTAATTATGATGAAAAATCAAAACAGATTAATAGATTCAAGAAATGATTCGATCGGATAAAAAACTTGAAAAACAAAATTCTAAAAATTCAAAGTGTGAAATTGATAAAATCGTGAATTAAAAATGTGGTACGAGAACGAAATTTGAATTCCCTGTATTTTATTCCTTCTGGCCATGTTACATTATTGAGAGCGTTTATTTTATATTTTTCAAGCAATTCTATCTTGAAAGAGACATATTCCAACGACGAAACATCTTTCCAAGATGGAACAAGGCGCCTAATGGAAACATGTTCAGATACATGCAATCTATCTCGAAGTAATTCACATATTTCATCATTTGAAACATCCGTTGCAATATTTGATAGGAACAAATCAAATTTCATACAATCATTCGCCAATTCTTGAACACGGGTCGAAGACAAAGTATTGTACAGACTATTCACCTTCTCTCTTCACGATTGTAACCATTTCTGCCATTGCTCCATTAATTCTGTTGATATCTACTCTTATCTGCTCCAGCTCATCATTGCGATCATTTATAGGGTCCAGCTTTTTAACCATAATCCGGAATTTGGCATTCTCCAGAAGTTGTTTACAATCTTCGCACATCCACATAACATTTTTATGCAAACATGCAGCAGCTTCCTCATCAGGAACTCCAGCACAATCGATATGGAATTTGGCAAAATAATCGCAGAAACCCCTATTATTATTATTTATTCAGACTAAGGCCGAAGTGGCCTGTGCGGTATATAAGAGTTTTCTCCATTCGGCTCGGTCCATGGCTACACGTCGCCAACCATGCAGTCTACGAAGGGTCCGCAAGTCATCTTCCACCTGATCGATCCGCCTTGCCCGCTGCGCACCTCGCCTTCTTGTGCCCGTCAGATCGTTGTCGAGAACCATTTTCACCGGGTTACTGTCCGACATTCTGGCTACGTGTCCGGCCCACCGCAGTCGTCCGATTTTCGCAGTGTGAACGATGGATGGTTCTCCCAACAGTTGATGCAACTCGTTCGCCTCCTCCACGTACCGTCCGCCATCTGCACCCCACCATAGATGGTACCCAGCACTTTCCTTTCGAAAACTCCAAGTGCGCGTTGGTCCTCCACGAGCATCGTCCAGGTCTCGTGTCCGTAGAGGACTACCGGTCTAATGAGCTTTTTGTAGATTGTCAGTTGGGTACGGCGGCGAACTCTATTTGATCGGAGTCCAAAGTATGTACGATTTCCAGCCACTATTCGTCTCCGAATTTCTCTGCTGGTATCATTTTCGGCAGTCACCAGTGAGCCCAAGTACACAAATTCTTCTACCACCTCGATTTCGTCACCACCGATGCAAACTCGCGGTGGGTGGCTCACATCGTCTTCTCTTGAACCTCTTCCTATCATGTACTTCGTCTTCGACGTGTTAATGACTAGTCCGATCCGCTTGGCTTCCCTCTTCAGTCTGATGTAGGCTTCCTCCATCTTCTCAAAGTTACGTGCCATAATATTCATGTAGTCGGCGAAGCCAAATAGCTGGACGGACTTATTGAAAATTGTACCAGTCGTGTTAATCCCTGCTCTTCGTATTACCCCTTCCAAAGCGATGTTGAATAGCAGACACGAAAGACCATCACCTTGCCGTAACACTCTGCGGGCTTCGAAGGGACTCGATAATGCCCCTGAAACTCGAACTACGCACATCACCCGATCCATCGTCGCTTTGATCAACCGTGTCAGTTTATCCGGAAATCCGTGTTCGTGCATTTTTCATTTCAACAGCCTCAACGGCTATCAAACTGATCAGTTTTTTTACTCAACGTATATTGCGGATCTTTTCAATTTTTTCCGTTTTGCGGATTCCGTAAAGTTCTTCCGCAGCTGTCAAAGTTCTACCGCAAGCCTGAAAATCTTCAATACACTGAAACAAAAATCTGATATTTGGCGTTGTCATCGTAGAATGCCATGCCAGCTGCGGTAGCTTACAAATTGAACCGGAAAGCGGAAAGTTTTCTCTGGAACAGCAATACTACTTATTTATTTATTTATTTCAAATGCACTCACCCGTAGTCCAAATGTATCCATTTTATTGTTGTCACAAACCTTTTTTTCAGCGGATCACATCACTCTCACTAGTTTAGACAAACAACTTAACTTTCCCATGTGTGCTCCCGCTTGCTTGATTCTACAGTTTTTTTTACAATATTCTAAACATCCAGCAGGATCGCCAAATGTGGAGTTTAATCCGACTGTAGGCAAGCGGGAGCCACTTTGGACACCTTATGCCATTTGATGGTTCACTACATGCACAGATAAAAATATGTTGTGATTTTAAATGTATTTTGATGCACATATTTGGAGCATGCAAATAAACGTAATATTCAATCGATCTCACTATTCTTTTAAATCGAAATAAATTTAAACGGTGCTTGCTTGTAAAATTCAATCAAATTTCATTGAATATCGAATGTTAATTCGTTTGATGGGATAAGCTGCATTTTACACGTCGTTGAATTTTCCAAAATATTTGCTGTGTGTCTATCGAAATATAGCCCGATTGCTTTGATTAATAATAATGCGACCTGTGATCTAGTTTTCGTCACCTCTTTCTTGGCCTCTTGAACGGATATTGAATCCACTAACGCCCGGAGCTTAGGCAACACGTATTGCGCGCTCACAAAATCTGTTTCAAATAGACGAATCCAAATAAAAATAAGAAGAAGATAACCGATGGTGACGAAAATTGACTCAGGTTTAAATTTGAGAACTATGAATGGAATTTCGCCAGTGGCGATAATTGAAATCATCAGATTTGATGTGCTAAATTTCGCCACCTTCTGTTTAACTAAATTAAGACAAAAACATGAACTCTCTTATATAAAACCGTTAGTAATCGCATTTCTGAATAGTTCTTATGATTGTGAAGGTTTGATCAGTTTTCCGGCATTCGTTCATTTTGGCCTCAAATTTTGGCTTCAAATGGACAAAAATTTGCCATGGTATCGAGACAACTATTTTTAGATGCATTTTTCTTCAGTAATCGTAGATTTATAATAACAACATTTTTAGTTATCGTATGCATGTTTACTAGAGCTGTACGATTGTTTAATACAGTTAGGTAATATATTGCACTAGAGCGTTAAAAAACGACTTGTTTTACCAAGGTGGCGAAATATAGTACATCTACCCTACCTCTGCTTTTATTTGATTATCAGTTGTGTTTCGAATAGGATGGTTCTTCACTTCTCTAGAATAGTTTGAAATCCTGTTTGTCACATAATTAAAAGCTGTAGGAAACCTCAAATAATCATCATTATTTTTGTTGGGTAAGTTATTTTTTTCCGAAAATTCCTACAATAATACATTTGGTAACTCTATTAAGAAATTCTTGGACTTCCGTCGAAATTTCCCTCCGGTTTTTCTTTTCATAGCTTGCTCTAGGAACATTATCCAGGAATTCTTTTAGAACTATTTTCAGGAATTCCTTCGGAAATTCCGTTAGGAATTGTTTCGAGAATATCTTCATTTTTTTATTCATATTTCTTCAACGAGTCCTTCAACTTTGAGAACACTTTCGGAATTTGGATTTCGTTTCAGATTTTTTCTAGGAATTCCATTAAAAATTATTTTATGTTTCCCTTCTCACACTTTTCAATTCTTCCCGGAAGAACTCCCGAAGGCATTTCGAAATGAATTTCTTATGTAGTTTTATGTGGTTTTACTAAGCGACATGCAGAGTAGAGTTGAAATCAAAAGGATTCCCTAGAATTTTAAAAGGTGGTACATCCAAAAGAATTACAAGGGCATTTCCAAAGGAATTCCTGGCTGATTTTTTCAAAAACTATTTCAAATTTGTAGAGGAGCTCCCGAAAATATTTCTGAAAGATTTTTTGAGGAAAATTACTGTATTTTTAAACGATTTTCGGAAAGAGAACCCGAAGGGATCTTTTAAAAGTATCCCTAAGGTAGTTTCTGAGAGAATTACTTAAGATATTTTTTAAAACAATTCCTTAATGAATTCCTAAAGGGGCCAGCTCTTTGCCAGAAATCCGTTTGGCCCCAGAAAGGATTAAAATAATTGGGGTGAAAATTTTGTACCGATGAATCCAACTCACTAGTTGCAACTCGGTCACGATGAATAAAAATCCACGAGTTTGAAATTTTTAGTTTTTCCCAACACTGCGCATTATACGACCGCAACTCTTGATTGATTTAGTAAACATTAGCATCGTCATTGAAGATTAGAACCAATTTCGCGGTTGACCTATTGCCACTAAGAAAAAGTTGGTGCGTCTATGGGGGAATATCCAATAAACCCGAATGCCCGAGAGGAATATGCCACGTAAGTTGTACATTATAATCGACAACCTTAAAGTACTGCCTTTAAGCACTGAGCCTTAGTTCAGAGTGTCCAAAGGTTTGTGTGTTCTTGGAGAACGAAACTAGATCGTAGCCCGGTGTAGCAGAGTCAGTGCTGATAATTCGCTGGTTGCACTGTGCGATGGTAGGAGCAAAAGCAAAGGTAAGAGATGTAAGAGATGTTTTTTCTTCAATGATGTTATCGATCATTTAGTAATTTGCGTTCAATCATTTAGTAGTTTGTCAATAACTCATTCCAAAAGCTGAATTTCAAAATGTGTTGTATGGTGGACTCCTAGTGCGGAGGTTTTTATACAATTCTGTCTAAATTCCACTAGTAAAGGAGTTCTAGATATATTTTCAGTTACTTAGACTAAATGATAACAAAGTTCCAATCATTTAGTTTGAGTTACTGTAACTAGCGCTATAACTCCGTTATTAGTTGCTAACAACGATCCATTGGGCAGCAGTTGCAGATAAACCTTCGCACTAGAAGACCACCATACAACACATTTTGAAATTCAGTTTTTGGAATGAGTTTATTGACAAACTACTAAATGATCGAACGCTAAATGATCGATAACACCCTTGAATATCTACTCATGAGATCGCAAATGTTTTGAAGTATGTAGGTTAATCAACAGATGCGCATTGATATTTCGCCTGTCGTTTTCTCATTCTCATTTTATTGAACCACCAGACCACCGTTGTAGGATTTTTAAATCAGTCATAACAACAGATCATGAATCATTCCTCGTCTAATATTTCAAGAAATATTCCAGACTTTCATATAATCCATTCAAATGCCAGTCATTCTTGGGAGAGGGTTCCGTTTTTTCGGAAGCACCAGATAAAAAAAAAAACTCAATAAAAATGCCATAAGTTATCGCACTCGTGCGCATCAGACATCTGACGCATAGAGGCCCTATCAAGTCGACCCCTTTTCCACGGAAAACTAGCTTTGTTTAGGTTGAACCACCGTCAAGCTTTTTTTAGTGCTGCTCTCCCAGTGAATCGTGCTGTCCCGACCAACCATGTGATTTCTTGTTTCTTCAACCAGATAACACATTACTTTCCCCCTATCTCATCTAACGATTCGACATCCTCTAATGCGATCTGTGTGTGATTGTTGTTCGGTCAAAATCAAAATAAACAATACGATTCCTGTTCATTCAGGCTAAGTACAAACAAAGTCACTAACACATCGTTCACCGTTCAGGAAGCAAAGAAGCTAATCCAATAAATTTCCACTTTATGGCTTCCCCGTAGTGCCGCCGTTTCCCAGTGCCTCCGCCGTAAGCCGCACCCACCTCCCAAAAAATCGTGTGGTGGCCACGGCGGCGACGCTCTCCGTCGATCGCGGGCGCATTGCACTCCCAAATATTGTTTTCCCGCGCGCGCGGTTTTTAGTAGTTTTCCTAAGTTTGGTCTCTCGTTCATTCCGTATATTCTCTCGCTTCAATCGTGACGTGCCTCTTCTGATGTTGCACTTTGTGTACAAACAGCTACGACACGGGCACGGGTGTTTTTTGGGATCTTTTTGAACCGAATCCAAGCCGGTCGCCGGTGCGGTGGCGGTAGCAACGCGACGATAGGGCCGAGACGGCGATGGCGCGACGCGACGCCTCGATTCATCATATGTTCGTGCTCATGTTCACACTGAACAGATGGCTGCAGGTTGCCACCATCGTGATCGACATTGCAATGACCAAAGCCATTCCCGGGTTGATTCGAATACATGGCACTCTAATACTACAGCTGTTTTATTGGAAAATTTCTTCATTCTGTGGTGGGTACAAACAGATTTCCGGCACAGGCTAGAAAATTAAAGAGAGGAATATTATTTTGTCCGACTTCGACTTTGCAAATATGTATGTGTGTGAACACACTTGTTGAATTTTGCCGAACTTATTTAGACCGGCACGATGCAAACTATTCAAGAACCAAATATAAGACAAACTATTAAAATACGAAAGAATTAACTCTAGTTCCGGACTTTTTAAAGTATAGTTTCTTACATAGAACAATATAAGAGATAATGCGACTCGATATAATCGGCAAAGACCTAGGCGACGAATACAGGATCACGATTGGAAGCTTGGAACATGGAATTGCAAGTCGCTAGGTTTCGCAGGTTGCGACAGGATGATCTACGATGAATTACATCCCCGCAACTTCGACGTCGTGGCGCTGCAGGAGATTTGCTGGACAGGACAGAAAGTGTGGAAAAGCGGGCATCGAGCGGCTACCTTCTACCAAAGCTGTGGCACCACCAACAAGCTGAGAACCGGCTTCATAGTGCTGGGTAAGATGCGCCAACGCGTGATTGGGTGGCAGTCAATCAACGCAAGGATGTGCAAGCTGAGGATTAAAGGCCGTTTCTTCAACTATAGCATCATCAACGTGCACTGCCCACACGAAGGGAGACCCGACGACGAGAAAGAAGCGTTCTACGCACAGCTGGAGCAGACATACGATGGATGCCCACTGCGGGACGTCAAAATCGTCATCGGTGACATGAACGCACAGGTAGGAAGGGAGGAAATGTATAGACCGGTCATCGGACCGGATAGTCTGCACACCGTATCGAATGACAACGGCCAACGATGCATAAACTTCGCAGCCTCCCGCGGAATGGTAGTCCGAAGCACCTTCTTTCCCCGCAAAATATCCACAAGGCCACATGGAGATCACCTAACCAAGAAACGGAAAACCAAATCGACCACGTTCTAATCAACGGTAAATTCTTCTCCGACATCACGAACGTCCGCACTTACCGCAGTGCGAATATTGAATCCGACCACTACCTCGTTGCAGTATGCCTGCGCTCAAAACTCTCGACGGTGTACAACACGCGTCGAAGTCGGACGCCGCGGCTTAACATTGGGCGACTAGCCCAAGAATACGCGCAGCAGCTGGAAGTGGCACTTCCAACGGAAGAGCAGCTAGGCGCAGCGTCTCTTGAAGATGGCTGGAGAGATATTCGATCCGCCATTGGTAGCACCGCAACCGCTGCACTTGGCACGGTGCCCCCGGATCAGAGAAACGACCGGTATGACGGCGAATGTGAGCAGTTAGTGGAAGAGAAGAATGCAGCATGGGCGAGATTGCTGCAACACCGCACGAGGGCGAACGAGGCACGATATAAACAGGCGCGGAACAGACAAAACTCGATTTTCCGGAGGAAAAAGCGCCAGCAGGAAGATCGAGACCGTGAAGAAACGGAGCAACTGTACCGCGCTAATAACACACGAAAGTTCTATGAGAAGTTAAACCGTTCACGTAAGGGCCACGTGCCACAGCCTGATATGTGTAAGGACATAAACGGGAACCTTCTTACGAACGAGCGTGAGGTGATCCAAAGGTGGCGGCAGCACTACGAAGAACACCTGAATGGCGATGTGGCAGACGAAGATGGCGGTATGGTGATGGACCTGGGAGAACGCGCGCAGGACATAATTCTACCGGCTCCGGATCTCCAGGAAATCCAGGAGGAGATTGGCCGGCTGAAGAACAACAAAGCCCCTGGGGTTGACCAACTACCAGGAGAGCTATTTAAACACGGTGGTGAGGCACTGGCTAGAGCGCTGCACTGGGTCATTACCAAGATTTGGGAGGAGGAAGTTTTGCCGCAGGAGTGGATGGAAGGTGTCGTGTGTCCCATCTACAAAAGGGCGATAAGCTGGATTGTAGCAACTACCGCGCAATCACATTGCTGAACGCCGCCTACAAGGTACTCTCCCAAATTTTATGCCGTCGACTAGCACCAACTGCAAGGGAGTTCGTGGGGCAGTACCAGGCGGGTTTTATGGGCGAACGCTCCACCACGGACCAGGTGTTCGCCATTCGCCAAGTACTGCAGAAATGCCGCGAATACAACGTGCCCACACATCATCTATTCATCGACTTCAAAGCCGCATATGATACAATCGATCGGGACCAGCTATGACAGCTAATGCACGAACACGGTTTTCCGGATAAACTGACACGGTTGATCAAAGCGACGATGGATCGGGTGATGTGCGTAGTTCGAGTTTCAGGGGCATTCTCGAGTCCCTTCGAAACCCGCAGAGGGTTACGGCAAGGTGATGGTCTTTCGTGTCTGCTATTCAACATCGCTTTGGAAGGAGTAATACGAAGAGCAGGGATTAACACGAGTGGTACAATTTTCAATAAGTCCGTCCAGCTATTTGGTTTCGCCGATGACATAGATATTATGGCACGTAACTTTGAGAAGATGGAGGAAGCCTACATCAGACTGAAGAGGGAAGCTAAGCGGATCGGACTAGTCATCAACACGTCGAAGACGAAGTACATGATAGGAAGAGGTTCAAGAGAAGACAATGTGAGCCACCCATTGCGAGTTTGCATCGGTGGTGACGAAATCGAGGTGGTAGAAGAATTTGTGTACTTGGGCTCACTGGTGACTGCCGAAAATGACACCAGCAGAGAAATTCGGAGACGCATAGTGGCTGGAAATCGTACGTACTTTGGACTCCGCAAGACGCTCCGATCGAATAGAGTTCGCCGCCGTACCAAACTGACAATCTACAAAACGCTAATTAGACCGGTAGTCCTCTACGGACACGAGACCTGGACGATGCTCGTGGAGGACCAACGCGCACTTGGAGTTTTCGAAAGGAAAGTGCTGCGTACCATCTATGGTGGGGTGCAGATGGCGGACGGTACGTGGAGGAGGCGAATGAACCACGAATTGCATCAGCTGTTGGGAGAACCATCCATCGTTCACACCGCGAAAATCGGACGACTGCGATGGGCCGGGCACGTAGCCAGAATGTCGGACAGTAACCCGGTGAAAATGGTTCTCGACAACGATCCGACGGGCACAAGAAGGCGAGGTGCGCAGCGGGCAAGGTGGATCGATCAGGTGGAGGATGACTTGCGGACCCTCCGTAGACTGCGTGGTTGGCGACGTGTAGCCATGGACCGAGCCGAATGGAGAAGACTCTTATATACCGCACAGGCCACTTCGGCCTTAGTCTGATTAAATAATAAATAAATAAATTCTTACAAAAGAATTCAGGCTTCAATCAAACCGTATGGTAGGAATGCCTACATAATAGCAGAGTGATGCAGCCTTTTGGGACGAACAAGTAGTAAAGCTGGTCCGAAAAACGTCGACGGCGGTGCCGTCGGCGTCACGCTGAAAGCACTAACCAGGAAAATTCTTGTTACTTTCCACGAGAGTATAGTCGATAATAGAATGGGAAATTCTTCTTTGAATTTTGAACGGAAAATCCACACAAATTCTTTAGAATTTCCATAAACCGCACGATTCTGATTTTCCGATTTTGTACGGGACATTTTTTCTATTTTCCATGAGACCATTTTCCGAATTTCCACGAAAAATACTTCAGAATTTCCACTGAAACTTTTTTTCGAAGCTTCAAGGGATATTTTTTTCAAATATCACGGAAAATTTATTTGATTTACCATGGGAAATTCTTTAAAATTTGTACGTATGTTTTTAATTTCTATGAAAAGTTCTTTTAAATTTCCAATGAAAATCTTTCCGATTTTCCACGAGACATTTTTCCGAATCACCACGGAATTTTTTTTTCCGAATTTTCACGGAATATTTTTACAAACTTCCACGAAATATGTGTTCGAATTTACAACGGATTTTTTTTTCTAATATCCTGGAAAATTTCTTTCGGAATCCCACGGACAATTCTTTCAAATATCAATAATTTTTTTTCCGAATTTCTACAATTTTTTTTCGGATTAAAACGATTTTTTTTTATTTCCGATTTTTCACGGAAAATTCTCATGAAAAATTCTGCCGAATATCTAGGGATTTTTTTCTCCTAATTTCCACAGAAAATTCTCTGAAATTTCTCCTAAAATGTTACCGAATTTCCACGAAAAAATCTGCTAAGTTTTGTGCACACAATTCTTCCGAAAAAGAATATTCGAATTCCGGCATAAAAATGTTTCGAATTTTCACGGAAAATCTTCCAAATTTATACGGAAAATTCTTTCAAATTTGCACAGAAATGGTTTCTATATTGAAATTCTTCAAATTTTTGTGAACAATTCCTTTGAAGTTTTTTTCTTCTTCGAATTTCCAAATTAAATGCTACAAACAATTCTTTTGATTTTCCACGTATAATTCTCCAGAGTTTCCTTGAGAAATTCTTCCAAATTTTCACGGTATTTTTTTCAGGAAATTCTTCTAAATTTCTACGAAAAGTTTTTATGATTTTTTTTTTCAAATTTTCATTTCTCCGAAATTCCATGATTTTTTCCGACTGTTTTATGATTTTTTTCCGAATTCTGACAGGATTTTTTATCCAAAGTGGCACGAAAATTGCTTAAGGATTGTCACGGTATTTTTCGTATTTCGACATATTTTTTATTCGAATGTCCATCGATTGTTACGTTGTTCAATCTTGTTCGAACTGTTGTTAGTATTCGCTTGGGTATAATTGTAACATTGTGTCTGTTTTGTTGGTTGTATTACATTCGCCAGAAGGCACCATTCCTCGTTTGTCAGAATGTACCATTCCCCAGAATTGGTAACCCCCTATTTTTTGTGATTTGGAATAAAGTTTTTGCCACTTCGTCGTTTGATGCTCAAGGCTATTTTATCTTGATACGAACATTATTTTAAGCTTTTAGTGGAATGTATTCACTTGTCATAAGACCTAAAAGAGTTTGTACTATTCCATTTAATTCCACTACTTTATTGTACCTTTGCCTTTGACAGATACGTATTTTGACCGGAAACACTGAAGACGGCCTTATTGTTAAGGTCGAAATACGTATCTGTCAAGCTTCTACTTTCATCAACTCAATTTTTTTTCAAAAACTTCCTTAGCATCGCTTTACAGTCTTTGGATAGCGCATCTTTTGGTTACATAAGATGGTTGATAGCTTTATTTTTAAGTATAGTATAAGCGTTTTTTCATGAAAAAATGATTTTTTTTAGCATTCTACATCAGCTAGTATCATATTTTAGCAAAAATGTCAATCGTATTCTGAAAGTATTTATTCAGGCACATCAAATCCATGATATTTCATGTGTCCATCTTTGTCCACTTTTGTTTGATAATCATATTAATTTTGGTTTGAAAAATTAGCTATTCCATGGGAAACAAATATACGTCAAAACTCTAGCACTGATGGTTTTCGAGTAATCGATTTATGTCGTGAAATTTGACGTATCCGACTATTGTGCAATGGTGGATGTGATCTTTTTCTTACAAGTAGGTATTTTTCCGAGTTGAAACAATAGTGGATGCAAACCCTTCTTTAAAAGTAGGCGTTTACCCGGATTAAATCAATGGTGGATGCGAGCCCTTCTTTACAAGTAGGCGTTTGTCTGTATTAAAGCAATGGTGGATGAGATCCCTTCTTTAAAATTAGGAATTCGCCCAGATTAAGGCAATGGTGGATGTGATCCTTTCTTTAAAAGTAGGCGTTTGCCCGGATTAAAGCAATTGTGGATGTGATGACTTCTTTAGTAAGCGTTGACCCAGATTACGGCAACTTACGCGTTTTCCCGGAATAAGGCAGAAAACTCTCCATTACTGAATCATGTCAAATCCACGTTATGCAAACTACCTCTGTTTACTTCGATGAAATTTACTTCCAGGGTGCATCAACCGTAAAAAGTGTAGACAACAACCTTCCGTGCACCATGTTTATTGTTTACGTAACTCGTCACTGATACGGCGATACCGGCGCTTCTATCTGTTTTGTTAAACCTGCTACTCTGTGTTTTGAGATATTCATAATTTTCACCATGAGCTCATGGAAGAATGATAGTTGGAAATTGATAAAATGTACGAAAAATCAGGTATTTCGCAAGTTTATGCAAAATGTGAGTGTTTTAGAAGAAAGTAGTGGTAAGGAATGAAGTATGTATGAGGTAAAAAGCTTATCTCCTGCACTCAGCACTGATTCGTAGTTTAATAGTGCTGAAATTTCCATTTTACTACCACTGAAAAAATGCCTTCTCTTGCATTAAACGTTTTGACTGCTACCTTATTTCCAGTTTTACTATTTTTGGCAAATTGCATTCTGGCATTCTGGGAAAAAACATTCTGGCAAATTGATTCTGGTAAATGGTTTTCTGGCAAATATCATACAATCGTTTTGTTGGTTGATTTTGTGTCTCGATTGAAATAGAAAGCCTCAAAGTGGCCGAGGCAGTGAATATTTTAGCACATTTAATTAATATTCTAGCTATCTCGAATGAAATAAAAATAATGTAACATTCCTCTAGGGATTGCGGCGGGAATGTTCCAAGGATTCAAACCGGAATGTTCCGGATAATCCGACGGAAATATTTCAGGGATTCCAATGAGAATCTTCCAGAGATTCTAGGAAATCCGACGGGAATGTTCCAGGAGTTCCAACGGGAATGTGCCAGAGATTCCGTCGGAAATCCTCCTGGAATTCCAGGGATTTCATTGGTAATGTTCCAGGAATGTTGAAGCAAATCGTCGAAGGATTTCAAATACATCTGTCGAGGGATCCCGAAACAAATCGCTAAGGGACTCCGAATTAATCCTCCTGGAATTTGGAAAAGAATCCTCCAGTGATTCCGAAGGCAATCCTCCAGGGATGTTCACGCAAATCGTTGAGGGACTCCGAAGCAAATCTTCGAGGGATTCCGAAGCAAATCTTCGAACGATTTCGAAGCAAATCGTCACAGGGTTCCGACGTAAATCGTCGAGGGAGTTCGAACTAAATCTTCGAGGAATTCCAAAGCAAACCGTAGATGTATTCTGAAGCAGTGATGGGTACTGTCAAAAAAATGTCATGGCATTGCTATTACTAATTTCGTAATAACTTTTTCCAAAAGTCATTTACAGTTCGGACTTTTTGATTAACATGTAGTACTTAAAGGGTCCTAGAACTTTGTCGAACAGATCATTGTTCTAAATACAAAGTGTGAGCCATGAGAGCGAGATTAAAAAAATGTCACGGAATGTCATGACATTAATGTCATCTGACACTAATTCGGCTCTCACGCCGTCAATATCATATTTATAGAAATTACTTATTAGAAAAAGTTTTCGGGTCATTTGAGGGCTACATGTTTACATGGAAAACATAATTGTACATGACTTGTGAGAAAAGTTATTAGCAAGTTAGTCCCATGACATCGATATGACATTTCCCGTCACTGTTCTGAAGCGAATCATCGAATAATTTCGACGCAATTCGTCGAGGGATTTTGAAGCAAATCGTCAGAGGGATTCCGATCGTCTAGGGATTCCGAAGCAATACATTGAGGGTTTCAGAGGAAAAACGTCAAGAGATTCCGAATTAAATATTCAAGGGATTCCGAAGCAAATCGTTGAAATATTCTGAAATAAATCGTCAAAGAATTCCGAAGCAAATCTCCGAATAATTCCGAAACAAATCTTTGAACGATTCTTCGAACGACCTCCACCAAACAAATTTTTGAACCTCCACAAGAATTTTTTCTGAAATATGAACACTTTTGTTACCGACAGGGTACCCGGGTACTTTTTTCGTTTTCAAGTGAAATTTTTTTAGGGTTCTAAACATCGCAGGAAATTGAAACTCCGTGACATCTTCAAACTCGGCAAAATTAAGGTTTGGGTGGTATGAAAATGGAAATCCAGTAAGGGGGGGGCTTGGGGAGGGGCTTATGAATATTTTTACCCCGTAACTTACCGACAGGGTACCCGGGTACCCACGTTTTGGTATGACCATAACTTCGTTAGTTTTTAACCGATTTGGACGATTCTGTTTGCTATGGATTAAGACATTCATCCTCTATCCGAACCATATCACATAGGACCGATCCGAATTACCTGGTTACCGGAATTCCGGATTTTCTAGACCGTGTCTCAAAAATGGATAATTTGGTGTTATAGAAACCAAATGATAGTTTCTTGTATCCTGAGTTACCAGTTCCGTAGAAAACTCGAGGATTATGACGTCACAACGTTTTAGGGCCACCTGATCATTTTGTTGTGGAACAGACATTCCGGAATAGGTTCCCGTGGGCCCCATAGTGGCCACAAACTCATTTAAAAGAAACCCTTGCAATATGGGTATCAAAATTCTTGAAATTGTTTCGGAAACATGTTATTCATATAGTTGAGACCATAGGATGGATATGAACCGGAACGGTCATCCTGGAACAGGTTCCCGGAGGGCCTAAAGTGACCATAAATTCATTTGGAAGAAACCCTGGCAATATGGGTATCAAAATTCTTGGAATTGTTCGGGAAACATGTTATTCATGTAGTTGAGACCATAGGATGGATATGAACCGGAACGGTCATTCTGGAACAGGTTCCCGGAGGGCCCGTAATGGCCAAAAACTCATTTAGAATAAACCCTGGCAATATGGGTATCAAAATTCTTGGAATTGTTCCGGAAACATATTTCCCTGTAGTTGAGACCATAGGATCCCAAGTAACACCGAAAACATCATTATTAACTAAGATCTAATAATGATGTTGAATAAAGATCGGAAAAATGAAATACAAAACATGTTACGTCCAAGGAAAGCTATGATAAGGTTTTTGCAAAACATACAGCAATTTGATCAGAGAAGAAGTTTCATACTACATTCTCACAACTTGCTGATAACATGTCAATTTTTGACATTTATTTGGTTGTTTGAGATGTTTCGTTTTACATTCTCACAACATAAAGCAAGTCTACAGGAAGATTTTACGAACAATGTCATAACATGTTCATTTTTTGACATTTATTTTGTCAGAATATATACCGCAATGATAGAAGTTTAACGTAATTTCAACATCTTTTAAGATCAATGTAATGAACGTTCTTCATCAACCATGTTGTTTATCGACAACTCGCCATATTTTTTTTCTTTTGCAGATTCGAGAGTTTGTTTACATATCAATTTCAAAATTATGCTTTGGCATAGTTATATTTTTCTTCAATCAATGGCGCATGAATTTAGGAGATGTAAAATGAAAAGTTAGCCAATGAAACATGAGCCGCATATAATGTTTCGATCGAGACTTCGAAACAAATTTGATTTATTTATTCAGTTTGTATATGTTTATTAATATTATTAAAATGGTGTTCATCATTTCATGCATGCTTGTTTTCATTCGTTTTTTGCATAAAATTTAGGGTATCTGTTCCCATATTAATAACAGCCCGTATATTAATCTCAACCGTCGATAAACCAAATAAAAAATCAATTTGATTACAATTTCTCACAACGTATGTACACAATAATGAATAGACCACCTTCTCCAATGTTTCAAATATTATTTAAAATTCCGTTTAAGTAATGTTTTAGTTCACAAGACTCAAATTATTAAAAACAAAATTATAAAACACATTTATTTTCATTTTCCTACCTCTGAACTGTTGATTTGATGCACTGCTCGATTGCTACTAGCAGATTCATCTCATTTCACGCCGTCGTTTTCCACTCAGTTTCAAGCTAAAACAAATGTATCCTTTCAAAATACACTTCACAACACATAGAGCACATCACATTTTCACTATAAATATAATCACATTTGAAAACTAACGCGATTTCCTATAGTTTGATATAGGTTTATTTCGAACAACGTCTAAATTATTCTTGTCCGTATTCCAAACTATTTACATGGCCTGCAGCATCTGCAAGGGTTGCCGACCTAGATTTTTATTTCAAAAATGCTTGAATGAACTTTCATTGTGAAATTCAACTCTTATGTTTGTAAAACAAGGTATATCGAAGAGATAAGCTATGACAAACATAAACTTAAACTGATAAGTTGGAAAACTACAACAAAAACAGGAATTTTGTAATTATATTTCAACTCAAATAAAAAACATTGAAGAATTCGGCATCACTGCAATCATATCGTTACGTATACACACGAGTAATAGTGTGCGTATTTTATGTTGGAAACAGTATTATTGATATAGGTACAGGCATAGGATTAACTGTTTTTGAATGTTATTGAAATAGGTGCATGGCAGTGATGATGTTTTTTAGCTAAATACTTCTATAATGTGATAACAATTTCATTTTTAAAGTTACCAAATTGTTATCAATTAAAAATGACGTGAGCCGAGCATAATTATTCTCATGTTACTTGATTATTGGGTGAGAAATGAATGCATTTCATATGCGCATTGGCTTATTGTTATTGATATAGGAACAGATACCCTATTTCTTTGAACGTGTTGGTCAACATTTTTGTTTTGGTATTGAATTTGACAGAACCATGTTGAAAGTCGGTTACTGAAAACATCCTTAGTACTTAAGTTTAGTCTTGTGAATGTGTAATCAAAAACAAGGTTTCAACTGAAAGATGTTGAAAATATCGATAATTTTTGCGCTGTTTTGGTCGTGTGAAAGTAATCAAATCAGTTTTTCATACCAAAACGTAACATACTATATGTTCGAAAGATGTATTTTTTTAACATCATACAACAAACTGTGTTACTTGGGATGGATATCAACCGGAACGGTCATCCTGGAATAGGTTCCCGGAGGGTCCGTAGGGGTCAAACACTCATTTAGAATAAACCCTGGCAATATGGACATCAAAATTATTGTAATTGTTCCGGAAACATGTTTTCTATGTAGTTGAGACCATAGGATGGATATCAACCGGAAAGGTCATCCTGGAATAGGTTCCCGAAGGGCCTAAAGTGACCATAAATTCATTTGGAAGAATCCCTGGCAATATGGGCATCAACATTCTTGGAATTTTTCCGGAAACATGTTTTCCAGGTAGTTGAGACCAAAGGATGGCTATCAACCGGAAAGGTCATTGTTACGGACAACTTCATTAAATACAGTCTTTCAGTTGCATTACTGAGCAGCTTCTAAGCTGTAAATATATTTTAATTAGATTCTTATTTGTAAATTTTAAATGATTCTTACATTTCTGTATTCATCTTGCTGAATTCATATAATTCACCAACAACTCGATCGTTCACAAACTTTCCTGTATAAAGTATAATAAATTTCCTACAATTAGATCTTACTACAATCTCATTATGAGCATCTCTATAACCATCGTAATTCATGTGTTACCATCATGCATTTCCAAACTAAAATGATACTAGTTGCTATACAATGAAACATACGTGGAATGATGTAGCTTTTACTAAAGGCTCTCGAGATCAACTTTTAGATCATAAACACTAAACGATAGCGGTGTGATTACTGCTCACAATAGGGATAGACTTCTGACTCTATAAACTTATCCCAATGACGGAATTAAACTACCTCATTGCATAAGTGTTGGATAGAATTGTATACAGATAAAGTACGTTCACAGGGTGTCGCTTATCGATGGTTTATCAGTCGATCGTTGTTCCGTGTGCGTAGCTAAATTCGAGTGCTTCACCAATCTCATGGTCGAAGAGATCTCTCGCACAGTGGTTGCGGTAACAGTCATCCTGGAATAGGTTCCCGAAGGGCCTAAAGTGACCATAAATTCATTTGGAAGAAACCCTGGCAATATGGGTATCAAAATTCTTGGAATTGTTCTGGAAACATGTTTTCCATGTAGTTGAGACCATAGGATGGATATCAACCGGAACGGTCATTCTGGAGCAGGTTCCCGGAAGGCCAGTAGGGGCCAAAAACTCATTTAGAATAAACCCTGGCAATATGGGTATCAAAATTCTTGGAATTATTCCGGAAACATGTTTTCCATGTAGTTGAGACCATATGATGGATATCAACCGGAATGGTCATTCTCGAACAGTTTTTCTGGGGGCCTGAAGTGACCATAAATTCGTTTAGAATAAACATAAGGAAAAATAAGGTCATCCTGGAATAGGTTCCCGAAGGGCCTTAAGTGACCATAAATTCATTTGGGAGAATCCCTGGCAATATGGGAATCAAAATTCTTGGAATTGTTCCTGAAACATGTTATTCGTGTAGTTGAGACCATAGGATGGATATGAATCGGAACGGTCATTCTGGAACAGGTTCCCGGAGGGCTTGTAGGGGCCAAAAACTCATTTGGAATAAACCCTGGCAATATGGGTATCAAAACTCTTGGAATTGTTTCGGAAATATGTTATCCATAAAGTTGAAACCATAGGATGGATATCAACCGGAACAATCATCCTAGAACAAGTTCCCGAAAGGCCTTTAGTGGCCACAAACTCATTTAGAATACACCCTGGCATCGAAATTCTTGAAATATTTTCGGAAACATGTTTTTCTAAGAAGATGGGACTGATGTTGGGTCATCACATTAAATGGCCGTTAGGCCGAATGGTTATTGGGTCGAATGACAAGTAAGGAGTAAATAGTGAGAAGTGAGTAGTGAGAAGTGGAAAGCAAAAAGTGGAAAGAGAAAAGTGAAAAGTGAAATGAAAGAAATGAGAAGAGAAAAGAGAGAAGTGAAAAGTGACACAGTGTTGACCCGATTTTGTCACTCCCCGATTTTATCTACCTCCGACTTTATCACATTTTCGACCCGATTTTATCACGTCCCGCTTTTGTCACGTTTTTGACCCATTTTGTCACCACAAAAAAAAATTGAAAAGTTTAGTCTTTCTTTTTATTTTTGTAAATTATTCAGCAAACACCAATGATAATTGCGCCTGTTGTTCATTAAAAATCATTTCTGAGTACCTGTCAAGAGTTTTTAAGTCTTTTTGACAAGAAATAACGGAAAAAGAAGATAGCAAGAGTTTCTTCTAAATGAGGGGCCGCACGGAAATCTGGGCTTGGTAGTCATATGGCTACTGCTTCTGCCTCATACGCAGGAGGTCGTGGGTTCAATCCCAGGTCCGTTCCATTCTCCTACTTTGTATCTTTCTCTTTATTTCTCATGTTCTAGCAATCGCTAGAACTGGAAATGGACTTCCATACCGTTTCCATTATTATTCCTATACCTTCAACTTGAGTATTCTATCAGTAATCTGATAGAATTGGAAATGAACTATAGTGCTCGTTTCCTACATCCAATTAGAAATTCCATCAGTTACCTTCTCCTATCTATCACATTGGCAGCTCGTTAACCAATACGGACCTCTGCCTCTCCAACCTAACCCAGAAATTCCAACAAATTCCGCATGAACTCGTGGCAAGTGCAGAGGTATATTCGGCTTGTAGTGGGCGAGTGATTGCATCATCATTTCCTCCCCCTTCCTTACATTGACTTGCATTCTGACGTGGCAGGCGCCAGTATGACCTAACAAATGAGATCACCAGTAATTGTACATTGAAGATGTGTGCTAGTCCCAAGCAAACATCTGTTGGTTCCCTGTGCAAGAGCTGATCTGGTCATAATGGAGTAGCAACTACGAGCAGTCAATCAAGCTCAAGCTCAAGCTCAATGAGGGCCCGCACGGAAATCTGTTTGAGATTGACCAGTCCATTGTCAAACCATCTTATGGTCTAATAACCCAAAAGATCATGCTTCCGAGACAATTTCATGATTTTTAATACCCATCCATTGTCAAACCATCCTATGGTCCAATTACTTATCAGATCATGCTTCTAAAACAATTTCATGAATTTTGATACCCATATTGCCAGGATTTCATCAGAATGAGTTTGTGGCCACTTTATGCCCCACGGGAACCTGTTCCAGGATGACCGGTTCGTTGTCAAACCATCCTATGGTCCAATTACTAATCAGATCATGCTTCCGAAACAATTTCATGAATTTTGATACCCATATTGCCAGTGTTTCATCAGAATGAGTTTGTGGCCACTTTAGGCCCGACGGGAACCTGTTTCCGGAATAACTGTTCCGGGATTTAATCATAACATAGTTAAGTTATATTCTTTAAATTTCCACCGAAGTTTATTAGTTATGACGCAAGAAATCTTCATTTGGTTGAATATATATCTTCAATTCATACATACTTTGGGACTTGACCCAGTTAATCCGGAATTCCGATAACCAGGTAATCCGAATCGGTACTATGTAACATGTTTCGAATAGCAGGTGAGTTCCTGCATCCGTAGCAACCAAAATCGTCAAAATCGGTGAAAAACTGACAATGTTATGATCATTTTAAGTCCGTGGGTACCCTGTCGGTAACAAAAGGGTTAAGGAAAATTCTTCAGAATTTCCACGGGATTTTTTTTCCGAATTTCCACAAAAAAAAACGGTTTCCCACCGAAAATTTTCTGAATTTCTACTAATAGTTTTTTTTTTGAATTTTTGAAAATTTTCACGAAAATTCATCATTTTCTTCCAAATTTCGAGAAATATTTCCGGGATTTTTTTTTACAAGTCAGTTTTTACGTGTCCAGTTTTTTTTACAAGTCAGCTACCACGTGTCCTTAGCCGTCTGCGGTGATTACGGTTGCCGCCGGGGTCCCGACTTCCGTATGCCAGTCGTTTCCGTTAGCCATTAGAAGAACCTGAAACTGGCCTGTCCAAAAGCCGACTAACTGCTGACAGTCTTTTCTATTCGATTGGGTCGGCTTCCGGTCACCGGCGTGGGACCGATTACGTGCCATGCAACGTGACACGTGCGCCGAACGGATTTTCCCGGTACTTGAAATCGCTTCAAGATCCGTAGTTTCGTGGATTCATCCTGGCAGTGACCGCCGACACGTCTGTTCCAGTGTCGAACCAAGTCAGATCCTGCCCTACCTAGACCCCGTCCTCGGGCGCTATTTCCTAGGATCGTACCCCGCCCGAAATGGGCACCAGAATGGCCTACACACTTATTTTTTTTACCGGGATCTCAGCAAAATGTTGAACTTTTACCGAGATTCGCACAGCCATGCCCCAGCAAATATGTTTTTTGCCGAGATTTCTGTCAAAATTGCTAAAAATCAGCAAATATTTTGCCGAAAATCAGCTAACAAACGCCATTGTTGCTGAAATATCAGTTTTTATTTTGCTGGCGCATGGCTGTGCGGATTTTTGCCTAGCTGCAGAAATAAAAACTAAGTGTGTACCAGCTGACCTCGCCCGGCGGAGGTATGACAAGTACAACAATCGGCCCCAACGATACTAATCTCGAACTAACAACTATACCCAAGATGAAAACCCAAGACGAAAAGAAAAATAATATTTCCCCATAGGCACACCGCGTAAAATGTTTTCTTATTTTCCACAGATATTTTTTTCTAAATTCCTCCGAATATTTCACCTAATTTCCACGGAGATTTTTTCCAAATTTTGCACGGAAAACTTTTTTGAATAGAAAGTTTCTCTCAATAATTAAAGAAAATTCTTTCAATTTTCCACACAAAAGTTTCCGAATTTCCACGGATAATTCTCCATTTTCCTCGGAAAATTCTACCGGATTTCCAGAAAATTCATCAATATTTGCACGAATAGTTCTATGAAATTCCACCAGTACTATTTTGTCCAAATTTCCACGTGATTGTCCACCGAAATTATCTTTTGAATGTCCACCGAAAACTTTTCCGTATGTACACGGACTTTTTTTCTGTGTTTTCTTAGATCACTCTTTCAAATTTGCACGGCAATTTATTTCGAATTTCCATTTAAAATCTTCCGGTTTGTAGATGCGCGGCTACACCGGATTGGTTCGATCAAGGAAATTTTCTCGACTTCCTGGGGTGTTAACCGCAGTATACTCGAATGCAGAAATGGTAACATGGCTTAGACACCTCGCAGTTAATAATTATGGAAGTACTTAATAAAAATTAAGCAGCTAATGAAGAAGAAGATATTCACAAGAGGGATAGCCTATAACGCGCTGGTTGTCTTCCGATGGATGGTAAAAAGTAGAAGCTCTGTGTCATGTTATACATTTTCTCAAATTGAATGACATTTTGTTTCCTAGTGATCCCTTGGAAACAAAAGAAGAACCGTACAGCAGGTTAAGCTCAAACATTGAGAAACCATCCTGCCCCATGCGATTGGTATTCGATGTGAAAGATTAATAGCATATTGAACCGAACGGCTTTCCTTAATGGTTTTTCACCCGCCACCAGCACTCGTCGATGAATATAGACACAGCAGGGAAAAATCATCTTCAACTTCAACAAGTGGATGATCTAATGGGCCCGGCCCGAAAGTATAGAGGGAGGGTGTTCCAAAATGGATTCGTCGATCAAGCCGTTTTTTGTAGCATATTACTTTTATTAAGTAACTAGTCGACCCGGCAGACGTTGTCCTGCATAGTAGGCGGAAATGCGCGTCGTGAACTGCTTATTCGAAATTTCCATACGAATCTTAATTTTAGGTTTTCACGATTTATTTAACCTAACTTGTGATTTTTGCATGAGGAATTATCATATAAACCCGTCGGAAACTATAACGAACGTAATTGCTGAAGAAATGAAGTAAATCCATCCAGCCGTTTTCGAGTTATGCGGATACGAACACAGACCATTTCATTTTTATATATAAGATTTATCATTTATGCATTCCTATATCATGGTTAAGCTACTGATATTTATTCCTATCTCAAATATGGCTTCATCGATCTACTTCCTACAACGCAGTTTTTGTAATTGATCGCTCCAACTAACTCGTCAAGCGTTGATGATATTTTCAATGTGTTGTAGCAATTGCTTACGGCATTCGAATCAAAGGAAAACCGAGAAGTGACTTTCGCACAATCTCCCTCCACCCATGTGTAGCTATCGCCGCCCAGGTTGTTCAGAGTGGTTACTAGGGGAAAATGCAGACCAACAACAAGCCAGTAGCGGCCGCCTCAAAATGCGCGAAAGGTCATCAACTGCGGCTTGGAAAATTTCGACTGCCCCTACCGACGTCAGAGGAGCGCAAAAACAACATTCAAATCGCGCGCGCAAATAAAGGTGATACAACCTGCTGCTCCGCTCCGATGGGTGTTGATTTTTCAAAAATCTTTCCACCCATGGCCATGCTGCGGCGAGGAGTTACCAAATCTCCCGGTGGGTGGGTACGAAACACGCTGAGCAGGGAAGCGTTTGTTTGAAGATATTTTTTTGCACGCCCGCTTGGATCTACAGCTGGTTTTCACCGAAAAGTGGTTCAACAGGGTGGTCAGCTGCCGTATCGCAGTTACCGGTTTCGGGCCGATCGCGGTTGGCAACACTGTTGCCTTATGGCAAAACTGACACTAACATACTTCCATCATCGGATCCGACCGGTGGCGGCAGGGAAATGCGTCATCAGCGCTTTTATTTTGGTTTTTCATGAAAATTGAGTCGTATAAGCCGAAGCGGCGGCGAAACGGGACGGGAATGTGGTCAACCGGGAAGGAAGAATCCGGAACATTTGTTTACAACAGCTTGGATACGGGCCAACAGGAATCTACCGCGTAGAGTTGACGTAGTTGAAACGGGGATTTTGTCTGACCTGCGTTCCTTTTCGACAGACTGGCGAGCGACAATTGGAATCGCTTTGTCTACATAACATTAGAAGAAAAAAAAACGTAATGGAAGGTACGCTATTTTTGCCGAGATATCTCTATAAGTAATGTGTTTTTGTTTAATTTATCTATTAATATTGTTCGTTTAGGAGACAATTTTATTTATTTTGAAACGGTTCAATTGTTGTCTGATTCTGAATTTTGAGATGATCTAATGTTGACTGATGCATGATGAAATAATGATCATTCGATCGAATTAGTTCGAGACCAAAATCAATATCGCCTTTTTGAAATAGATCTCATTTTTTTAAATTTTACTTTTGTTTAACTGCTGCAAATCTTCACCTAATTTACATTTTCTTTTTCCGGATTGGTGAAAAGAATTGGAAAGTTGCGCAGAACTTTCCTGTTGATCACGCGATACTATGCAATGTCAACGCTTTATTGGAAAACAGAGCGTGTTTTGCTACGCTAAAACTAAATTAATCAGCTCTGTTATTTTCCTGTTATGCAATCTCCGCATAATAAGTGTCCACAAGGCGTTTATCAAAGATTCGCTGCAGGTTAGGTATCAGTTTCGACATTGATTCTCTTTCTCGGAAACTGCTTCGGGAATATGACCTTTAGGGAATATGACGCCATCCAGTCAACTCGAAGGCGTTTCTTCTCCTTCTCGGATCATTCAATTCTGCTTATGTGATCTCAGCTCAAGGTCACCCGTGAGTTGTACACTGATCCATTATTATTCTGAAGGTGCTTTCGGTCATAGATAATTTTCTCCCTACCTCAAAATTCAATTTCAGTTGGCGCTGATTGACATTGCACAAACAATGACCATCGTTAATTGATACCTAGTTTTTTTTTCCTATCGGAATCCTGAGTAGGTAAACCTACGCACCATTTGAACCTCATTCGATTCGCCCACTTGATTTGATTTAACTGCGCTCCGGACCGACAACCGTCGTCGTCGTTGTGTCGAACGACGTCCGTTACAACCACAGGTGGTGGAGTGGCATGGTCGGTTGTTCAAATCGCTGCTGGCTAGTCGTAAAATTATTACGCATCGCTTCGGAAAATATCGACGTTTTGAGGCTCGCCGCACCGCCACCGTCTGGTTTTTGGGGGTGATGAGAATCAACCACCACCGCACTCGATCACATGATACCCGGCGCCGCCTGGTGCTTACGGTTGTGGTGCGCCTGATGGTTCGGTGATACCGATCGGGGCAGGGTTATTTTTACCCACCGTCGGACGACGCACACCGGAAGGGGGTGTTGTATTATGAATCTCTTATTTATACTTTTGCAGTGGTTTACTGGAGCTCGGGCGTGATTTTTAGTACATATTGGCTATTTTCGATCAACGATCCGATCCACTTACACTGATTGCTTTCGAGTAAAAACAGATTCCAATTTCTTTCCCGTTTCGGTCAGCCACCCTAGCCGGGCGTGCTCTCGCATCGTCCCTATTCTATTTGAGTCCGAGTGATTATGGACTTGATTCGTTCGAATGATCTACAAGGTGGCTGACCATCAGACCATACCCGTTGGTGGAAATTGAAATGCGTAGCTTCGTTGGCTATAAATCCTTGCACTGTACACTTTAAGAATCCACTTGTTTATTGACATCGAACGAGGTGGTGTGCCGGGCAGTTAATAACCGCTGCCGAAGGGAACGGAACAAGTACTTATGGCGCATTCCATGGGGCCAGTTTCAATTGGGGCCACACCGCACTCAGACACACACGGACGCATGATCGTTAATTGAGCTGGGGAGGACGCCCCGTGTTCGATCGTCGTAAGTTTCACTCATCTACCTTGGCGAGGTTTGATTTTCCAATTTGAGGGATAACTATAATTAGATTTTCGTTGAATGAAAGACAACGAGGATTGGTTTTTACTACATGGTGATTTGAATATTTGAAAAAAAATTGTGGATAGTTCAGGTTTCAGTGTGATTGAATTTCGATTTAGATCCATTTTTTTGTTTTCGAAATAAAGCTCAAATAAATAAATTAGCAATAATGTAAAAAGTTATTTTAGTGAACATATGTTTTAAATTTTATTTCAAAAACTCGTCGTTGCCTTCTTGTTAACGTAAAGGCTATAGGTGAACTGCCACGGTTTTGGCCATGTTCCTAATTTGGCCAATTTTGCGAATAACTCCAAAAATAAAGCATTTCGCGAGGGTTTCATTAGTTCCATCAAAAGATATACCTATCCCTCACGGTTCAACGCTGCTTTATACTGATCGATTATTTTGGAAAAATATGAATTTTCCAGGGTTGGCCAAATTAGGCACTAAGTTGGCCAAAACCGGTGCTAAAAAAAACAATTTTTTTTTCTCTTTATTATCGAGACTTTCAGCCCGTCACGCAAAAAAAAAAACATTTTTAGGAGGCTTTGCCTACTAATAGTGTTATATACCAATATGCTTGACCGATCTTCACCGATTCGACAACGAATCCTGTCTTAATAGGCCGTTGCAAAACTTTAATTAAAATTATGTCCAACCGTCTCCAAAAGATGAAGGGTGCACTGCCAGGGTGCAGGGTGCCAAAAATAGAAAAATTGACTTGCTTAGAATGACGTGTCTTGTATAACATTTGATAGCCAGATAGTTCAAACCTAGATTTCCAAAATTTCAGCCCTCTGCGATGAATGATCATTGCGCCACAGACATCAGACTTAGGAAAATTGTGAAAAACGTAGGAAAAATGCATTTCAAACAAATGCAATTTTCTCAGCGAATAACTGTCCAATTTTGCAAATTAATACACCGTTGGAAAGATAATTGTCTAAACTTTAAAGAGGGTACATTGTTGTGGTTGCACGGTTAATAAAAATTAGTAAAAAATGGACAATTATTGAAAAAAATGTCTTTTTTTGCCTAAGTTGGATTATATCTAACAAGCAGGGCCGAGCAGTCTCAAGAGACCACCACCATAGTTTAGTTTGGGGTCTATACTATCTGCGGGACGAGAATCCAGGTGCGGATAGCTGCGGATGAGCGTCATTTTGGCACAAGGTCGAAAAAAATGATTTTTTTGTTAATTACGATTATCGATTCTGCGAGCATAAACCAAAAAAACATTCAAATTAAACACAGCTTGAAAGGTGGAACTGTTAAATGTGAAATTTAGTCTTAAATTAATTAAAAAAATAATGTGTACATTAAAAAATTAATGTTACACACTGAATTATTATTTTTGTAAAAAATGTGTTAAAACAGATCGAAAATTATCATTCCATATAAAAACTGTATCTATCCAACTGGCCAAAAAAGTTTGTAATGTTTTTCAAAATTTTAAAATTGAAAGGTTTAATTTAAAAAAAAAAATAGTTTAAAAATTTCAAATTTCAAGACATTAAAATTTCAAATTTCAAATGTCAAAAATTGAAAAAAAAATTGAAAATTTTTAATATATCTAAGGTTTTTAAGGTTGAAAATAAAAAAAAAACAATTTAAAAATTCAAAATAAAAAAAATATATTTTAAAATATAAATATTTAAATATTTAAAAAAATTAAAATTGAAAAATAAAAAAAAATAAAGGTTTAAAAATTTAAAAATTTAAAAGTTAAAAATTTAAAAACATAAAAATTTAAAAATTCAAAAATTCTAAAATTTAAATAATTAAAAACTTGAAAATTTGAAAATTTAAAAATTTGAAAGTCTAAAAATTAGAAAATTAAAAAATTTAAAAATGTAATAATTCAGAACTTTAAAAATTTACTAATTCAAAAATTAAAAAGGCCAATTCCGTTGCTTCTTTTTGCTAACATGCGTGCTCACTGCTGAAAAAATCACAAAAATATCCTGAATATATTTTGTTTATTTTGATAAAACGGTTGTGACTCCAAAACATAATTCTTGTGACACTTTCAGTCGAAATCATAATCACAGAACTGTTAACGCCTTATTATAAATGGACAAGCGGTTACTATGATCGTGGATTATCGTCAATTTCGAGCCAAATCAATGGAAGTTTTAAAAATTTGAAATTTCAAAACAATGAAATATAAAAATTTAAAAGTTTTAAGATTTAAAAATTTAAAAACTTTAAAATTTAAATATCTCAAAATTAAAAAAAAATAAAATATTTTTTTTTTAATTTGAGGATCGAAAAATTAAAAAAAATAGAAATTTCAAAATTTTAAAATTTAAAGGTTTAATTAGTTTGAAAATTTCAAATTTTGAAAAAAAAAATTATTTTAAAATTTTTAAATTTCAATGTTGAAGGTTGAAAAATAAATAAAAAACAATTTACAAATTTTAAATAAAAAAAAAATAGATTTAAAAATTTAAATATTTAAAGATTTAAAAATATTAAAATTGATGACAATGGATCGATCGCCGCGATTTTATGTTTCGGTTGCTAATCGATTGATTTTCGGCGAGAAAAAGCAACACTTGTACGATTACGTGAACGGGGCGTGATTCCAGTGTTTTTCAAGCGGTACGTGGATGACTGTTTACTGTGTGCGAGAGAAGAAGAGGTTGAAACCGTCTTGAATGAGTTCAACGGGTTCCATGAACGACTGCAGTTTACGTTAGAAATGGAAGTAGAAGGGAAAATAAAATTTCTGGATGTTGTTCTGCGCCGTGAAGACAACACAATTACAACTGAGTGGTTCCCAAAGGATATCGACGGAAGGTATTTAGATTATACATCTGTTAGCCCTTTTATACATAAGAAAAATACAATTATTGCATTAGTAGACAGAGCGCTGAAATTAACGCACGCTAAATACCGAAAAAACACACTTAATATTGTAAAGCAAATTCTAGCCAATAACAATTATCCGTGTTTTCTTGTGGAAAAAGTTATTAGGGAAAGGCTACACCTTATGTACAATTCACTACAACACAACACACATAGAATTAACAATTTTGTAACAATACCATATATTCATGGATTAGGAGAAAAGCTGTCCAAGTATTTAAGAAATCACGAGTTCAAAGTAGCTTATAAACCAGTAAATATAATTAAAGATATTTTGTTTACAAAAACTAAAGACCCAATACCAAAAAACAAAAATACTAATGTAGTGTATGAAGTCCCGTGCGGTGCATGCAACAAATCGTACATTGGGGAAACTAGTCAGTTCTTAACCAAACGTCTAGAACAACACAAGTACAATGTAAAAACAAAAACATTTCTGGAACTGGTTCATCGCAACACACTGTAGAAGAGGGACATATTTTGACTTCGACAAAACAAAAATACTTAACCGAATAAAATATAGTTACAAAAGATTGACAGCAGAAACGTTTTACATTAAAATAAGAGGGGACGATAAAGTTGTGAACAAACAAAAAGATGCAATGAATTTTAAAACCACTATAATTCAATTATAACGAAGCTTAAAACCACCAATAGCAGTACGTAACAATAAGAATAGATGTAAACAACTAGTAGTAGTAATGGCCGTCTTAGAGTAAGGAAGCGGCAGGAATATTGTGAGTGATTATTTTGTGTTATTTATGTTTTCTTGACAATATATATGTGTATTTTAGAGTCCGCAGAAGATGGTCGAAGGCCAGTGAATCGACCGAAACGTCCGGACAATCTGGCAAACATTTGTTTTATTTCTCGCCGAAAATCAATCGATTAGCAACCGAAACAAATATTAAAATTAAGAAAATTAAAAAATTAAAAAGTTTAAAACCTAAAAAATTAAGGGTTTAAAAATTAAAAAACTTAAGGTTTTAAAAATTCAAACATTTCAAAATTTGAGTATTTAAAATTTTAAAAATTCTAAAATTTAAAAATTTAGAGATTCAAAAATTTAAAAATTTAAAAATTAAAAAAGATACAAAAATTAAAAACTTAAAAAATTAAGAAATTTAAAAAATTTCAAAATTTAAAATATTGAAAATTTTAAAATTTGAAAGAAGTGGAAAAATAATTTCTGAGTGTTACGCTTGTTCTAATGTTGGCCTAGAAATGACATGCAGATGAAATATTTCGGACGTCTTCAAAATTAAATTAAAAGTTTAAAAATTTAAAATTTAGAAATTTAAAAATTTAAATTTTTTTTTTAAATTTAAAATTTTTAAAATTTTAAAAATTTAAAAAATAAAAAATAAGTTCTGAGCGTTACGCTTGTTCTAATGTTGGCCTAGAAATGACATGCAGATGGCAAGTACCGTGTGAAATATTTCGGACGTCCTCAACATTAAATTTAAAAAATTTAAAATTTAAAAATTTAAAAATTTAAAAAATTCAAAAAAAATTAAAAATTTAAAAAATTTAAAGCTTTAAAAATAAAAAAATTTAAAAGTTTAAAAATTTAAAAATTTAAAAACTTAAAAATTTAAAAATTTTAATATTTAAAAATTTAAAAATTTGGAAAATTAAAAATTTTAAAATTTTAAAATTTTTAAAATTTTTTGTAGATTTTTAAATTTTTCAATTTAATTTTGAGGACGTCCGAAATATTTCACACGGTACTTCCCACCTACATGTCATTTCTATGCCAACATTAGAACAAGCGTAACACTCAGAACTTATTTTTTATTTCTAAATTTTTAAAATTTTTAAATTTTTAAATTTAAAAAAAAAATTTATTTTTAAATCTCTAAATTTTAAATTTTTAAACTTTTAATTTAATTTTGAAGACGTCCGAAATATTTCATCTGCATGTCATTTCTAGGCCAACATTAGAACAAGCGTAACACTCAGAACCTATTTTTCCACTTCTTTTAAATTTTTAAATTTTCAATATTTTAAATTTTGAAATTTTTAAAATTTCTTAATTTTTTAAGTTTTTAATTTTTGTATCTTTTTTAATTTTTAAATTTTTAAATTTTTGAATCTCTAAATTTTTAAATTTTAGAATTTTTAAAATTTTAAATACTCAAATTTTGAAATGTTTGAATTTTTAAAACCTTAAGTTTTTAAATTTTTAAACCCTTAATTTTTTAGGTCTTTAAACTTTTTAATTTTTTAATTTTTTAATTATAATATTTTTAAATCTTTAGATATTTAAATTTTTAAATCTATTTTTTTTTATTTTAAATTTGTAAATTGTTTTTTATTTATTTTTCAACCTTCAATAATGAAATTTTTAAATTTTAAAATATATTTTTTTATTTCAAAATTTGAAATTTTCAAACTAATTAAACCTTTAAATTTTAAAATTTTGAAATTTCTTATTTTTTTTAAATTTTTCAATTCTTAAATTAAAAAAAAAATATTTTAATTTTTTTTTAATTTTGAGATATTTAAATTTTAAAGTTTTTAAATTTTTAAATCTTAAAACTTTTAAATTTTTATATTTCATTGTTTTGAAATTTCAAATTTTTAAAACTTCCATTGATTTGGCTCGAAATTGACGATAATCCACGATTTTAAATTTTTAAAAATTTAAAATTTTAAAATTTAAAAGTTTTAAAATTTTAAAATTAAAAAATCGAAAAATTCAAAATTTTAAAATTTTAAGATTCAAAAATTAAAAATAAAATATTTTTTTTTAAATTTTAAAATTTAAAAATTAAAAAATTGAAAAAAATAAAAAAAATTAAAATTTAAAAATTTAAAAATTTAAAAATTTAAAAATTTAAAAATTTAAAAATTTAGAAATTCAAAAATTTAAAAATTTAAAACTTTAAAAGTGTAAAAATATAAAAAATTTAAAAACAAAAATATAAAAATTTAGAAATTTAAAAATTAAAAATTTAAAAATTTAAAAATTTAAAAATTTAAAAATTTAAAAATTTAAAAATTTAAAAATTTAAAAATTTAAAAATTTAAAAATTTAAAAATTTAAAAATTTAAAAATTTAAAAATTTAAAAATTTTTAAATTTTTAAATTTTTAAATTTTTAAATTTTTAAATTTTTAAATTTAAAAATTTAAAAATTTAAAAACATAAAAAATTTTTTTTATTCCTTTATTTATTTGATAGGCACTCTGTGTTATTTAACCGCTACTGTGCCGAGATCTACTGTGGTATTCTGCAGCCAGAATCCACATAGAATCTATTTTTTTTTTTAGATTTGTACATTATTCATTGTTGTGTCGTTGCCGGTCCATCTCGTCGTTAGTCCATTGTGTTCGTTTTGTCCATGTCGTGTATCCAATGATCGTTGCATTGTCCGGTTGCCATTTATCCGGGTAACGTTGGAGGAATGCCTCCGAGAAGAACAAGTTGTCAGTCGTCATCAGGCAGCCGTGACGGTGAGGCGTGCACCCCAATACGCCACCGCATAGGCTGCGCATCTGGCGACTGACGAGGGTTTTGGTGGAGGGGCTGGGAATCGAACCCATGACCATTCGCTTGAAAGGCGAACGTGTAGCCAACTACGCTACGGGACCCCCCCAACATAAAAATTTAAAAATTTAAAAATTTAAAAATTTAAAAATTTAAAAATTTAAAAACTTAAAAAATTTGAAAATTTGAAAAAGTATAAAAATTAAAAAATTGAAAAAATTTAAAAAATTACAAAATTAAAAATTTAAAAATTTACAAAATTTAAAAAATTGAAAAATAAAAATTTTAAAATTAAAAAGTTTAAAAATTAAAAAATTTAATAATTTAAAAATTTTAAGATTTAATAATTTCAAAATTAAAAAGATGTGGAAAAATAAGTTCTGAGTTATTCGTTTTTTTTTTCAATGTTGGCCTAGAAATGACATGCAGATGACAGGTACCGTGTGAAATATTTCGGACGCCCTCAAATTCGCCTTCGAGCGGCTTCAGAATTATGATGTCTGAAATATGAATTCAATGGTTAGCTGATGCTGTCCGAAGTTTGAATCAATTCAAGGGTCAATCTTGAGAAGTAAGTAAACAACATGTGCGGCACATCAAACTTCATTGTTTTAAAAGTTATGGCATTCTATGGTAGTTGTGTACTTCCTGGGCCGTAGTTGAACCAATTGGAACCAGTAAACGGATTTACCGAGTACCGGTTCAAAGGCATAAATGAGTAAAACCCATCATGCGGCACATCAAACTTCATGAGAAGGGAGTGGTTACCCTTCAATACCTTTTCCGAACTAAATCTATCATCGCGAAACAAAGAAATACGGAACCAATTTCGTCGCTTCTTTTTGCTAACATGTGTGCTCACTGCTAAAAAAAATCACAAAAATAAGAAACAAATCAAATACCTTGTCAGTGCTTTGTTTTTCGTGGGATGAATATCGGAGCTATGAGATGAAGTCCAGGAGCAATAGCCCTACCACGAAAACATTTCAGAATGATCGTGTCAAAAAACGAATTGCGAATCAGTTTGCTAAGTATTGTTGCGACGAACGGACGAGCCTAGAAACCACGTCGGAGTCACGACACTCATCATTATCATTTAAATATAAACCCTATTTAAATCTAACTACAAGCTAAATGTCATCAGTTCCGATAAATCTTTTGTTTAGCCTTATGATTTGGTGGTAGGAAGAGAAACGAGTTCAAAAAGTAGGAGTCAATGTTACACTAGATACTATTATCAAACGATTCTTACTCGCTGTCGAGTTTTTAACAACTGAACTGATCATTTGAAAGTAAAATCACGTGTGAATATTCCAATAACTGTGAATTTCACAGTTATTGAAATATTCTAAAACGTGTATTAAGGTGGCTCAAAAAATACTTTTCCAAATTTTGATGAAATTGAAATTTTGACTGAAATTTTGTCCAGAGCACCAGGTCATCAAATAGAACCGAATAAGAGGGCGGCCCATAAAGAAAAGAGAAATGTTTTTTCCATACTAATTTGAGCCACCCTAACGTGTATACGTGTACATTTTCCTGAATATATTTCTGTTTATCTTGATAAAACGGTTGTGACTCCAAAACTTAATTCTTGTGACACTTTCAGTCGAAATCATAGTCACAGAATTGTTATCGCCTAATTATAAATGGACAAGCGGTTACTATGATCTTGGATGAACGTCAAACTCGAGCCAAATCAATAATGGAAGCGCTACCGCCAACTATAAAAATATAGGTAATCCACCGTGATCGATTTACATTTGGTAGGTACGTATGACGTCTATCTATCAGTGGATAAAATTTAGCGTTTCTAATGTGTTTTTAACTGCACCTAGCGTCGGGCAACATAGCTAAAGAACCGGCCCAGGGTTAAAATCAGATCGTATTTGTAATGTTGAGCTTTATATTTCTAATACGTGTTTATAAAGATTATGTTCGAACCAGCTTTTTAATTGATCAATAAAGATGATTAATATAACTGACCAGTTGTGTCGTTATTAGGCGTCGTCGCTTTCATCTTTGAGATATTATGGTACATGTATCGTAGAGGACGCGAACGTCGTTGTTTTTTGCGTCTCTTTCAGCTTTAACCACTAGGATATTAGCCCACACTGTGTTTTATTCTGTCTATATGAATTCTCAACTTCCGCCTTCAAGACCAAATATCGTTGACGTGTTGGACATTTGGTTCTTTGTGATCTCCCCCGCTCTTACGTTGTTTAAATCTTCTTTTTGCTGTCGTAGGTTTTTCTAAGTTTCACCAACATTAAACGGTTTTGCCTAATGAATGCCTGCTAAAGCCAATTTCCTCTTCATCTGTAAGCTACGTGACTAAAGCTGACCACGAAAAAAATCAGCTGGTATACACTTTCACTGTTTCCATTTTCTAAAAGTACATGAATACATTATGTACATATCGACTTCTGCGTAATTTGCTTTGCCCGTTTTCGTATGTGGTCATTGATTTTTCTGAAAGATTTTCTCCGAAGGTATCGATTACGAACAGCTTGACGCATCTAAGACCACATACACTGTTCATGTTAATTATGAAAATCTAATTTGCATCATTATCCGCCGCTGCTTGTGGATCGGATGTCCATGACCGGCTAATGAAGTGGTAGAACATTTCCTCGATTAGTGAAAACATTTTATCAACAACAAGCAAGCCAGGAAAGAAAACAGCCAACAAGTGTTCCCACCACGCACGTTCCAACTCCGACAAGCCCCTCAGATGTGTGCGGCTCATCGCCACTGCCGTACCGCCCCAGCACCCGTTATTTACGAGTGTCAACGGGCATAATTTAAAATTAGGATCCATCCATCAACCGTAGTCAGGCCATGCCAAAGTTTCAGGACCACCATGCCCCGGTCCACGGCACGCCTCCGCCACATGGTTGGGTAGCGTTAGCGTTATTGTTTCCGCACATTGACAATCGGTGCCGGTACCACCCTAACTGCCACCCTACGACGACGGTCTCAGAAGGATGAAATATCGCAGTACGGGCGCAATGGTACGAGTTTCGCGCGCTTGCCAGCGATATATGTCACGGGTGTCGTTAGGCGAAAATGTGTGAAATGAAGTGACGAGTGACAGCTAAAAATCCCGGTGAGTCGGCGAATACTTAGAAGAACCGATCTCCAAATGGTGCGAAAATTTTTAGATGCTTGCATAATGCCTTCCTGATACTCCCTGAGGAGATCACACCACCACGTGTTTTCATCCAGCAGAAGATCCTGCTGCGCCCAAACGTACCACTACCGTTGGTGGTGGTCTTCAAGGTGGGCGGCAATCATCGAACAAAACGAATGGATCGATTTGATTTGATGGAAATATCCTGCTTAGTGTTGAGGCTGTTTTTTTGTTTTTGTTACACAAACTTACGTAACCGGAAGTGCCATTGACGAATGAATTATCGGCCATCAATCAGGCTCCCGTCTACGGTATCCGTCGATTAACGATGCTGGAGTTGCTGGTGTGAAACCTTGAGTATTTTATGGGGAGTGCATTAGGTGAACCAAAGCTTGTCCAAATTTACTGACTCGTTAGGTGTTTACTGAATCAGCTCATTATTTCTCCACTCCCATTTGAGATCATCATTCCATATTTTTCTGACAAATATTTGGAAGTATGCTTTTACGTCATCGGATGACAAACTACAATCAGTAGTTCGAATAACAAAATAAAAACTTCGAAGAGCACTCCGTAAAAACTAAGCGTGTGAAAATTGCGAAAAATGAAGAAATGAAAATCTAATTGAAATTGAATTTTTGAACATAAAAAAGTTGTTCTGCAGAAAGTCACAAGACTGAAAGTTGTTAAGCCGAATCGTTTAACCGAAAAGACTAATTAGTAGAAGCCTACCCGAGCAAAACTTAAAAGCAACTTTTTTTTTTTTTTTTTTTAACTAATTTTATTTGCTAATTATCTAATACATGCATTCATCTCTTAGACTAGGTGTTCCGTGTTTTCTTAACACTATCATCCTTATTTGCTATGTTACATTTTTAGTTATTATTAATACATTTCAATTGCCTCTGGCAGTTAGAATTTTTCCTCTGGTTGAATTGAACCATGTAGGAATTACAATGTTTTCAACTTAAACTAAACTTAACCTATTTTATACTAAGGGTACAAGGAGTTAATCGCTGCAATAGAAGATTGCAACGATTTTTGTCTAAAATTGGAAATTATTTTGTTGGACATTTGTTGCAATGTCTCAATATTAGAAATTCTATGAAGTTCGTTGGTACTATACCACGGAGGCAACTTCAGAATCATTTTCAAAATTTTATTTTGAATCCTCTGGAGTGCCTTCTTTCTGGTATTGCAGCAACTAGTCCATATTGGCACAGCATACAACATGGCAGGTCTAAAAATTTGTTTGTAAATCAAAAGTTTGTTCTTAAGACAAAGTTTTGATTTTCTGTTTATAAGTGGATATAGACACTTAATATATTTGTTACATTTGGCTTGAAGGCCTTCAATGTGATTTTTAAAGGTTAATTTTTGATCTAGCAGAAGTCCTAAATATTTAGCTTCGCTAGACCAATTAATTGGAACCCCATTCATAGTGGCAATATGTCTGCTAGAAGGTTTCAAATAAGAAGCTCTCTCGGCTTATGTGGGAAAATTATAAGCTGAGTTTTGGAAGCATTCGGGGAAATTTTCCATTTTGCAAGTAAGTGGAGAAAATATCCAAACTTTTTGCAATCTACTACAAATGACACGAAGGCTTCGCCCTTTTGGCTGAAAGGCCCGCGTCATCTACAAACAAAGATTTTTGACACCCTGGTGGTAAATCAGGTAAGTTAGAAGTAAAATGTTATACAATATGGGCCCCAGTATGCTGCCTTGGGGACACTAGCCCTTACAGGTAATCTATCAGATTTAGTATTCTGATAGTTTACCTGCAGTGAGCGATCTGATAAATAATTTTGGATCAGTTTAATGATGTACAGAGGAAACTTAAAATTCATCAATTTTACAATCAAACCTTCATGCCAAACACTGTCAAATGCTTTCTCTATATCAAGAAGAGCAACTCCAGTCGAATATCCTTCAGATTTGTTGAGCCGAATTAAGTTCGTAACTCTTAATAACTGATGGGTGGTTGAATGCCCATGGCGAAAACCAAATTGCTCATCAGCAAAAATAGAATTGTCATTAATATGAACCATCATTCTATTTAAAATAATCTTTTCAAACAGTTTGCTTATTGAAGAAAGCAAACTGATTGGGCGATAACTAGAAGCCTCAGCTGGATTTTTGTCCGGCTTCAAAATTGGAACAACTTTGGCGTTTTTCCATTTATCTGGAAAGTATGCCAATTGAAAGCATTTGTTAAATAAATTAACCAAAAAGGATAAAGAGCTCTCAGGAAGTTTTTTGATAAGTATGTAGAAAATACCATCATCACCCGGGGCTTTCATATTTTTAAATTTTCTAGTAATAGATCTCACTTCATCCAAATTAGTTCCCAACGAAGGGTCAAAAACATTCTCTTGATTGAGAATGTCTTCGAAGCTCCGTGTAACCTGATCCTCAATTGGACTAGTGAGACCTAGACTAAAATTATGGGCACTCTCGAACTGCTGAGCAAGATTTTGAGCCTTTTCGACATTTGTTAATAAAATTTTATTTCCCTCTTTAAGCGTTGGAATTGGCTTTTGAGGTTTTTTAATAATTTTTGTTAACTTAAAAGCAAATCGATAACTTGTTTTAATGTTGTGGTATCATCGATGATGTTTACTTAATTTGATTTCTTTTTGGTCGTTTTAACGGTTAGAATAACAAAACGTATAGCAGAATTAGCTTACCGTGACATCAACTTGAAAACTATTCTGCTCAATCAAAGTTAATTGCCTATTTCCGGGGATTAAACCACCCGACTTGGACGTTAATTTACAATGTTATGAAAACTCATATGTGAATATGTACGTTATGTGGAAGATATTGATTTGGAAAATGTATTGGAGGTAACCACTTTCCCTTCGATATGACTCGAACCCATGACCCTACAGTAGGGTCATGGGTTCGAGTCCCATCGAAGGGAAAGTGGTTACTTTCAATACATTTTCCAACTTTTCTGCTGTAGATGAGAGCAAATCGTTTCCGATAGCAAAATATGTACACAGTTTGATATCATATCATTCAATTTAGTAATCTACAGCAACATGAGATCAAAATATGTAATCAATCATGATGATTTATACATATTTGAAAACAAATTATAAATCATTTTGTTGTCAAAATCAAACTATTCTATATGCTCTCAGTATGTTTTCAGACTTTGATAGGATAGGATAGGATAGGATGTAGCTTACAGATATTTGGCCGAGAATCTCATTTGGTCGAACAGTTCCTTTGGCTAAAAAAATCGTGAACTTGTCCTTCGGCTGAAATAGTCGTTTGGTAGAAAGGGCAATTAGGTCAAAATGAACATTCGGTCGAAAGTGTCGTTCGGCTGAATTGGTCATTTAGGATATTTTCACGACAATAACGGGAGAATCTTTTGAATTTCGCCTCAAAAAATGGATAAACTTCCCCAGAAATTCTTCAAGTTTTTCCAGAATATTCATTTGAAAATTATTTTCAGATTTTCCACTGGAACTACTTTCACGTTTCGAGGACTCTTTGTAATTACCAAGGGAAATTGCTTGGGATTTACATGAGAATCTCTACAGAGTTTTTACGGGAAGTTGTTCCAAATTTCTACATATTCAGAATATTCACGGAATATTCCTATTGAGTCTCTGTTGAGTATTCTTTAAAATTCACACAGAAAATTTTGACTAGTGAAAGAGATGCTTTAACGTTGACTTCCCCAATCTAAATTAATCAAGCCGGTTAGTTTTTATCCTTTATTAGAGTGATTTTTTTTTTCGCAGGGAGAAGTTCATCATTAAACGGCTAGTTTGGCATAGCCAATTAAAAACATCAAAAAAATGCTCGGAGTTTGTTTTTGGTTTCTTCAGAAAATTCTTTCTACTTTCGATTAAAAATTCTTGGTAAGTTTCATTCCATTCCAATAAAACCGAAAGTGACAGACGGCCGAGCTGGTAATTTGGCCGAAAAAGCCGTTTTCCCTAACAGGTCGTCTGGCCGAAACCATCGTTGCCCAAAAATGCCATTTAGCAGAAATAGTTTTTTGACAGAATGGGTCATTTGGCCAAAAATGTCATTTGGTCAAACGGGGTCATACGGCCAAATTTCAATGACTGAACCTCGTACTTAACGGGTAATATGGTCAGAAATGGCCACTTGTTTGGCGAAACGGTCTTTTTGACAATTAACCATTGAACAAAATGTCGTGGCCTCTCTATTTTTAGGTCAATACTACACTTTAGGCCAAAAGACATCTAGCCAGGTACCATTTAGCAAAACGGAAACTGTTATCAGACCATAACTGGTTTGACCGAAAATGTAGTTTGGCCGAAAGCGATGTAAAGCCAAACGGAAAATTTGGACGGACTTGTAAAAAGTTGTTTACCCTAACAGGTCATTTGGCTGAAAATGCCGTTCGGGTGAAAAGTCGTTTGACCGAATATACATCATTTGACCAAAAATGCCGTTTGGTAAAAAATGGTCTTTCTGCAACCTTCTTTGAAAGTGTCGTTCGTCTGAATTGGTCATTTTGCCAAAAAAGAACTTCATCCGAATTGGTCATTTGACAGAAAATGCTGGTCGGCCAGAGGGGTTGTTTTGCAGAAAGAACATTTTCGGGCCAAATTACCATTCCTACCAAACACCATTTTCGGTCAAATGATCTATTTGGTAAAACGATTTTTTCGGCCAAATTACCAGTTCGGCTGAATGTCCATTTCGGCTGTATGTCGTTTTCGGTAAAAATACATGTTTGGTCAAATCATTTTTGACCTGATAACAGTTTCGGGAAAACGTTCAATTCGGCTTAATGGGATTTGGTTAGATGGCTTTTGGCATAAATGTTAGTATCGACTTAAAAGTAAAGAGGTTACGAAATTTCGTTCAACAGTCTTTTCAACGTAAATGTCATAACGCCAAACGGATGGATATTATGGACTAATTTACCCATTCAGTTATTGACATTTGGCCATAAGACCTGTTGGCCTAAACGATATTTTCGGACGAATGACCCATTCTGTCAAACGACCATATCGGCCAATCGACATTTTTGGGCTGATTACCTATTCGACAAAACGACATGTTAGGGAAAACGACTTTTTCGGCCAAATTACCAGTTTGGACATACGGCTTTCGGCCAATGGAATTTCCCAAGAATTTCTTACGGACAATACACTAGTTGTTCGATAACTGTAACATGACGCATTCTAGACGTTAAACAATTGTCAGACGTCGTCAAAATAGAAGTGCATCTGATTGTTCACCGCTATGCAATGATCATCGACTTTGACATAGTTTTGAAGCTCAGCTGTTCGATAACTGCAAAACTGATGTAACTTTCGAAATGCAGTTAAAAGCATTGCAGTTATCGAACGTCTACTGTACAATGAATTTCCCGTAGAATTGCAAGAATTTCGAATAATTTTTCGTTGAATCGTTTTGAACAATCCTTCGCGGAAATTCTAAAGAAGTTTGCGTTAAACTTACGGAAAATTTCTCCTGAACATTCCAGAGAATTTTTCTCGAAAACTCCTTAGAGCCTCCCGCGGAAATTCTTAAGAATTGACTGTTCTATCGTTGACCATGCCGAACAAGCCGTCTGTATTATTCTAGACTGAGAAAGCCAACGGTAAAACACCCATTCAACCAGCTGCACTCTACTACAATTATCAATAATGTTCTGTACAAATTTGAAAGAATACTCAACACAAACTCAACAAGACCTTTTCATAATTTTCCGATTTTTTTTTCCTGTAGAAGTTAAGAACAATTTTCTGCTGAAATTCCAAACAATTTTATTTGGTAATTCAAAAAAGCTTCTCTTGGTAATTCCAAAGATTTCTCAAAACTTCAAACAATCTGAAAATATTTTCCAAATTTTGGTTTTTCTCCAGGTTTTTCTGGACAAGTTCAAAAGATTTTTTATGCGAAAATAAAAAAAATCTTCTTTTAATGTCTTGAAAATATGCAAAAAAAAAAAATGCAAAAAGAATCTTAGAAAAACGTAATGAAAAAAAAAATCGCCACGCCGATTCACGCCACCGCCGTCGCCGGGTAAAATGGCTTTCGGCGTGACGCCGAAAACGCCGCCGCCGCCGGCCAAAATTCTGTCAAACGCCGCCGCCGACGAATATTGGACCGGCGCACACCTCTACTAGCGGGTGCTTGATTTCACTCTCCAACTGTTTCGTACAGCAGTGCCATATGAAGCGAGGAAGCATTCTTCACTAAGCACTTTGGAACTGTTCTCCCATGCAGCTACCTTCATCGGGAGTATATCTGGTGCCGAAGCACCAGACCTCATCTTCATTGCTTCATTCATCCAAGCCCTGCTGGCGTGTGTACAACTTGTTCTGGTGAATCTGAGGTACAAAACGAGTAAACCTATCATTGAATGAACATTTGGACGAAACGGTTATACATCAAAAACGGTTTAGCCGAAAATTTAATTTGACTGTTTGCCCTAACAGGTCGTTTGGTCGAATTGGTCATCAGGCCGAAATTGAAGTTTGACCGATAAGGTCGTTCGACAGAAGAGCGAAAGTGTCATTTGACCCTACGAGTCATACCGCCATCTGTAAATTACGGAACGGGTTCAAAAATGTTCACCCGTTTGGTCAAATGGCCTTTCTGCCAGACGACCATTTCGGTCAAATGACCTTTTCGACCAAAGGACCATTTCAACAAATGATATTTTCGGTCAAATGACCTATTCGGCCAAACGACTTTTTCGATCAAATGACCATTTTGATTGAACGACATTTATTATTTTTTTGTTAATATTACGAAAACCATTTTTTTGTTAAATATCTTGGCTGTGCATATCCACGTGGATTCTTTTTCGCAAATTTCATATCAATTTGTCCATTTCGAAACATATGCTGTGCATATGCACAGCCAAGATATTTAACAAAAAAATAGTTTTCGTACGGCCGAGTTGCCGAATAATATGCAATTAATTGTAATCAAGTGTCGGTCTTTCACCGTCATTAGTCGTCTGAGTACACGCGACCGCTTACGTTAAAGGCAATCAAACTCATCAAATGCTTTAGCCAAGCAAGCCTTTGGCACAGCAGAGTGCGATTGAATTCGCATTCTATACCGTCCCGCCCAGACAGTTACTGGGGGGCATGGAGTGCGATCCTCTCGTTTAATAAACAATGTGCACTCGCTTGGCTGTGGATATACAATAGTAAAGCGCATGTGGAGATTGGACAAATCAAGCATCCGAAAGATATTCAATTTGCAAAAAAGAGAGCTAACCGCGGTGGAGGTTGGTACTCGGATTCTGATGGCTTTTCCGCAAACGTGACCTTTAAGTGGTCTTGTTGTGTAGGGGTTATCACGCCTATCTAGAGAGTAGGAGGTTGAGGGTTCGAGTCCCTCCAAGACACGTGGATTCTTTTTCGCAAATTTCATATCAATTTGTCCATTTCGAAACATATGCTGTGCATATGCACAGCCAAGATATTTAACAAAAAAATGGTTTTCGTACGGCCGAGTTGCCGAAAAATATGCAATTAATTGACATTTATTATCTATTTTGGCTAAATGACATTTTCGGCCAGATGGGTTTTGGCCTAATCGTTTGTTCGGCTAGATAGCATATTCGGCCAAACATCTTTCGGGCTTTGGCCAAATGGCCCTGCCCGTCGTAAGCAGTTTACGTTTTGAATAATAATGATTAGGCATCTATCCCATATAATCGGTATATATAAATCCAGACGTCCTAAGATATTTGTTCCTTTATTAATATAATGTCCTGAAATTAATGATATTTGCTCTAGGAACGATTTCGACTTAATTAGTGTCGTTTTTATTGTAATCATGAATGCATACTACTGAAAACACCACAATAATGAGAAATAAATAAATTTGCTGTACAATCCTTCGTATTCGATTGTTATTGATATGGGAACAAATTATAAAAAAACAATTAATATGTACCATACAGGCATAGAAAATGGAAAGGCATGGAAAATCATTGCAGTGAAGAAAATCAGGCCATCTTAAAATCTGAAAAGATAACAAAACGTAGTGGAATTAAATGGAAAGTACATTCCACTAAAAGAGCTTTAATAATTTTTCATTTTAAAATGTCAAACAAGTTAAACAGATAATCGTGGATGAAGAAAAACGCAATATGTGCAATTTTTGACGATTTGTGCAATTGATTACGGGAGAAAAACAATGAAGCAAAAGTCTATTAATGACTAATATCCTCGACTGTGTATTGTCACACAGTTGAAATAAAGAAATGGTTCACGCGATGAATTTGTTTTTGGGTTGAAATATTTATACAAATGATTATGCTTTTCTAAAAAATATCGTTCATCGCCAAAAAAAAATCCTATTTCTCCAACATTTCTCCCCCTGAGGTGTGGCATCTCACCCGATTTTGACTTTTTTTTTGTAAATAGTACAGTCCTAGTTTTTTTTTGCAAATGATTTCTACACAATGTAGTAGGGTCACTTTACTATCAAAAACAATAGAAGAAGAAGATTTCCAATTTAATGTATTGTTTTTTTTTTCAATTTAATGGGGGGAATGACGGCTTTGGCAGGTTTTGTTCGATTATTGTCAGGGGTTTTTTATGACTGATTATGCTCAAATTTGGCCTAAACATTCTTTGCATATCAAAGAATATTGTGGCCAAATTTCATAAAATTCGGTCGACAAAAACCCCCTGCCAATAATAGAACAAAACCTACCAAAGCAGTCTTTTCCCCTGTATTGTTTTAGAAAAATATTGATTTTTGAACAGGTTTACCCGGATTTAATCTAATTTGGCCGAAAGCGACATACAGCGGAAAAGAACATTCGACCGAACTGGTAATTTGGCCGAAAAAGTTGGTCGAAATGGTCGTTTGTCCTAAAAAGTCTTTTAACCGAATAGATCATTTGGCCGAGTTGTGAACAAAACCGAGCACTGTCTTGAGAGCAAATTTATTACAGCTTCAAGCTAAAATACAAATTAATTCATTTAAGTATTTGAGGAGGGCAACTCTGTATGGTATTACTTACATTTAACAGTGCATAACTTAGTTTGAGCAATTAAACACTGAGTTTTTATGCTGCTTAAGATATTTCTACGGTTGCTGAGATAGCTATGGAAACATAATTAGGCTCTAGCACTTTGTGGAATATCAATTGTAACCTACCAGATAATGCGAATAGTTTTCCCACTGCTATGGTCTCTTTTGAGGTTTTAACGGAAAACTTTGAATATTCCTAAATAATATACATGATTAACGGCTATGTTTTGTAATGTTTTATAGGAATTACTTACGATTTCAAGCATGAACTAACTAATTAATAGAAATCAAAATATAGTGTGGTTTATCCTTATGTCAACAATCGATTTCATTTATAGCCTGTATAATATGAGTTCATGTACATGTATTGTACCTACTATAGTACTGATCAACACAGCATCAACGAGTATCAATATACTTCGGTGCAAGCGTGGCGCGCCGGGTTGCCGGTATGGCAGTCGTAGCAACATCCCCCTCCCCGTGAGGACCGGTAGGATCCTCCACTGCAAGGTCAGCTACATCGAGTACTGCTACTTTGGACACCGGCCTCCTGAATAGTCCCGAAGAGGTTTGTACTGATACCTGCCGAATCCGTCCGTCCCTGCCTGCGATTACATCCAGGATACGTCCACGTACCCAGCCATTTCTTTTTGACTCATCGATTACGATCACCAGATCTCCAGGCTGTACCGGCTTCGTTTCTTGCATCCACTTCACACGCCTTGTAAGTGTCGGCAAATACTCCAGTACCCAACGCCTCCAAAAGTGGTCAATGCGGCGTTGAATCAAACTCCAGGATCCTCGAGCCAGTTTTACGCCATCTTCCAACTTCGCTGTAGGTTGTGTCACTCCAGTTGAACTGCCTAGGATGAAGTGGTTGGGCGTTAGCGCCTCTTGTTCTGCTGAATCCAGCGGTAAGTAAGTCAGTGGACGAGAGTTAACAACCGCTTCTGCCTCCACTATAAGGGTCTGTAATCCTTCATCGTCTAGCTTTTCGTTCTGAGGCATGGTAGTCATAGCATTCTTGATGGAGCGCACCATGCGTTCCCATGATCCTCCCATATGGGGAGCAGATGGCGGTATGAACAACCACTTCGTCGTCGTATTCGTGAAGGTCGTCGCTGCATTTAGCTCGATGTTCTCGATTTGGTCCCGTAACACGCGATCCGCTCCGGTAAAGTTCCGACCATTGTCGGAATATATTTCAACTGGCGCTCCTCGTCGGCAAACAAAACGGCGGATACATGCGATGCAAGATTTGGTCGAAAGGTCGAATGCTACTTCAACGTGTACAGCACGTATTGTTAAACACGTTATCAAACAAATCCATCTTTTACTGCGGCACGACCAACTTTCACTAAGATTGGCCCGAAATAGTCGATGCCAACATAGCTAAACGGGCGCACACCTGGTGACAGACGAGCGGCTGGAAGTGGACCCATCATTGGGACCACCGGACGAGCTTTGTACACTTTGCACCACTGACAGCGACCTGCCACACTTCGCGCCGTTGTTCGTAGTCTGGGAATGTGAAAACGTTGACGCACTTCGTTGACTACAGTTTCATAATGTCCATGTAGCAATCCTCTATGGTAATCGTCGAGAAGCAGAAGGGAAACGTGATGCTTCCTCGGTAGTATTATAGGAAACTTAACGACGACAGCCAGTACTCTCGCCGCGGCAATGCGCCCGCCCACTCTTAGTACGCCTTTGTCATCCATTATTGGCGTTAGATTCCATAGTTGCACATAATAGTTGGCTTGTTTTCTCAAGTCCCAATTGTTTATCTCTCGGAAGCTTCTTATTCTTGGAAAGGATCACTTCGTCACCATAGGACTCCGCTTGAACCAGCTTCCAGATCATCACCTCTGCTGCTTGTAGTTCTTCAGTCTTCAGGTTCGAATTAGAGCAGTTTTCGGTTATTTCTTTGCGCCTTAATTTTGAGATGAATCGTATAACGTAGGCAGTTGTTCGCAAGAGTCGACCCCATTTGGAAAACCGTTCAAACTTTATAGGACTGCGCAGTGTTGATACATCTTGGTGCAGGAAACACGCTCGAAGCTCCTCATTCGTAGTATCGATGTTTTTCTGTTTAGGCCACATTATCTCGGACTGTGGTCCATTAAACCAGCGGCCCGATAGTTTGGGGCATGATTCAACACTCCACTTCGTAGCATCGTCGGCGACGTTGAGTTTGCTCGGGACGTATCTCCATTCTTTGACGCTGGTCGCTGATAAGATCTCTCCCACGCGGCATGCTACAAATGGACGGTATCTCCGATGTTCCGACCGAATCCACGCCAACGTTACTTCAGAGTCAGACCAGTAGATGCAACGATTGATCTTGACGGTATGATTTTCACGCACGAATGCAAGAAGTCGTACTCCTAGAACTGCAGCCATCAACTCCAATCGAGGAATCGATACGTATTTCAACGGAGCAACTTTTGTTTTGGCCGATACCAAAGCGCATTCAGCTACCCCTTCTGATCCAATAACACGAAAGTATATCAAGGCGGAATATGCTGCTTCGCTTGCATCCACGAAAACGTGGGCATCCAAAGTATCGTAGATATCGGCGCTCGCTTTATCGAAGTAGCACCGTGGAACTCGGACTTCGTTAACTAGTACCAGCAACTCAACCCACTTCGCCCATTTCTCGTAGATTTGGTCATCAATGCATTCATCCCACTTAATCGCACTCCTCCAGATGTCCTGCATCATTATCTTCCCATGAACGAGTACACCAGCCAGCAGGCCTAAAGGGTCGAAGAGGCTCATTATGCACTTTAATACTTGACGCTTCGTTGGCCTTGCACCGGTGTTGATAAGTGTTGCGATTTCCTCTCGGAACGTCATAGAAAATTTCAAAACATCTTCTTCCGTATGCCATAGCATTCCCAAAACGTGTTCAGTATCAGTTTTCAAGGCGAGGTCCTTGACGCCTTGCTTTGGTGTTTCTCCTAGATACTCAGGACGCCTTGTTGGTTCGACGCCCAATTTCTCAATTCAAATCCGCCCTTTGAGTGGATCCACCTAACTTCGCCTGCTACCGCTTTCGCCTCGTCGATCGACTCAAAGCTATCCAGGTAATCGTCAACATAGTGGCACTTACGAATCGCCTCTGATGCTCGTGGATACCGATCGGCAAATTCATCCGCATTGCGGTTTTTTACAAATTGAGCGGATGACGGGGAACTTGTGGCTCCAAAGGTGAGGACGTCCATAATGAAAACGATGGGCTCATCTTTAGGATTATCACGGAAAAGAAAACTCTGTGCCGGACGATCTCGTTCTATAACTCTCGCTTGGTGAAACATCTCTCTGATGTCACCGCTCACCGCCACCGGATACTGTCGGAAGCGAAACTGCACGGAAGGAAGTGGAACAAGTAGGTCGGGCCCAGGTAAAAGAGCGGAGTTCAAACATACACCATCGACCTTTGCTGCTGCATCCCATATTAATCGAGTCTTTCCCGGCTTTTTTGGATTACAAACAGCACCTAGTGGCAAATACCATATCCGTCTAGGATCAGCTTTCAACAGCTCACTTTTGGTGGCCCGATGGGCATACCCTTTCTCCTGGTATTCGCTAATTTGACGGTGGATGTTTTCCTTGAGGAGCGGGTCTCGTGCCATTCGCCTCTCAAGACACTCTAAACGTCGAAGAGCCATGGGATAACTGTCGGGTAGTTCTACGAAGTCGGATCTCCACAGCAGACCAGTCTCGAAGCGATTATCAATCCTACGCGTTGTTTCTTCCATTATTCGTCTAGCCCTCGCTTCTTCTCTAGACTCTAACATGCCCTGGGATCCAGCTGGAAAGTCTTCGGCGTTAAAATAATCTTTCATCATACAATCCAGTCTCTCGTCGGCTTCGCACTGCACACATGGTAACTGAACTCATCTGCGTCCCTTGATTTGTCCAGGCTTCCGTAAACGCACCATCCTAAGCGAGTTTTCGCAGCTACAACGCCGCTATTTCCTCTTTGATCTTCTGCGGAACAGCTAGTTGCAGATTTCGTAGGCCAACTAACAGCTTTGGTGTGACGTCCTCGTAACTTCGAACAGGCAGGCCCTTCAAATGATGATGATCTTCTTGCAGTTCGGCAAAGCGCAAGGTTTGGGAAGGTAAATTCAGGCAGTCTACAGTGCGCACGTTCTTGAGCTGAAACCGTTTATTCCGACCCATTTCGGACACTTCCATTGAAACGATCTGCGACTCATCCTCTGTCCTCGTCATATTAGCGGTCCATCGCAACTTCCAGTTCTTGAACCAGATATCGTTCGATCAATGCCGAAGAAGAACCTTCATCCAAGAAGGCGAACACGGACTTTCCGTGCAGCGTAACCGGAACGAATCGGAATAGATTTGATTGTCTACAGTGGTGGTAAACGTGATTTTCAGTTGACGAAACAAGCGGATTAAGCGCTACTTCAGGCTTACCATGGAGTAATGGATGATGACGGAACTCGCAATCGTTGATTCCACATCGGCTCGAGGTTCTACAAATACGGCGACAGTGAGGGTTGAGACAGGTGCGGCACACTTTGTAACATTTGTATGTTTTTCCAACGATCGTCGACCGAGAGTTGCTGGAATTTCGTACAATTTTTCAAGCGGTGGCCAACTTTCCTACAGAACAGGCATGGCTTCTCATCTTCAAACCTCCCCTTTTCTGGGTACGTCGTTTTATTCTCGGAGTGCGTGTGTACAAAGCTTTTATCCCTGTTGTGGGATTTCTCGCTTCTAGCGTGCTGGTTAGGTGTATATCACTACCTTGCAACAGATTCTACCACCGTTCCCATGAAATCGCTGAAGGTACGCAAACTGGCTTCTGGCTGAAACATCAAAATGTTGTGCCCATTGCAGCTTGACGTTTGCTGGTAGCTTTTCCACCACCTCTTGGAGAAGCGCCGGGTTCGACAGGTGTGCTTGTTGACCTGCCGCGATGAGATGTTGAGCCAGATTTCTAATCGAAATCCCAAAATCGATCAACGAATCCAACTTTTCTGGTTTAGGCGCCGGCGTTTCACGTACATTTTGGATCAACTTGTTGATGATGATTTCCGGGCGACCATACAGGGTACGGAGAGTCTCCATTACGTTTGGTACTGACTCCGGCGAAAGCAGGTAGTACCGAACTGACTTCAGCGCGTTGCCTTTCAAGCACCGCTGTAACCGTGCAAGGTTTTCAATATGGTTAAACCCACATGCCGCCGTAGAATTGTGGAAACTGCTATAAAAAATAGGCCATCCCTCTGGATCGCCAGAAAACTCCGGCAGATCCCGGGGCATTACTTGCCTAGCTGCCAACTGCTCCGGCGAAGGTCGATGTAGGTTGGGATTCATTACAGATCCTCCAAGAAATCTATCGCCGAGCCCAAAATTTCCTCCACTAACGTTTCCAGATGCTCCAGGAATTGTTAGGTTGGCGTGTGTGCTCGAACGACGATTTACCGGTTGTGTTGCGGTAGAACGAGTTGCAGAGTTGTCCAACGGGAAATTTAGTTGTGCTGGGGGCTTCGAGTGCGCGTACTTGATTCGCGTCTGCTCGTTTATCGTTGATTCCACCAACGGCGGCTCCAGAGATATATGCTTAGAAGCGAAACGAATTCGTGGACCTGGTACAAGGTTACCTGAAGAAACATTTTCCTGAGCGACTATTGTTTTACGATATCTCTGTTCCGTGGTTGCTCTTCTTTCTAGTTGCACCTGACTTCGTGCTACTAATGATGTCAGATTTCTAGGTGTTACTATGACGTCACTCGCTTTAGCTTTGGTCTTCGGGATAGCGCCTTTACTGGTTTCGTTACGGTCTCGGTGTTCAATAATAGGGACACCCCCCACCGCTCCCTCTTCTTGTTGCAGCATCTGTATCCTGCACTTTCGTAACTGAGCCTCCAGGCTTATCATTTGTTCTGCTGATATGGGCTGTTGTTCTAGCGTTGCTAGCTGGGATCGGAGAGACTGTAATATGGGATTGACAGCGAACGATTTTTTGTTGACGTCGCCTACTGTCACGGTGGGCGCCTGGTGTGACGGATCAGGGACATCAGCTTCCTTTATTCCCGGAATATCTATGCAGCTACTGTGAGGAAATTGGCGGTGCAGGTGTGTAGATCCGATTGGTTGTACAGGGAAAGCTAGCTCGGTGGGGACGTGCTCTTCAACCCAACCTGTTTTCCACGACCCTCAATCTCGTTCACACGGCTTCACGCTCCGGTTGTCGCCTTCGTCTCCTACGAATAACTCCTCCAACTCGTACATTTCTTGCGAATGCTTCTTCTGCATCTCAAGCTGCCTTTTTTCCAATTCCAACTCCTTCTTTTCAAGCTCCTGCTGGTCGGCTAAGCGTTTGCGCTGCAAATCTGCTCGTTGGCTGGAAGTTGTCGACCTAACTGAAGCTGAAATCGATGGTGAACGGCATCTCGGGCAGATCCAATCCCGGCTCGAAATGGACTCATTCACGCAAGCACAGGTGAAATGCCACCAATTGTCACATTTGTCGCAGGCCACCAGATGATCATCTATCTCCACATTGCCGCAAGCGACGCAGATCTCAGACGGATCCGCCGAGGAGGCATTGGAACTCTTATTGGACATGATGTTAAATCTTGAAGTTTTGTTGTGAGAAACAAAACCGAGCACTGTCTTGAGAGCAAATTTATTACAGCTTCAAGCTAAAATACAAATTAATTCATTTAAGTATTTGAGGAGGGCAACTCTGTATGGTATTACTTACATTTAACAGTGCATAACTTAGTTTGAGCAATTAAACACTGAGTTTTTATGCTGCTTAAGATATTTCTACGGTTGCTGAGATAGCTATGGAAACATAATTAGGCTCTAGCACTTTGTGGAATATCAATTGTAACCTACCAGATAATGCGAATAGTTTTCCCACTGCTATGGTCTCTTTTGAGGTTTTAACGGAAAACTTTGAATATTCCTAAATAATATACATGATTAACGGCTATGTTTTGTAATGTTTTATAGGAATTACTTACGATTTCAAGCATGAACTAACTAATTAATAGAAATCAAAATATAGTGTGGTTTATCCTTATGTCAACAATCGATTTCATTTATAGCCTGTATAATATGAGTTCATGTACATGTATTGTACCTACTATAGTACTGATCAACACAGCATCAACGAGTATCAATATACTTCGGTGCAAGCGTGGCGCGCCGGGTTGCCGGTATGGCAGTCGTAGCAACAGGCCGAAAATACCGTTTGGTAGAAATGATCGTTCGACAGAAAGAGCCTTTTGACCTGAAAATGTCCTTTCTGTAAAACAATCATTTCGGCCAAACGGCATTTTCTGTTAAATGACCTATAAGGCTAATCAACTTTTTTGGTGAAATGATCAATTCAGCCAGATTGCACTTTCGACCGAAATTCAGCTAAATGGCCCTTTCGTCGTCTGGCAGATCATTTGGGTCAAAGGGCATTTTCGATATTTGAGCTAATCGGCAATCGACTTTTCCAGCCGAAGGAACTGTTCGACCAAAAAACATTTCAGTCAAATAACTTTATTGTAGATGGGCTTTGGCCAAATTATTTGTTCGGTCCACCGACATATTCGGTCTTTCAACTTTTAGGCTTCGGCCAAATGGGATTCTGACAAACAACCCCTCTTCATTCAAAAATTATGTTTCAGCGTAAAATTCTTTGCATTCCTACTGGAAATTCCTAGAAGTTTTTCCTAGTTTTTGAAGAGCCTTTTAAATTTTCAACAGAAAATTGTATGTTCATGTTGTGGGTATCAATCGAGAATTTAACGGAAAATGCACTATATCTTCGGAACGTAAAATTTCGGAAAATTGAACAAATCAATTCTCATGACATTTTATTTTATTCATTAACATTTAACGTCGCATGTTTGACTTCTATTAAATTTGAGCTCTTGAAATTGTGACATAATTAGTAATTAGTTTTTTTACAAATAAATATACAAAACATATTTATTTATATTTCTATATTTTAAAAATTAAAAGGAAATATTTCATCTTTTATCTCATTTACCTACATTATTGATTAAATAATCTCAAGTTCACAATCCACAAGTAGCTTTTTCTTGGATGTACATATATTCCCCCGTCAAGCACCGACATTAATCATTTCTCGATGTGATTCATTTTCCTCGCTTAAGTCATCCGTATATAAATATAAAAGATCATGCTTGAATCTTGAAAATTTAAAATTTGGTCTTATGCGTCATTGCGATTTCGCAGCCTTACGTCCAATGAGCGACACTTGTTTCCCATTCCTTGATAGATCGCAAATCTTTAACAAATTCTAATGAATAAATTACTAATGGCACGCACTCGCATCCATCATTTAAGCCCAATTTAAATACAATAAAATTCTCGTTCGAGCGACTCACCTGTATACTGCCGCTATTCCGCCGAATTCCGATCCGTGGGGTTCAATTAGTACTCCGTGTATATTACCCGGCAGCAGACGTAAGCAGAACACCGCTGTGCAGGCGGCCAAACAACGCGACAACAAATTGCCGGCTTTTCTTTCCTGTCATAAAACTGTCACACACTCGCACTCCAAACTTCGAACCAGTCCTCGAGCCCCGGCGCAAATATAGTATATAAATTTTTCACTTTTACTTTCTTCCACTATCCTCGCGAGCTCGGCTTTCTTAGCACTTTGGCGAACTCATCGAATCGCAGCGTGCACGCGCGTCCAACTGTCCAAACAAGCATGCGAAGAATTATGATGACAACATTTCGGCGTAAAAACTACTCCTCTCGCGATCCTGCTCAGTGGATGAGTTTGTGGAACGGTAACCCACTGTCCCTCGTGCGACGATGGTTCCCACGCCCTGATTAGATAACCGTTTGATCGTTCCCGCTCGGGAAATTCCACCTAATTCTTGACGTCCTCTTTCACACAGCGCGGTGATCTGATTTACTGTTTGTTGTTAGAAAATAACCACAAATCACAACCCTTCCTGCTACGATCAGATACCTAACAAAGAATTCCGAGATCCATAACACAATCACTTTTGCTTGTTTATATCGTTAAACAACGTCGCAAACTGAAAATCTAGATCAAGATGTGTAGAATATTTCTTGTGGTTGATTGCGTTCGCTTGGTGCTCTTCCGACGCAAACTCGATCTTTGTTCGCACAGTTTGCGGAAAATCTCCCGCGACGCCGTGATCGACCCTCACTGGTGGCAGTCCTAGCACCAACTGATGATCGCCGTGAGGTTGAATTTTCCACCTCCTCGTCGTCGATCATGGCCGGCCAGGAGGGAAAATCGTCATTGTGCGCTCACGTAGTTTCCAATGTATGCCGTCGTGCATGTGACGAGCGAGCGAGACGAGGACCATGCTGCCTGTTGGTGTATTCCCCGACCGACGAAAACTACCACCACACGGACGTGCGCCGAATAGAGGTTTAAATCGCTCATTGTTTGGGTCTGTTTTTCCTCTTGCATTTGTGATCGTAGACCATTTTTTTTGCATATGTGATCCTGCGTCTGCTGTGGAAAAGCCAATGCAATGCAGTGAGTTCCCTTTGTGACTCCTGCCGTGATGTTCGGTTTTTGTGAGGATAATACTGATGGTTATTGGTCTACGAAAACTTGCGCAGTTGAGCGTGATCGTGCAAGATCACATGCTTCATTGAGTGCTGTGCATCATCAATGCACAGTGGGATTTAAATTCAAAAACATTCTTTTACTAGTCGTAGCTAATAACTAATGATCATGTTACTATGTATTTTTGTCCAGAAGCGGAATGCTAAAATTAATTTCTTTATTATGGTAGCGATGAGTCCATCCAAGAGTCCACCCAAAACAGAATCGTAGAAAAATCTGTGTGTTCAAAAATATCGACTCGAAACATGTTCAGCATGGTTTGCTTGGTTGTGCATCTTACCGCAAGGATGAGGAAGGCCCCATCTGACGTAGAAATTATTATAATATATTGCCACAAAATTAGAAATTTATAGAAATTTTAATTAAACTTGCTATAAAAGCTACCGCAATGTTATTTGCATTTGCTTCCCCTGTGCAGCGTTAGTCCTACATGGGGAAAATTAAAGTTGAATTAAACGCCGTTAGACCGGAACGCAAAATAAAAAAAAAAAGGCAAATATAATTGCCAAAAACTAGTTTATCTGTTGCTCATAAGGTCCAATAAAAAATGAAACTGTGAATTTGTGGTATCGGTAGTAGCCATTTTTCATAGAATAAGTATCTTATATTGCCATACATAGTTTGTTAAGCAAAATAAATGAAAGCAGAAAGGGTGGGTGAATGTTGAGTGAAGCATTTTCCATGCGATCTTTTTATATTCCAACCCGAAAAAGTTTCCTCTGCATTTTAGAGGATAACTAAAATTAAATTAGTGTCCTTCCCACATGTCACCAGCTTAACCGAATTTTTTAATGTTTCTGTTATAATTGATGATGATCGCGTTCGGGAAATTAAATATCCTGGCGTGATTATTGATGATTAATTGAAATTTGTTTCTCATATCAATAATGTCATCAAGAAAATAGCCAAGAAGTTTGGAATTATATGTCCATTCGAAATCGAATTAACTGTTGCGAGTAAACTATAGTTGTACAAGTCAATCATCTCTCCTCACTTGGAGTTTTGCGACTCCATTTTATTTCTGACCAATGAAACACAAATATCGAGGTTACAGCGTTTGCAGAATAAAGTTATGCGTTTGATTTTGAGATGTGATAGATTCACTTTATCCTCCTTTTTGTTGGACGCTTTACAATGGTTATTAGTGCTTAATTGACTATGGTGTTCATTTTCAAAATAATAAATGGATTGCTGTCCCGATATTTCTGTAATCGAATTGAAAGAAAAAGTGACATTCATGGATATTGTGTTATTGTGTTTGCCTCGATGATGATGATGGTATTTTATTTATTGAGTTTTATTTTTATATTCTTTTGTGTAGTCTACAAATGTTTGAGAATCGCGCACGAAATACAGGTATAAATGACTACTATGATACTATGAAAAGTAGTGAGCTCTCAGATAGAACGCGATTTTATCGAGACTACGGAGAGTTAACACAAGTTTTAATTTTTTTCGAGTAAATTAAATTGATCGGTGCTGGCGAGAATAGTTTATGTACGCACTTCTTGACGAAACCTTTGACATAATGCACAAGTTTTGTATCTTAATCGGACTCGCTGTATCACTGATGATGCTTGCAAAACTCCGTGATGGAATTGAACTGTTACTTTTTACTAACTTATGTTTTTTTTGCTGAATAGCGATGTTATATGTTAATGTTATTTATACTTACTTGATACTTGATGGGCTATAGCTCTTCGATGAACCTACGCCGAATGGAGTATCCTTCTCCACTGGACTCGATCCTGGGCCAATCGCTTCCAGTCGCCCTGAACATTGAGCGCCCTCAGGTCCTCTTCAACTGCAAAAAGCCATCGTGTACGCGGCCTTCCACGAAGCCTGCGGCCTCTTCCGGGTTCTCTACTAAATATTATCTTCGCTTGACGTTCTTCCGGCATACGAACAACGTGACCAGCCCACCGTAGTCTGTCGTGTTGTATAAACTTAATAATATCCAGCCCTTTATACACCTGGTACAATTCGTGATTCATGCGACGCCGCCAGATACCGTTCTCCTGTTTACCGCCGAGTATTGTCCGCAGCACCTTACGCTCAAACACTCCGAGAGCTCTCCGATCAGCCTCCTTTAACGTCCATGTCTCATGGCCTCGCACGTCACTAATGTTCCAAGAAACACAAATTCTTCTATCACTTCAAATTTTTCACCATCCAGCACTATTTCGCTACCACCACCACTAATGAACCCACGTTGATTGCCAGCGACCATGTACTTCGTTTTGCTGGTATTGATCGTGAGTCCAATCCTCGCTGTCTCCCTCTTAAAAGGCGCAAAAGCCTCTTCCACGGCACGGCGATCAATTCCGATAATATCGATATCGTTCGCAAATCCCATGAGCATATGCGATGTTGTGATAATGGTACCGCTTCTTTGCACACCAGCTCTCCTAATCGCTCCCTCGAGCGCTATATTGAACAGTAGGTTCGAGAGTGCATCACCCTGCTTCAATCCATCTAAGGTAACAAATGACGTCGATATTTCATCCGCAACCCTTACACTTGATTTCGATCCGGCCAACTTTATACGAATCAGCCGTATCAGTTTCGCCGGAAAACCATGTTCAAGCATAATTTGCCATAATTCATTCCGTTTCACTGAATCGTACGCCGCCTTGAAATCAATAAACAGATGATGTGTCTGCAAGTTGTACTCCCGGAATTTATCAAGGATTTGTCTCAGGGTAAACATTTGATCCATTGTTGATCGGCCCTCACGAAAATCTGCTTGGTATTCGCCGACGAAGGACTCTTCAAGCGGTCTCAATCTGTTGAACAGAATACGGGACATAATTTTGTACGCCGACTTAATTGGCGCACTCCAGTCTGTGCCCTTTCTTAAAGAGATGAGGCCGTCCAAACAGCTAGCAGGCATTTCCTCGTCTTCCCATATTTTCGACATAATATGGTGCAGAACTTCATAAAGCTGCTCACTGCCATGTTTGAGAAGTTCAGCCGGGAGCTGGTCCTTCCCCGCAGCCTTATTGTTTTTCAGCTCTTTGACAGCTTTTTTAACCTCATCTAGTGTAGGTGACTCCACAGCTTGTCCATCGTCGCTAATATTTATTCTGTTCACCGATGCACCGTCACTTCCTCCATTCAACAAAGTCTCAAAGTGTTGCTTCCACCTGGCAGCCACTTCGGTTTTATCTGTCAGCAAATTCCCTTGTAGGTCGTTGCACATGACGGGAGATGGCGCTGTCTTTCTCCGCACGCCATTGACAGACTCATAAAACCTCCGCATATCGTTCTGCTCCATTTTTTCCTGCGCCTCACTAATAACTTGTTCTTCGTACTCTTTTTTCTTCCTGCGGTGGGTTCGTTTTTCGGCTGCTCTTGCTTCCTTGTACCGATCTCTATTCGATCGGGTACCCGACACCAACATCCGGCTTCTGGCAACGTTCTTCTCGTCTGTCACTCTCTGACACTCCACATCGAACCAACCCGTCCTGGGTCGCCTCTGTGCAGTGCCTACCACTTCTCGTTGTGCTCACCGCTTCATGGATCGACTCCCATTGTTGATGTTGTCGCTAACGTTGATTGCACTTATCCGTTCGTCGAGCTTCTGGCGGTACTCAGCCGATACTCCTTCCGCCGACAATCGCTGGATATTGTAGCGCATTGTTCGCTGTGAACTTTCGTTCGATACAGTTTACAACCGTGATCGAATTTTACTGACAACGAGGTAGTGATCAGAGTCAATGTTCGGACCTCTGAATATCCGCACATCGATAACATCCGAGAAATGGCGCCCATCCACCAGAACATGGTCTATCTGGTTGCAAGTTTCGCCATTTGGGTGTCTCCAGGTGTGCTTTCGGATGTTCTTTCGTGCAAAGTAGGTGCTACTGATGGCCATCCCTCTGACAGCAGCAAAATTTACTAGTTGTAGGCCGTTGTCATTGGTAGCGGAGTGAAGGCTCTCTCTACCGATTATGGGACGGAAAAAGTCCTCTCTACCGACCTGAGCGTTAGCGTCTCCGATAACAATTTTCACGTCATGCTTTGGGCACTCTCCATAGGCTTTATCAAGACATTCATAAAACGTGTCCTTCACGTCGTCGGATTTATCGTTTGTCGGTGCGTAAACGTTGATTAGGCTGTAATTGAAGAATTTGCCCCGTATCCTCAACACACAGATTCGTTCGCTAATGGGTTTCCACCGCATCACTCGCTTCATCTGCTTGCCCATCACTACGAAACCAAACCAAACCAATGTTATTTATATCTGTGAAAAAAAACCGAATCGTAAAATTGATCATTATTAATAATCTTAAAGATAAATCTTCTAGCTCAAACCTTTGTAGGGGTAGGTATGTTGCAGGACCAACATCATCATCCACGGTATGTTTGGTAGAACAATATTATTACAACAAAATGAACAAAATGAGCGTCGTTAAAATTTCAAGTACGTGAATATATAGTTCCTTATCTCACATTTCCTGGGTATTTAAAAAAAAAAACTACCGAGGGGCCCCGAACAACTTTTTTTCTTCTTTTCCAAATGGAACCTGCATTCTAATCTAATACGAGCAGCCAGTCACAAGTCACTCCCAAGTTAAGTCTTTCATTCATTTTTTAACCATTCTTTATGAATCAAAGGCAATAAATGAATATTCTTTTATTTTCTATAATTTCAAGTGATCAGATGTAGACAAGCATAACGGAGCCGATATTATTAAATTCAACATTTGGCTAGGAAATATTATGAAAACTCATATGTGAATATGTACGTTATGTGGAAGATATTGATTTGGAAAATGTATTGGAGGTAACCACACCTCCAATACATTCTCTAAATCAATATCTTCCACATAACGTACATATTCACATTTGAGTTTTCATAACATTGTAAATTAACGTCCAAGTCGGGTGGTTTAATCCCCGGAAATAGGCAATTAACTTTGATTAAACTAGGAACTATTACCGCTTCGCAATGGCTAAACTCACTGGTAGGGGAAACCGCCAAATTTTGTCGCCTATTGTTGAACTCCCATAAGAAATGCATGTGCGTTCAACAATAGGCGAAGAAATTAGCCGTTCAACATTTGGCGAATTACCCTATGCTCTCTCCCAGCTCAATATAATTTTGTATTGTTACTCTTTTTGTGGTATCTTTATAATTTACTAACACATCTAGGAGGATCAAAAACATTCAATACTATTGGAGGATCTTCCGGTAATAATCTCCAATAAGACACTCTTTAACATATCTTTGAACGCTGCTCTGTTCGGACGCATACAATCGATCGCAAAGATGTGTTTGCAAAAGATACTTTCTTTTCGGAAAATTGTTTCATTCGGGGATTTGTTACATTCCGGGAATTGTTACATTCGGGGAAATTGCATTCGGGGAATTTGCACTCGGGGTATTGGTTTTCGAGGAATTATCGTACAATCATGTGGGATGATTTTTTTTCTTGGTTTTGATAGTAAGGAACACAGGAATTACGGTTTTGAGCATTGTTCATCTAGATTCTTTCCTTCAGATAGATGAATGAAAGTTAAGCTCATCGATCACTTCAAAATCTACTGGTTGTACCAAGAATCATGAAAATATGTGTCGTTTAGAAAACAATGCATTTGGAGTATGATTTTGTTTATTGGTTCACTATTGCGAACTGTGGGATAATTTTGTTTTCATAAGATTTATCTCTTTAGCACGATTTTTTGAATAAAAAATAAAAAATCCAAACTTTTGAAAATCCTTCACAAAACTACCCTCATTCTGATCGTCCAGAGTTTGTGTTGTCTGGCTTGACCTCGGGCTTGACCAAATAATTAAATGTTATTTAAAGTGATTGCCAATAGCAATAATGCGACTATGAAATAAAAAGTGAACTAAATTTTGGCTTGGTAATGAATTTCTGGTGAAAATATTTTTTCTATTGAATATTTCTTCAAACTTACGCATTGCAATATCATAGAAAACTGGAGTGTTAATATCTGTTATAACAATGGGATGAAAACTAAGCTACTGTTTGAAAGAGCCACATCATTTATAGTGAAATGAATTCTCTTTTTGATTGAATCACTCGTTCTCATTAACTACGTATCGAAGCGATATGATTTCTAGGACAAAATACATCTTTTTTGCCTTTCTCGTACACCAAGGTGTAAAGAAAAGGCTATATTCACTTCCAAGACAATTTTGTGATAGAAGGTACGGAGACCCATAGTGTTATATACCAATCGACTAAACTCGGCGAATTGAGATGATGTCTGTCTGTGTGCATGTGTGTGCGTGTGTGTATGTATGTGCGCAAAATAAAACTCACTCATCTTTTAGCCACTCATCTTGATCCGATTTGTTTTCAATAGTTGCATTCGACGAAGAATCCTGTTCCATTGTTTCCTATTGAAAATGGGCCAGATCGGACTATGGGATCAAAAGTTTTATGGAAAAAAATATTAATTTTTTGAAATATTTCGTAATTATCTATTGCTAATATGGATTTATTTATGGAAATTTTGAATTCTTTTCAATGAACATTTTTAATTTCTTTTAAAAGTGCTTATTTATTTTTCTTTTGTGGAAAATTTTTAATTGTTTATGGAAACTTCTCATTATTTGTGGAAACTTTATAATTTTTTTTCATTGTTGATTTATTGGCATTTATCGGTGAATACAATATAAACTGCCCAAAGTAGGAGTTGAACTGAAAGTCGAACGAATCGGTTGGTCCGCATCCGAAACGCGCGGTTTCAGAGTTAAACCAATTCCATCTTATATAATATTATTTGCCAGTTTTTTTTTACAGTCCTTTTCAAATCGTACAATGTCTTTTAGCAGTACCACACGACAGAAACAGAAGAGATATGCCTGAGTGTTGTAGTAGTTACCGCTAAATAAAATAATGGTTTCTGACTCGCAAAAAGCAACGAATTTGCATTTTGGGAAAATTGCCTCAAATTTTATTTTTCTTCTTAATATTTGCGTCCAATTTGACAGTATGTTGTATTTGTTCCGTTCCGATACATGCCTCATTTTAGGAAAATGACGTATACGTCACTTTTTCAGAGTACGGCAGAATAGAACTTTCTCCCAATTAAAACCATATAGTTTTAGGAAGTTTAATGGTACCATAGTACCCAGGCTACAATACAAACTAAGTACAACACAAAAAATAAAAACAAACCGCTGCGCGCATTTGTTCTATCACCCAGTGTTGCATTACCACAGTTCCAATTTTGCGGAGGACAAAAAGAGACAAACGACAAAGCCAATGGGGATTCGATCGGTCATTTTTTCTTGCAATCAATTGTCATCAGCAGATTATGGGGAACGGTTCGGCACTTCATCTCAAAGCTCCTATTTCTATCCCATCAAAAACAAAGCAATGAAAAGGAATTTGGCCTATTTTTTCACCAGTGAGCATGCGTGTTAGCAGAAAAAGCGACGAAATTGGTGCTGTATTTCTTTGTTTTGCGATGAGATGAATATATGTTCAATGAGATGGAAACCGGGACAGCTCCCTATATGTGAGCCATGATCATGATCAGAGCTATGGTGGACGCTCCTTCCCAGATAACGTTTCACCATTTCGTATGAACTATTGTGAATACCTAAAACGGAAAATCAAAATTATTCGCAATCATTGACCCAAGTTTTTTTTACACGGTTTGGTTTTATTGTGTCGCCAGCACTAAATTGAATTCCGACTTCCGACGTTGTATTTCCGATCTTGCTTCCGACATCATAAACGTTAAAACAAAATTTGAGTTTGTCACCAACATATCGTCGGAAGAGCGTTCGGAAGTGTGGAAATCGACTTCCGAACTTCAATTTGGTGCCAGCGACGTTGTCAGCGACAAAACAAGCTCGATTTTGTGACAGATAATTCCGTGCAGTGCTGCATATTTATTTTATTTTACCGTGTGAATCTCGTCGGAAGTGGGCCTTGCTGCCAGTTCATCAGCGTCATACTAACAGTTTTGGTCTAAATGCACAATAGTTGATTAAGACCTTGAGCATCAATTAAATAATAAGTTAACTCCAGGATGTTTACAAAAAAATGATTATTCAGGTGGTATTTGGTATCTTAGATAGTTTGGCAAGGTTGAACCCGTGTCTACAATTTCCCTATTAAGACATAGACCGACAATTGACTAACCTTATTTCGATAATTATCAATTAAGCGTTTAAATCATCATCAAACAAAAACGAATGGTTTTTTATTTTTCCGAATTTCATAGGAGTGAGAATTCTTATGGTTGTGAAATCACTGTATATTGACATGGTGAAGATAGGAAGTATATTTCAAAATGCTTTAAAATGTTTTTAACAGTGATACTAAAAACTTTGAATTACGTAGTGTTAGAATTTTGTTTAACTATATGTTAGGCTAATTATCGACACATGTTTTTTAATCAAATTAATTCAACCTTCGTGTTGCTAATCTAAAAATAAATCAAATTTCTAAACCATTAAATCAAACTTTCGACTATGTGTTTTAACGTTTAAGCATTTTAAAATTGACGTCTTATGTGTGACGAAATAGAATTTTGTTTTTTCGCTGCCGTCAGGGCCAATAACATTGTGGAGTCGACCGATTATCAACACAAAGTTATTATTTTAGAATAAAACCAACCAATAGCAGTTAAATGTCAAAAAATGTTTTAAATCTGCTGTTTGGCATTGGCTCTTTGAATTGCTTACGTGGAAAAATTACGGATTCCGAATTGGCGCTTTGCAGAAAGCAGAAAGATGATAATCGAAAAAATCTCCATGGGAAAGCATACGGAGAAGTGTTTAAAACTCTTCTCAAAAATTCTGAAAGCAATTTAATTAAAAACGGTAAGCAGTACGGGGTTGGACTTTTCTGATACTGTGTATTTAATGTAATATCACAAAATAAAATTTCGAATGGAAATATTGTGCTTATTATACAGCAGAAGAAAGGTCCAACCCCGTACTGCCCACCGTTTTTAATTAAATTGCTTCTAGAATTATTGGGAAGAGTTTTAAAAACTTCTTCGTATGTTAAGAAAATTATTTTGAGCTTTTTAGTGGAATGTCTTCACTTGTCATAAGACGAGTTTGTACAATCCCGTTGAATTCCACCACTTAATTGTATCTTGACAGATACGTATTTCGACCTCAACAGTAAGGCCGTCTTCAGTGTCTCGTCGAGTCTTCAGTCGAGTCAAGTACGAGACACTGAAGACGGCCTTACTGTTGAAGTCGAAATACGTATCTGTCAAGATACAATTAAGTGGTGGAATCCAATGGGATTGTACAAACTCGTCTTATGACAAGCTTCTTCGTATGGTTTCCGTGGGATTTTTTCGATTATCATCTTTCTGCTTCTTCTTCTTCATGCAACATCAAAGCGCCAATCGCCTGAACCGTTTCTTTCCTGTAGCATCGGTATTATCCCACTGTGCAACGCACCTTTATCGCAAGGACCTGATACATGTGCTCTCTCGCTAAAACAGTTTTTCAAACCACATCAACTAACTGTGCGCACACACTTGTGAGTGCTACACACCAGATGAAGCCAGATGCTGAACCGTACCGGCAGAGCATCTCAGCAAGTGACATGCGCAGCCACGCAAAGTCAGTGGTGGTAATGTTGTTTACATTGCATGTGCTCATAACCCCACTATGCGCATGTAGTTTTGTGGTGTATATGATGGAAGCATAAAAAAACACCATAAAATCACCGCATATGTGCGCACGCGGATCAACGCGATCTCTCCCCGAAGGCAACGACGGACGACGATGTTGAAGGGATATACACGATCGTTGTTTCCCTCGAGTTGCGTTCCTTGTTTCAGTTGTTTTCATGCATCCAATCAGTGAGTTAGGGAGGATGTCGAACGAGTCGATCTCCCTTGCATCGTTCAATATTTGCTCCTCTAGTTGTCCGATAGGATTTAAAAATCTTACGTTATAAAATTATTCGAATGACTTAACTTTAAATTAAATTATATTAATTCTGAAATTATTCAAAACATTTGCATTTCAAAGTAGATTATAGTCCTAAACCCTCAATAATGATCAGACTATTCAATTTACACAGATAAAATATTATGTAATTTCAAATTAATTTTTAAACATATAGATATAGAGTATGGAAATAGAGATTTGTTCAACGGATATTTGTTGATAGATTGAGGTTAAAAAATCGTCTGTAAATTATTTAAAGAATAAACTGTAAATAAAATTGATATTAGCATACTCTTTCGACAGCCGGCTGGCAAGAGTTTAAATAAAAACAGGTAAACAACATAGTCTGTGGGTCGAATTGCCAGCTTGAGGCAAACCTCCATGACCTACCTTACCCTACTAAAACCACCAACCCGTAGAACTTATGAGGGCGTCGCCAAGTCGGGGGCCTCTCGTTAAGTAAGTTCTACATCAACATTTCCTTTCCTATCCCTAGTTACGGTAAAGATGGGCGTGGCCGGGAGTAGTAATCCTCATGCTTATGCCATTGTTATCTTAGATTGGAATCAAGGGTAACTCCCCACCTTGATTTCCGATAGCAATCTGGATAAGGATTCCATAAGAAACATGAGTATCACTAGTGTCCAATCTACGAAGTATACCGTAACAACGCTAACGCTAACGCTAACGCTATAGATATAGAGTATGGAAATAGACGCTAAATCCAATTAAAAGTATAGTTCTGTTGAATAGAAGTTGACTTATTTTTTTTTGTATTCGTTGGATCAGATAGATCAGTACTGATAAACCGGAGACGAGCCAGCCTCGGGCTGAAAGTCTCCTTAATAAAGACAAAAAAAAAGTACTGATGATGATGGTATTGAATAAATTATGAAGGTTTTCTTTGTTATCTGCAATCTACTTTTATATTTAGTTGAGTTTATACTAATTGCAACTGTTATTAATTTTGAGTTTCCTATGCCTACAATTAAACTCATCACCGAAGTGGTGCCCCTACGCTCTTGCTCGCTAGTCTCTCCCATCATGTCAGAAAGTGCTAAACTATAGTTCTCAGAATAATATGCCTGATTTCAGTTTACATGCGACTTATGCGTGAAAAACGGCCGTTGTTTGACTGGTCAACTTCAATGAATCTAATCAATCGTCAATAGTTGCAAACGGTAACAATTATTATAAATAAATGCACAATATGTTCCTAACATTCTTTTGATCATGTTTTAGTGATTTGTGTCAAAAAATACTGTTTCCCTTGTTAGTCGTTTCTCTACAAAATTCTCTAATTTATTATAAACTAGCAGACCCGACGAACTTTGTTTCGCCTAAAATTGATTTATTTTCTGATTAATTCTCTAGTTATGAAGAAATTTCTGTTTCATTTGTATTAGGTATCAAACATTAATCTACATTTAGTTGCATGGATAAGAAATGTAATCACATCGTTTTAAAGCAACAGTGATCAGTTATTCTCAAAATTTTTCTCAAAATTTGTTCCAGTTGGAATGTAAAAACCATTGATGAAGAGAAAGAAGAATAAGAAGGAAAAAAAATCACAAAATATTTTTTATAGATGATTTTTACATGTCTTCATACTGTCACTATAATACCACTTTAGTAATGAAAACCGCTCGCGGAGCTCCGGATTCGCTTGCAAATCCTATTGTCATAATTTTATGCTGCGACATTCCATTAAAAAGTGCGATTCGTTAATTTTTTTTTGATATCCTGAGAATTCTGTATTGTTTTGGAAACTAAACAGTTTTAAATTTGGATTTCAAGACTCTTCTAAAAGCTTGAAATTCTACCAAAAGTCGCTTAGGGAAGATCCATTAGTTACGTAACGCAAAGATTTATCATTTCCAACACCACACTTTGTCACACTTTTTGCATGAAACATCTGAAAATTTTGTAAGGATCGTCACACTTACGGCACCCCCCCCCCCTCTCCCCTCTAAGCGTTACGTAATTTGTGGATACATTACGAATGCGACTTCCCATGGATTACCCTTTCAACTTTTTCTTTACCGTGATACTCAGGGAGATGCAGTGTACTTCTTGCTCTCCTGAATCAATAACAGCAATAACAGTTCTCGCTCGTGTTATTCAAATGGGAATTATCGACACTATTCAAAACGCCTCACCTCATACCAAACGTAGAATAAGCATACAATTTTATCTCCGTACTTTGACTATACACACTTAAAAAAAATTACAGTATACGGTAATTTTTTACCGAACTTTCAACAGCTGAACGTACGGTAATCTGTTCGGTAATTGAAACATGTACCGAACGTTCGGTAGTTAATAATTTTAATGAACTGTCAAAAACTACCGTACAGTTCGGTAACGGAACTTCTGATGATCTGTCAGAAACAACCGTACCGTTCGGTAATTTCTGTGTCGCTGGTACCGAACCATTTCGTTTTTTTGTTTTCAGGGTTTAAAATGTAATAATTTTCGGTTTGTTTCTCGGATTAAACAATGCTAAATTTAGATTGATTATGTTTATTTCTTTACTTTTCGTGTTTGGAAAAAATAAATTGAACTTATATTGAAATTTAAAAGTATCAAGGCAGCGCGTGCAAAAATTTTGTTCCTGTTGTACCAAGCGTCTCGATGCCCAGAATAGCACCAAACATCAATACAAACTGTTTCTCCGATGGAACTGGCTTTACATTGAAAACATAAAACGATTGAATAAGTTTTTCAAATGCTGTTGGAAGCCCGGTTCCTACCGGCACTGTAAGGTCTCGCCAGCATATAGCGCAATCGACGGAATCCACTAAGAAAGGACCACGAACAACAAGTGTTGGTTGCATGGGATGCTGATCAGTGAAATTGTCTTCTACCTGTAGATGGAAATAGTAAAATAAATTTACTCCATATTTGTATTTAAATATATGGGCTTATTTCAATTAGTTTACTTTTTTTTTATTAAATTATTCCGAATAAAAATTTACTTTCACATGAGAGCCATTTATGTATTATTTTTCGAGTACTCAGCACAAGGTTTAGAGAAATTATAGCTAGTCTCTAAACGAATAGCACTTTTATTAGACACTGTTATATGCTATTTAGACTACGAGCTATACTACCGCTAACCGCAAGTCAGACTTATCTGTATATGGGCGCCATACACAGATAAGTCTGACTTGCGGTTAGCGGCAGTATATCATATGATGAGAAAAGCTTTTCAAAGTTCACTAATCCATTTTTTTACTGAGAATAATGCATATGACGTTATACAACAAGATTCACTTCATCAAGTGATAGAGCTAGAATTTTGAAAAGCCTATTACATGCGGATATTTTTTTGCCAAGCTTTGTTTTTGTCAAGTTATTCTCAACCAAATTAGTTTTAATTTTTAGAAGAATTTGTTAGTTTTTTTTTCATTTAATGAAGCGCTACATATCGCGTCACTTGCAAAGTCAGGTATATGAAGTAACGTCAACTTGAATTACGTACTAATTCTAAAAATAATCTGATTTGCTATACACAATTAACCATTCTGGGTTTCAAATTAATTAAGCATATATTGCATATATGAGCATAAATCAATTATTTGATGCACCCTGTTATGGAACGTACACACGGTCAAGCAGTTTGACTAACATTGACTCCACCTCTCGTTTATTCCAACATCCATCAAGTTTTACCAACAGCGGCACGAACAATCAATTTATTCGACCAACAATATCACACACGAACGACCGAAGCGGCAACTTGAGCACCAACCATCAAAAAATATATGGGGGTTTGTGCAACTTCACTACAAATGCTCAAACATGTTCGGCAAATCTTGACTCCACCCCCGACAACTCAAACCAAAATCAAACCGTTTTAATTTTTTCCAACCGAGCTGCCAACTGTCAAATGGTTGGTCGAACAACTTCACACACGTTCAAACAAAGCAGCAACCGAAGCGTTTTCTTGGGGGTGGAGTCAATGTTCGTCAAACTGCTTGACTGGTGTGTACGTTGCATTACGCACCTCAATCCATTCGACCAACCCCTTGAGAGGATTTCGTTTTGACGTTTCATCTTGCTTCGTTCGCTTCGATCCTCGGGATGGATTCTTCAGTCTTATGGGCCAAACACACCGATACGTTCGCGTGCGCGTTTTTGACAGTTTTCCGCGGGAACGCACGCGAACGTATCAATTGTGTTTGGCCCATAAGACTGAAGAATCCATCCCGAGGATCGAAGCGAACGAAGCAAGATGAAACGTCAAAACGAAATCCTCTCAAGGGGTTGGTCGAATGGATTGAGGTGCGTAATGCACGCGGCACACGTACATAGTCAAGCAGTTTGACGAACATTGACCCACTCCAATTCCCAAGAAAACGCTTCTGGTTGCTGCTTTGTTTGAACGTGTGAAGTTGTTCGACCAACCATTTGACAGTTGGCAGCTCGGTTGGAAAAAATTAAAACGGTTTGATTTTGGTTTGAGTTGTCGGGGGTGGAGTCAAGATTTGCCGGTCGAACATGTTTGAGCATTTAGGTGAAGTTGGCACAAACCCCCATACATATTTTTTTTGATGGTTGGTGCTCGTTGCCGCTTCGGGTCGTTCGTGTGTGATATTGTTGGTCGAATAAATTGATTGTTCGTGCCGCTGTTGGTAAAACTTCTGATGGATGTTGGAATAAACGAGAGGTGGAGTCAATGTTAGTCAAACTGTTTGACCGTGTACGTTCCATAACAGGTGCATCAAATAATTGATTTATGCTCATATATGCAATATATGCTTAATTAATTTGAAACCCAGTGAATGGTTAATTGTGTATAGCAAATCATATTATTTTTATAATTAGTACGTAACTCAATTCTGATGCGTTACTTCATATAATGACTTTTGCAAGGACGCGATATGTAGCGCTTCATTGAATGAAAAAAAACTAACAAATTCTTCTAAAATTAAAACCTAATTTGGTTGGAGAGAATAACTTGACAAAACAAAGCTTGGCAAAAAATATCCGCATGTAATATGCTTTTCAAAATTCTAGCTCTATCACTCTCTGATGAAGTGAATCTTGTTGTACAACGCGTCACATGCATTATTCTCAGTAAAAAATGGATTAGTGAATCCTTTGAAAAGCTTTTCTCATCATATGATATGATATTGGTTAACAGCATCAGTAAGTCAGACTTATCTGTGTATGGCGCCCATATACAGATAAGTCTGACTTGCGGTTAGCGGTAGTATAGCTCGTAGTCTAAATAGCATATAACAGTGTCTAATAAAAGTGCTAGTCGTTTAGAGACTAGCTATAATTTTGGTAAACCTTGTGCTGAGTACTTGGAAAATGATAAATAGCTCTCATGTGAAAGTAAATTTTTATTCGGAATAATTTAATAAAAAAAAGTAAACTAATTGAAATAAGCCCATATATTTAAATACAAATATGGAGTAAATTTATTTTACTATTTCCATCTACAGGTAGAAGAGCAATTCCACTGGATCAGCATCCCATGCAACCAACACTTGTTGTTCGTGGTCCTTTCTTAGTGGATTCCGTCGATTGCGCTATATGCTGGCGAGACTCTTATAGTGCCGGTAGAAACTCCTGGGCTTCCAACAGCATTTGAAATACTCATTCAATCGTTTTATGTTTTCATTTGTGAAGCCAGTTCCATCGGAGAAACAGTTTGTATTGATGTTTGGTGCTATTCTGGGCATCGAGACGCTTGGCGGGCCAAACAGGGACAAAATTTTTGCACGCGCTGCCTTGATACTTTTAAATTTCAGTATAAGTTCAATTTATTTTTCCAAACCCGAAAGTAAAGTAAAGAAATAAACATAATCAATCTAAATTTAGCATTGTTTTAACTCCGGAGAAACAAACCGAAAATTATTACATTTTAAACCCTGAAAACAAAAAAAAAACGAAAAATGGTTCGGTACCAGCGACACAGAAATTACCGAACGGTATTACGCCGGTTGTTTCTGACAGATCATCAGAAGTTCTGTTACCGAACTGCTGTACGGTAGTTTTGACAGTTCATTAAAATTATTGAACTACCGAACGTTCGGAACATGTTTCAATTACTGAACAGATTATCGTACGTGCAGCTGTAGAAAGTTCGGTAAAAAATTACCGTCTACTGTAAATTTTTTAAGTGTGTATAGTCAAAGGACGGAGATAAAATTGTATGCTTATTCTACGTTTGGTAAGGAGGTGAGGCGTATTTTGAATAGTGTCGATAATTCCCCATTTGAATAACACGAGCGAGAACTGTTATTGTTGTTATTGATTCAGGAGAGCAAGAAGTACACTGCATCTCCCTGAGTATCACGGTAAAGAAAAAGTTGAAAGGGTAATCCATGGGAAAGTCGCTTTCGTAATGTATCCACAAATTACGTAACGCTTAGGAGGGAGAGGGGGGTGCCGTAAGTGTGACGATCCTTACAAAATTTTCAGATACGTTTCATGCAAAAAGTGTGACAAAGTGTGGTGTTGGAAATGATAAATCTATGCGTTACGTAATTAACATGGATCTTCCCTATGATTCTTTGGTGTAGAATTTCAAGCTTTTAGAAGAGTCTTGAAATCCAAATTTAAAACTGTTTAGTTTCCAAAAACAATACAGAATTCTCAGGATATCAAAAAAATTAACGAATGAACGCACTTTTAATGGAATGCTTCGCAGCATAAAAATTCATGACAATAGGATTTGCAAGCGAATCCGGAGTTCAAGTGAGCGGTTTTCATTACATTAAAGTGGTATTATAGTGACAGTATGGAAGGCATGTAAAAATCATCTATAAAAAATATTTTGTGATTTTTTTTCCTTCTTATTCTTCTTTCTCTTCATCAATGGTTTTTACATTCCTAACTGGAACAAATTTTGAGAAAATTTTGAGAATAACTGATCACTGTTGCTTTAAAACGATGTGTGATTACATTTCTTATCCGTGCAACTAAATGTAGATTAATGTTTGATACCTAATACAAATGAAACAGAAATTTCTTCTATAACTAGAGAATTAATCAGAAAATAAATCAATTTTTAGGGCGGAAACAAAGTTCGTCGGGTCTGCTAGTTTATAATAAATTAGAGAATTTTGTAGAGAAATCGACTTAACAAGGGAAACTGTATTTTTTGTCACAAATCACTAAAACATGGTCAAAAGAATTTTAGGAACATATTGTGCATTTATTTATCATGATTGTTACTGTTTGCTACTATTGACGATTGTTTAGACTCATTGAATTGACCAGCCAAACAACGGCCGTGTTTCTACACGCATAAGTCGTATGTAAACTGAAATCAGTGCATATTATTCTGAGAACTATAGTTTAGCACCCTTTCTGACATGATGGGAGAGACTAGCGAGCAAGAGCGTAGGGGCACCCACTTACCGGTGATGAGTTTAATTGTAGGCATAGGAAACTCAAAATTAATAACAGTTGCAAATTAGTATAAACTCAATCTAAATATAAAAGTAGATTGGTGATAGGATAACAAAGAAAACCTCTATAATTTATTCAATACCATCAATACATCAGTACTTTTTTTGCCTTTATTATGAGACTTTCAGCCCGGAGGCTGGCTCTTCGTCTCCGGTTTATCAGTACTGATCTATCTGATCCAACGAATACAAAAAAAATAAGTCAACTTCTATTCAACAGAACTATACTTTTAATTGGATTTAGCGTCTATTTCCATACTCTATATCTATAGCGTTAAAGGCGCGTTAGAAGCGTTAGCGTTGTTACGGTATACTTCGTAGATTGGACACTAGTGATACTCATGTTTCTTGCGAATCCTTTTATCCAGATTGCTATCGGAAATCAAGGTGGGAGTTACCCTTGATTCCAATCTAAGATAACAATGGCATAAGCATGAGGATTACTACCCCGGCCACGCCCATCTTTACTCGTAACTAGGGATAGGAAAGGAAATGTTGATGTAGAACTTACTTAACGAGAGGCCTCCTGACTATGCTGCGACGCCCCCTCATAAGTTCTACGGAGTTGGTGGTTTGGTAGGGGTAAGGTAGTAGGTCATGGAGGAAGTTTGGCCTCAAGCTGGCAATTCGACCCACAGAGACTATGTTGTTTACCTGTTTTTATTTAAACTCTTGCCAGCCGGCTGTCGAAAGAGTATGCTATAATATCAATTTTATTTACAGTTTATTCCTTTAAATAATTTACAGACGATTTTTAACCTCAATCTATCAACAAATATCCGTTGAACAAATCTCCTATTTCCATACTCTATATCTATATGTTTAAAAAATTAATTTGAAATTACATTAATATTTTATCTGTGTAAATTGAATAGTCTGACTCATTATTGAGGGTTTAGACTATAATCTACTTTGAAATGCAAAATGTGTTTTGAATAATTTCAGAATTAATATAATTTAATTTGTAAAGCGTTAAGTCATTCGAATAATGTTATAACGAAAGATTTTCAAAGTCCGATCGGACAACTAGAGGTATATATTGAAAGATGCAAGGAAGATCGAATCGTTCGACATCCTCCCTAACTCACTGATTGATGCATGAAAACAACTGGAAACAAGGAACGCTACTCGGGAAACAACGATCGCATATCCCTTCAACATCGTCGTCCGTCGTTGCCTTCTGGGAGAGATCGCGTTGATCCGCTAAAGTGCGCACATATGCGGTGATTTTTATGGGTGTTTTTTATAAGCTTCCATCATATACACCACAAAAACTACATGCGCATAGTGGGGTTATGAGCACATGCAATGTAAACAACATTACTTCACTCACTGACTTTGCGTGGCTGCGCATGTCACTTGCTGAGATGCTCTGCCGGTACGGTTCAGCATCTGGTTTCATCTGGTGTGTAGCACCTGGCTAAGCACAAGTGTGTGCGCACAGTTAGTTGATGTGGTTTGAAAAACTGTTTTAAAGGAGAGAGCACATGTATCAGGTCCTTGCGATAAAGGTGCGTTGCACAGTGGGATAATACCTGATGCTACAGGAAAGAAAAACGGTTCAGGCGAATTGGCGCTTTGATGTTGCATGAAGAAGAAGAAGCAGAAAGATGATAATCGAAAAAATCCCCACGGGAAACCATACGAAGAAGTTTGTCATAAGACGAGTTTGTACAATCCCATTGATTCCACTACTTAATTGTCAGTCTTGACAGAGATACGTATTTCGACCTCAACAGTAAGGTTGTCTTCAGTGTCTCGTACTCTGACTCGACTGGAAGAGAGGACGATGATACCGAAGACGGCCTTTACTGTTGAGGGTGTCGGAAATACGTATCTGTCAAGATACAATTAAGTGGTGGAATTCAATGGGATTGTACAAACTGTCTTTATGACAAGTGAAGACATTCCCACTAAAAAGCTCAAATACTTTTCTTAATATACGAAGAGTTTTTTAAAACTCTTCCCAATAATTTAGGTTAATTTAATTAGAACGGTAGTAGTACGGGGTTGGACCTTTCTTCTGCTGTATAATAAGCACAATATTTCCATCTGGAAATTTTATTTTGTGATATTACATTAAATACACAGTATCAGAAAAGTCCAACTTCGTACTGCTTACAGTTTTTAATTAAATTGCTTTCAGAATTTTTGAGAAGAGTTTTAAACACTTCTCCGTATGCTTTCCCGCATGGAGATTTTTTTCTGATTATCATCTTTTCTGCTTTCTGCAAAGCGCCAATTCGAATCCGTAATTTTTCCCACGTAAGCAATTCAAAAGAGCCAATGCCAAACAGCAGATTTAAAACATTTTTGACATTTAACTGCTATTGGTTGGTTTTATTCTAAAATAATAACTTTGTGTTGATAATCGGTCGACTCCACAATGTTATTGGCCCTGACGGCAGCGAAAACAAAATTCTATTTCGTCAGTTAATACATAAGACGTCAATTTTAAAATGCTTAAACGTTGCTAAAACACATAGTCGAATGTTTGATCATTTGAATGTTTAGAAATTTGATTTATTTTTAGATTAGCAACACGAAGGTTGAATTAATTGGATTAAAAACATGTGTCGATAATTAGCCTAACATATAGTTAACCAAAATTTAACACTACGTAATTCAAAGTTTTTAGTATCACTGTTAAAAACATTTCTTAAAGCATTTTGAAATATACTTCCTATCTTCTCTCTACCATGTCAATATACAGTGATTTCACAACCATAAGAATTTCTCACTCCTATGAAATTCCGGAAAATAAAAACCATTCGTTTTTGTTTGATGATGATTTATAAACGCTTAATTGATAATTATCGAAATAAGGTTAGTCACCCTTGTCGGTCTATGTCTTAATAGGAAATTGTAGACACGGGTTCAACCTTGCCACAACCATCTAAGATACCAAATACCACCTGAATAATCATTTTTTGTAAACATCCTGAGTTAACTTTATTATTTAATTGATGCTCAAAGCGTCTTAATCTCAACTATTGTGCATTTAGACCAAAACTGTTAGCTAGTATGACGCTGATGAACTGGCAGCGCAGTAAGGCCCACTTACCTGACGAGATTCACACGGTAAAATAAAATAAATATGTGCAGCACTGCACGGAATTATCTGTCACAAAATCGAGCTTGTTTTGTCGCTGACAACGTCGCTGGCACCAAATTGAATTGGTTTCGGAAGTCGATTTACCACTCTTCCGGAACGCTCTTCCGACGATGTGTTGGTAACAACTCAAATTTTGTTCTGACGTTCGCATGATGTCGGAAGTAAGTTCAAAGTAAAACGTCGGAAGTCGTAGAATACAATTCTAGTGCTGGCGACAATAAAACCAAACCGTAAAAAACTTGGGTCAAATACCGATTGCGGTGAATAATTTTGATTTTCCGTTTTAGGGTATTCACAATAAGTTCCATACGAAATGGGTGAAACGTTATCTGGGAAGGAGCGTCCACCATAACTCTTGATCTTGATCATGGCTCACATATAGGGGAGCTGTTCCGTTTTCCATCTCACTGAACATATATTCATCGTATCGCAAAACAATGAAATACAGCACCGATCTCGATGCTTCTTTTTGCTAACACGCGTGCTCACTGGTGACAAAAATAACAAAAATAAGAAACAAAACCAATTCCTTCTCATTGCTTTGTTTTTGATGGGCTGGAAATAGGAGCTATGAGATGAAGTGCCGAACCGTTCCCCCACATAATCTGGGTTTTCGGATGACAATTGATTGCAAGAAAATGTACCGATCGAATCTCCATTGGCTTTGTTTCGTTTGTCTCTTTTTTGTCCTCCCGCAAAATTGGAACTGGGTGGGTAAACACTGGGTGATAAATGAAAACAAATGCGCGCAAAGCGGTTGGTTTTTATTGTTTGTGTTGTACTTAGTTTTGTATTGTAGCCTGGGTACTATGGTACCATTAAACTTCCTAAAACTATGGTGGTTTTAATTGGGAGAAAGTTCTATTCTGCCGTACTCTGAAAAAGTGACGTATACGCCATTTTCCTAAAATGAGGCATATGTATCGGAACGAAACAAATACAACATACCGTCAAATTGGACGCGTAAATATGAAGAAGAAAATAAAATTTTGAGGTAATTCTTCCCAAAAATGCAAATTCGTTGCTTTTTGCGAGTCAGAAACCATTATTTTATTTAGCGGTAACTACTACAACACTCAGGCATATTCCCTTCTGTTTCCTGCCGTGTGGTACTGCTAAAAGACATTGTAATGATTTGAAAAGTGCGACCTGTAAAAAAACTGGCCAATAATATTATATAAGATGGAATTTTGGTTTTAACTCTGAAACCGCGCGTTACGTAGTTAATGAGAACGAGTGATTCAATCAAAAAGAGAATTCATTTCTACTCATAAATGATGTGGGCTCTTTTCAAACAGTAGCTTAGTTTTCATCCCATTGTTATAACAGATATTAACACTCCAGTTTTCGCTATGATATTGCAATGCGTAAGTTTGAAGAAAAATATTCAATAGAAAAATATTTTCACCAGAAATTCATTACCAAGCCAAAATTTAGTCTCTACTTTTTTATTTCTATAGAATCGCATTTATTGCTATTGGCAAATCACTTTAAATAACATTTAATTATTTGGTCAAGCCCGAGGTCAAGCCAGACAACACAAACTCTGGACGATCAGAATGAGGGTAGTTTTGTGTAAGGATTTTCAAAAGTTTGGATTTTTTATTTTTTATTCAAAAAATCGTGCTAAAGAGATAAATCTTATGAAAACAAAATTGTCGCACAGTTCAGAATAGTTAATCAATAAACAAAAATCATACTCCACATGCATTCTCTTTTAAACGACACTTATTTTCATAATTCTTGGTACAACCAGTAGACTCTTGAAGTGATCGATGAGCTTAACTTTCATTCATCTATCTGAAGGAAAGAATCTAGATGAACAATGCTCAACAAAACCGTAATTCCTGTGTTCCTTACTTATCAAAAACTAAGAAAAAAATCATCCCACATGATTGTACCGGACAATTCCTCGAAAAACTAATACCCTGAGTGCAAATTCCCTAAATGCAATTTCCCCTGAATGTAAGTAATTCCCGGAATGTAACAAACTCCCCGAATGAAACAATTTTCTCCGAAAAGAAAGTATCTCTTTGCAAAACACATCTCTTTGCCAGATCGATTGTATGCGTCCGAACAGAGCAAGCGTTCAAAGGAGGCATGTTAAAGAGTGTCTTTATTGAGAGATTATTACCGGAAGATCCTCTCAATAGCTATTGAATGTTTTTGATCCCCTCCTAGATGTGTTAGTAAAATTATAAAGATACCAATAAAAAGATTGCCAACAATACAAAATTATATTGAGCTGGGAGAGAGTATAGGTAATTCGCCAAATGTTGAACGGCTAATTTCTTCGCTCTTATTGTTGAACGCACATGCATTTCTTATGGGAGTTCAACAATAGGCGACAAAATTTGGCGGTTTCCCCTACCAGTGAGTTTAGCCATTGCGAAGCGGTAATAGTTCCTAGTTTAATCAAAGTTAATTGCCTATTTCCGGGGATTAAACCACCCGACTTGGACGATTTAATTTACATCGTTATGAATTCAAATGTGAATATAGTATGTTAAGTGGTATTGATATTATTGGATTTAGAGAATGTATTGGAGTGTGTGGTTACCTCCAACATATTTTCCAAACCAATGTCTTCGACATAACGTGCGTATCTACATGCCATGAGTTTTCTGCAATATTTCCTAGCCAAATGTTGAATTTAATAGATCGGCTCCGTTATGCTTGCTTCACATCTGATCACTTGAAATTAGGTTTGCACAAAAAAATATTCATTTATTGCCTTTGATTCATAAAAGAATGGTTAAAAATGAATGAAAGACTTAACTTGGGAGTGACGGTGACTGGCTGCTTCGTATTAGATTAGAATCGCAGGTTCCATTTGGAAAAGAAGAAAAAGTTGTTCAAATTTCGGTAGTTTTTTTTTAAATACCCAGGAATCAAAGCAACAATAATTGATACGTTCGCGTGCGTTTTGACAGTTTTTCCCATGGGAAGCCGCACGCAAACGTATCTACCGTGTTTGACCCATTACAATCGCCAGCGCACGAACGAAATCTTTGGTAGGTAGAGAAGAAAATTCAACAACAATAATATTTACGATTGCTATCAGTTTGGCTCTGATTGTGGCTCACAGTAGCATTCCTTGTGCTGCTGCAGTATTTTTTCTTCCAACGGTGTTTCAAACGTTTAAGGAACGAATTTCACCGCCTTAGGTTTCACTTTCCTGAAATCGTACAGAAATCTACAAATGCATATAATTGAAGATTACGGATTTTGCATTATATATGCGGAAAGTAGTGATTCACCAGTTCTCCATCAAACGCTGTGGGGAACACTGGGAAATCCAGCCGTAAAATCGTAGTTCTCCTGGTCGCGATATTTCTGTCGGAAATGAAAAGCATTGGTCCACAACTTCAGCACTTGACCCCTTAGCCCGGTTGATTTGGAAACGATTGTCTTCAACTCCAGTTGACCTGAAGTAGAACATATATTTTTATAAGCATTTGTTCTTAATGTATTTTTGTTGTAGGTATGTCAGTTCTCGAATATTATCCATTTCGGTAAGTTTTCAGAAGTGCTTGGTGCAACATCTTGATTGGCAGGATCTT